>NC_060272.1:131464745-131783827 GCF_021613505.1 Equus quagga
TTACTGAACGTAATTGGTATTTTAGAAGTAGGCATACATATACATGGCACGAAATTCAATAGGCAGGATAATGTATGTAGTGAATATGTCTTCTTACCCTAGTCTCTGATTTCCCATTTTTTCTCCCTTGAGCCAGTCATTCCTCTCAGATTCCTCTCTATCTTCCCAAACTAGTCTAGCACAGCCAAAAGCAAATGAATTTTTATGTTTTTCTTCACAGATGGTAGTATAGAGAATTTTCCTTCTTTCTTATTTTATTTAATAACATAAATATATCTTGTACATACCATTTTGTAAATGGCTGTAATGTCTTACTTCATATAACTATAACACAACTCATCTTCAATTCTGTATTCATAGATATTCAATTATTTACAGTCTTATGCTCTGAAGAAATCTCATATATAAAAATCTTTGTACACATGTATGGGTATATACGTAGGAAAAATTTCTGAGTGAATCAACTTAATAAGTCTTTTGATCCATGGATAAGGTACATTCATTTATTTAGGATATCTTCAATTTCTCTCAGAAATGTTTTATAGTTTTTTTGTATGAGTCTTGTGTGTATTTTGTGAATTTATCTTGATTTTAAGTTTTATGATGCTGTTGTAAATAACATTGCTTTTTAATTTCAATTTCTGTTTTTTCTTACTGACATATAGAGTGAGAATTTGTTTGAATATCTCATATCTTGCAATCTTGCTAAATTCACTTGTTAGTTGTAGTAGCCTTTTTTTGCTAAATTCTTTAGTATTTTCCAAATTGATAATGTTGTCCCGTGTTGTCTAACAACATCTTCTTTTCGAATCTGAGTGCCATTTATTTCTCTTTCTCACCTTATTGCACCGACTAGAACATTCAGTATAATGTTGAGTATGTGGTGAGAGCAGACATCTCTGCCTTGTTACTGATCTAGGGGAAGCCTTCTTTTCTCTGTATGCCCCTCAGACTGGATCATTTCATATGCCCTGTCTTTAAGTCCACTGGTTATTCTCCTGCCTGCACAAATCTGCCGTTGAAGCCCTCTAGTCAATCTGTGCATTCACTTATTGTATCTTTTAGCTCCAGAATTTATGTTTGTTTTCTTTTTATAATTTCTATCTCTTTGTTGATATTCTCATTTTGTTCGTATATTCTATTTCTGATTTCCTTTAATTCTGTCAGCATATTTAAGATAGTTGTTTTAAAGTCTTTGTCTAGTGAGTCTAATGCCTGTGCTTCTCGATTAGTCAAACCCATAGAAGTGGAAAGTAGAATGTTGTTTGCCAGGGGCTGGGGGAGGGGGAAAGGAAGAGTTGCTCTCAACAGGTATAAAGGTTAGGGTACACAAGATGAAAAAGTTCAAGACATCTGCTGTACAACATTTTGCTTGCAGTTAACAACACTGTACTATACACTTCAAAATTTGCTGAAAGAGGGCCTGGCCTGGTGATGCAGCAGTTAAGTGAGCATGTTCCACTTCTCGGCGGCCCGGGCTGCACTGGTTTGGATCCCGGGTGCAGACATGGCACCACTTGGCACACCATGCTGTGGTAGGCATCCCACATATAAAGTAGAGGAAGATGGGCATGGATGTTAGCTCAGGGCGAGGCTTTCTCAGCAACAAGAGGAGGATTGACAGATGTTAGCTCAGGGCTGATCTTCCTCAAAAAAACATTTGCTGAAAGATCTCAGGTTATGTTTTTTTACCCACAATAAAAAATAACTAAGAAACTAACTAAACAATTTTATAAAATCTGAACAGATATCTCACCTAAGAAGATACATACATGGCAATAAGCATATGTAAATGTGATGATTATTACTTGTCTTTAGGGAATTGCAAATTAAATCAACAATGAGATACCACTACATACCTATTAGAATTGCAAAAATCCAAAACTCTGACCAAACCAAATACTAGCAAGGATGTAGGGCAACAGAAACTCTCATTCATTGCTGCTGTCAATGCACAATGCTACAGCCACATTGAAAGACAATTTGGCAGTTTATTACAAAGTGAAACATACTCTTACCATAAATCCTGTAATCGTACTCCTTGGTATTTACCCAAATGAGTCCAAAACTTATGTCCACACAAAAACCTGCACTTGGATGTTTATAGCAGCTTTATTTATAATTGCCAAAGCTTAGAAGCATCCAAGATGTATTTCAGTAGGTGACCAATAGATAAACTGTGATATATCCATACAATGGAATATTATTTAGTGTTGAAAAGAAATGAACTTTCAAAACATGAAAAAAAGACATGGAAAAAAATTATCATATTAGTTAGAAAATGGGGAAAGTTGAGGCTTCTGCCAGCGGTGAACTCACCAGTGACAGGGGAGCTGGTGTCAAAGGGGCAGGGCCTCCACAGACCCTGTCTTCACAGGAAGCAAGGCCTCGGTCTGTAGTGTCACCCGATGAGCAACCTCCGCTGGCATTGTCATGGGGGCAGGGCTTCTGCGGGGTGGTGTCACTGGTGGGGCCACGGCACATCTCATGCATGCGATTGACTGGCTCCTGGCCTTAGGGACTCTGGGGAGCAGTGCTTTGCAGCTGCATTGCACCAGGAAGGGAGGTGGCTCATGTGGAACCACTCCTAGCGTGGCCTTAGGGAGGCAGAGGTCCAGAGGAGTGTGTGACGCCCCATGCAGACCAGCTTCCACCCTGCAAGATCCACTTCCACTACTCCCAAGTGAGTGCAGCCCGTGGAGGCTGGAGCGGTTCCACCAGCACCTGAGGGCCCGCCTCCCCATTACCCCAGACTCCTGCCCCCGGGCAGGAGAAATCAAAACATGAACAAATGCCATGAATAGACATTTCACCAAAAATCATGTACAGATGTGTCATAGCACAGGAAAAGATTTCAATATCATTAACCATTGGGGAAACGAAAATTAAAATCATGAGGAAATGCCACCACACACCTATCAGAATGGCTAAGATAAAAAAAATAGTCACAACACCACATATGAGCAAGGACACGGATAAATGGGACGTTTATCACTTGTGGGAATGTAAAATGGCACAGCCACTCTGGAAAATAGTTTTCCAATTTCTTTAAAAAGTAAACACCACCACCACACAACACAGCAATGGCACCCTGGGCATTTATCACAGAGAAGGGAAGACTGATGGTCACTCAAAAACCTGTATAGAAATGGTAATAGCAATTTATTCATGACAGATAAAAGTTGAGGAAAAAAACCCAAATGTACTTCAATGGTTGAATGATGACACACACTATGGTCATCCATAACAGAGGGCACCACTCACCAATGAAAAAGAACACACTGTGGATGCACATACGACCTGGATGAATCTCCAGAGAATTATACTGAGTGAAAAAAGCCAATCCCAAAAGGTTACACACTGTGTGATTCCATTTATATAACATTCCTAAAATGACAAAGTTATACAAACAGAATAATAGTTTCCAGAAGTTAAGGAGGGATTGGAGGCAGGGGTAAGTGGGTGTAGCTATGAAAGGGAAATGTGAGAAATCCTTAGGGGGATGGAAATGTATCTTGCCTGTAGGAATGCCAATATTCTGGTTGTGATGTTGGAGTATAGCTTTCCAGGTGTTACCATTGGGAGAAACTGAGTAAAGTTTATGCAGGATCTCTGCAAATAATAGAATCTTACAATTGCATGTGAATCTACAATTATCTCAGAAGTAAAATGTTAGTTAAAAATTCCTATGTTTTAGCTCTATCCACTGAATATTCCTTGACGCAATAAATCCAGTAGCAATGAGCACATATAGTGCACTCACTGTGGACACTAAATATCATTTCCCACTAAAAGGAACCAGGGATGCCCAGAGAAATGGCTAGTCTATGTCTGGGGCAGGGAATGTACAAGATGAGCCTGGAGCTCCTTGTTCTAATAGATAACAAGAAAGCAACAAGCACTGCTGGGCACACGTGGAAAGGACCCAGGGCCAAGGAGATGAGCCTTCCACTCACCAAATATGGGATAATTGGAGCAACAATTATAACTGCAGTGGGTTTACAACACATCAAATATTTGAAAACTGAATACTTTAAAATGATGATTAAGAAAAACTCAGTTCTTTTGGAAGATGCTAGGTGTTATGGACTGAATGTGTCCCCCCCGAATTCATATATTGAAATCCTAACCCCAAATGTGATCTTGTTAGGAGGTGAGGCTTTTGGGAGGTGATAGGGTCATGAGAATAAAGCCCTCATGGATGGGATTAGTGTCTTTAAAAAAGCGACCCCAGAGAATTCTCTCCCTGTCTCTAGGTCATGTGAGGGCACCATCCACAACCTGGAAGAGGGCTCTCAGAGGGGCTTGTATACTAGGGGTTAATATGCAAAGTAAGTAAAGAACTCATACGACTCAATAACAAAGAATCAAGTAATTTGTTATTGAGCAGAGCTTAGGGCAGTGGACGCCTCATCCCAACAACAACGGATCAGACCCTTGATGGGTCCTGGAGGGCAGGGATCAGGGCAATGGCAGCCTGTTCCCAGCAATGACAGTTCAGAGCTGCAACCTGAGACCTGTGGAGTGGGACTCTGGGCAGGGGCAGCGCCCCTGGCAATGATGAATCAGAGCTGAGACCTGAGATGGGGATGTGGCTCAGGGCAGCAGTAGCATAGCCCTGGAACTGAGCCACGGTCTGGAGCTAGGTGTGGCATGCAGAGCAGTGGCAGATCCAGTCCCGTAAATGGTGAGGTGCTGTGGTGTCCCAGTCCTGGGTAGTGGGGCATGGCAGGGATTGGGGGCCCTACGGGCAAATCTCACCACAGTGACAGCCTTGGGGAGTAGATGCACAGGGGACACTCCAGGAAGATCTGGCAGCTGGTTTCAGCCTTGGTGAAGACTGAGGGAGACCTCGGTAGCAAAGGCTGCAAATGTCCACAGTGGCGAGACTTGCTGGGTTCTCCTGCTCTCCTTTCTGTGGGGTGAACATCCTAAAAGGTAAATAAAGACAGCCCACTCCTACCCAGAGGTAAAGGTCACACTAAAGGTCTGTTTACCTCAGTTCCTTTATCTGCACATTCTGCTTGGTTTGTAGTATAAAATGACAAGGCATACTAAAAGGCAAATATGCTGTTTGGAGAGACAGAGCAAGCATCAGAAGCAGATTACACGTGGCAAAGACTTTGGAATGATCATATTGGGAATTTAAAAAAACTGTGATAGATATGCTAAAGGCTATAGTGAATCTAGTAGACAGCATGCAAGAACAGATGCACAATATTAGCAGAGAGAAGGAAATCCTACAAGAGTATCATGAAGAAATGCTAGAAATCCAAACAGTGCAACAGAAATGAAAAACGTCTCTGATGGTCTCCTCAGAAGACTGAGCACATCCATGGCAAGAACAGAATATCGAAGACCTTGGGTCAATTACAAAAGGTGTAACACATCTGACGGGTATAACAGAAAGAGAAGAAAGAGAGAAAGGAAAAGATGAAATATTTGAAGAAATAATGGCTGAGAATTTTCCAAGATTAATGACGGATTCCAAACGATAGATCCAGGCAGCTAAGAAAACACCAAGCAGGATTAATGTAAAATATGCCACATCTAAGCATGTATCATTCAGACTGCAGAAAATAAAAAAACAGACAAAATGTAGAAAGAAAAAAGGGAAAAATTTCACCTTAACTGTAGAGGAACAAGGATAAGAATTACATTGGACTTCTCTTTAGAAACCCTACAAGCAAGAAGAGAGTGCAATGAAATATTTAAAGTGGTGAAAGAAAAAACTCACCAAAGTAGAATTCTGCATCCTATGAAATTATCCTTCAAAAGTGAAGGAGAAATAAGGAACTTTCTCAGACAAGCAAAAATGAAGGCATTTGTTGCCAGTAGACAAGACTTACATGAATTGTTGAAAGAATTTCATCCTATGAAAGAAAAGTATAGATCAGAAACTCAGATCTATATAAAGAAAGAGTATTAGAGAAGGAATAAATGAAGGGGAAATAAAAACTTAGTTGCTGTAATGAATAACAGTTTGTTCAAATTAATAATAGCAAAAATGGATGTGGTGAATATAACTTAGATAAGTCAGATTAATGGTAGCAATGTTATAAGAGATGGGAAGGAGAAATTGGGAAGACCCTGTTATGAGGTATTAGCACTATCCAGGAAGTGGTATAGTTATTTGAAAGTAGACTGGATTAGTTGTGAATTTAGGAAACTACTAAGGAAAATTCTTAAAAGAAGTATAATTGATATGCTAAGAGAAGAGATAAAATGGAATCTTGTAAAATGCAAAACTAAAACTAGAGAAGGCAGAAAAAGTGCAAGACAAAAAAAGAAACAAAAGACAAGGGCAGCTAACTGAAAACAGGAATGAATATGGTTGATATTAATCCAAATAGATCAATAATCAGTTTACACATCAGTGGTCTAAATGCATGAATTAAAGACAGAGACTGTCAGAGTGGATCAAAAAACAAGACCCATGAAACCTACTTTAAATATAAAGACAGTTGGATTAAAAGAAAAGGGGTGGAAAAGGGGTGGAGAAGGCTATGCCGTGCGAACACTGATCAGCAGAAAACTGTCAGACAGAGCGGACCGCAGACGAGGAGTGTTACGGGTTAAGGGGAGGGAGGCCTGAAGAGGTGGAGCTCAGGATATTTCAGGACAGTGAAACTCTTCTGTGTGGTAGTGTCATGGTGATAAAGACATTACACCTTTGTCAAAATTCATGAACTGTACAGCACAAGGAGTGAACCCTACTGTAAACTATTGCATTTCCTCTCCCATTCACATCCTCCCATTTTACTCCTTTGTGGCTATCTTAGCAGATTTGGAAAGGGAGTAGAGATAAACGTATGCATTCACTCTGCAGAGTTAACTGCAAGTTGAAGCTCCAGGTGAGAAGGCAAGCTCAGGTGAGTCCTTACTTATCAGGTCTGTCCTGAGAAGTTTCAGGCAGGGGCCACAGCCATGGAAATGTCCCCTCATCCACATAGCACTCCCAGGCCTGGGATGGGGAGGATCCAGGTAGACAGAGGGCCTGATGGCAGCCCCAGCACCATCTGGAAGGACGAGGGGTGGAGTTGGAGGGGGTATCTGTCTACACTCAATTTTTCTTTAAACTAACACCACTCTAAGAAATAGAGTCTAATTAAAAAAAGGAGAAATAATTCTCACTTTGGGCCTCCTCTCACCACGCAGCCTAATGAGAGCCTCTTTTCTCTGCATCCATGGGGTCCCTATGACCTGAGCTCCGGCCCCTACAGGATGCCCAGACTGGCCTGGACTGACCCTTCTCTCATTTCCTTCTGGAAGAAGGTTCTGGGGATGAATTGCTCATGGAAGAGACCTGGGGGATGGATGAGGGGGCTCTGAGCCTGGGTCAACCTTAGAGATAGTAGGAGAGGGAGGTGTGGTTTAATGAAGTAAAAGGTGCAAATTCACCAAAGAGGGATGTAGGCCTGTGCAGAGGCCCACTTCTGAAGATGACTCGGTGGATTGAGACTGCGCCCAGTACCACCTTGGGAGGCATGACCTGAGGATGCCAAGGCCACATGAGGAAAGGGAAGGTCACTGTGTCACCCTCAGAGCATAGAGTTGCCCTTTCCAGAAACACTTGGATTGAACAGGGAAAAACTGACTACACTGAAATCACGAAATTTGAGGCCTTCCAGTTCCGTTGATTTCTCCTGAGTTGTTATGACTGGAATCTAGTCTCTCAGTTGGTACTTTTGGGGAGAGTCCTCAGTCCTGTGCCCCTGCCCCATGGCATTGACCCGACACAGGGACAAAGGGAGCCTCAGAGCAGGGAATTTCCTGAGACCTTTGTAGTAGGACCAGGCTTCCGTGACTTAGGAGAATGAGCCTCACACAGAGACGGAGCCCCCCTCGTACCTGACACACTCAGGGGAGAAGGGAAATGTCGGAGCTCTAGATGACCCTCTAGGTGTGCTGTAGGGCCAGGTGGGCAGAGTGGCTTGAGCTCCAGTCTGCTGTCAACCCGTCTCACTTCTCCAGGGCACTCTGTAATAATATCATTTCTATCTGTGCAAAAGCAGAGCAAAGGTAGGTCACACTGCTTTCTAGAACCCAGCTGGCATCCCGTCCTCCAGCCATCTTGGTCAGTCCTGGTTGCCAGGCACTTGTGTGCATTGGAGACAGATCCCTCCATGGAGTTTCATGTGGTCAGTTGAGGCCCACAAGACACTGGCAATTAGAGGCAGAGCTGTGAGGCCCTTTGGAGACATGGAGGGCTGGCTGGTGGCCACCGAAATGGTTCCCTAGCCGGTCCTGGAGCAGCTGGGGGCTAACCTGCCTGTGATGAGTGAAAGCTTGAGACATGTGCCAGGAGTCTCTGGGCTTCCCTGGGAGATCCTGGTATGTACTTCTGTGGTGGTGTGGATAGTGAGGAGTTGACATAGTTTAAGATGAGGAAAAGAGCTGCCCAGAAAGTATTCTGCCCGGAGGAGCCTATGGGAAAGGCGTAGAGGAGACTGGACCAGTGACGCAACCAGCGAAGCCTCATGTCGCCTGTTGGGGAGGCCAGTCCTCCATGTTACAAGCCTTCTCTCTGGCTATGCTGAATGGAAGTCTGAGCTGGTCTTCACTTGAGCATACTGTAGAATTTCTAAAAGAAGGATGGAAAAGCCAGCCTCCTAAATTATCCCAAGTGACTAATGAAAAATCCAGCTTAGAAGCATCACAAGATGATGGAAAACCACCTGAGAAGGAAATAACAGATGGTTCTAATGACAGCAGTGACCTTCAGGAAAGTCCCGAACTACTTGCCCAAGAAACTGTGAGACGGAAGAAAACAGCGCAGGAAAAGAAGGAGGAGAAAGAAAGGCTGGAGCTCTAGAATGCACAGATGCAACAGGCTTTGAGAGATCAAGTGAGCCGGTTAACAGCCCTGGGCCAGATCACGCTGAAGCTGATCCATGTGCTTGAGCTCCTTAGAGATGACAGGGCTGATGGGGACTCAGAAGTAGAGAGGAGGGAAGCAGAAAATGGTGATCTCCCTGTCCATCTGTGAAAAGTTGATCAGAAGGGTGTCATTGATGACGGTAACTTCAATGGGCTCTTTGACAGTCCTGATGGGGAAAAAAAAGAACTATCCGGAGAACTGTTGGAGGAAAATCAGAGGATTAAACAGCTTACGAGACAAATAACAAGTCTCCCAACTGAGGAAGCATCTTTGCAGTTTGAAAATTCATGGTTTGAAAGTGAGATTCTAAAGCTTCAGCTGAAGCTTCAGTTATGCCTGAATTACATGAAGAACGTGTCCTGCAACTTGAGAAAAAAAATCACCTGAGGAGCAAACACACTGCTTAGAAATTGAGAAGAAACTTCTCAAAGTGAGCAGGAGCCTGAAGTCCACCTGTCCGATTTGCATCTTCTGCAAGAAGATGGCTGGAGACTGGGAGAGAGTTGGAGAGAACACTGCCTCCCATCAAAAGGGATCCTCTTGTGTGAGAAGAGTTCAGGAAAGCACATGGGAGCTCTTTCAACAGAGGGAAAGCTCCATGAGCTGAGGAAGGAAGATGCTCACTTGAGGCAACGCTGGCTGAAGTCGAGTCCATGTTCCAGCCTTTCCCAAGCAGGCCTCCTGCTCCTGCTGCTCCACCCGCAGCCCCCAGAGGCCTGGAAGTCCAGGGGTTCCCCTAGGTCCCCAGGTCCCCCAGGAGGGGGGTATCACACTGGGAGGGCTCTGAGGCCTGGGGTCACCTGCAGGTTTGACTCAGCTTGACGGTGGCCAGGCCCTGGACACCCACAACCACAGGAGATCTGCCTGTGCTTTCTCCTCTCAGGTCATTTTGATTTCTCTCTTTTTAGTTTAGTTCCTTTATTTAACTAATTGTACAGTAGTTCTTACTGAAGTCTAATATAGCATTATAATTGTAAGATAGAATTTTTCAGTAAAGATTTAGTTAATATAATTCTTATGTATACATTAATTCCATGTCATGAAATGCGATAGAATTATATAAGTATTGTATTTAAATTTTAATAAAGATGGATGGTGATTAGTCTTTGGGTGGTGAACATGATGTAGTCTACACAAAAATCGAAATATAATGATGTACACCTGAAATTTACATAATGTTATAAACCAATGTTACCTCAATAAAAAAAAGAAAAAATAAAAAAATTTTAATAAAGGATTGCTTTTATTGCAAGCATCAGTGAAGTTTGATGTGGATAAAAACATCTAAAACAAAAGTATTTTAGTATGTTGTGAGCTGTCTTTAGAATTCTGCATATGTATAATTATACCTTATAAAAATACTCATTTTAAAAAACAATACAAAAAGGAAAATGTAACAACAACAATACTCCATTAAACCTGCATAATGTTGTTTTTACATTCATAGATTTACATTTACATTCACAGATTAATTTAGGGGAGTTGATAGTTTGCAATAATTTGTTTCTTACCTTATTTTTGTTTTTATTTTGATGTTTTGTTTGAGGTATATTTGTGTTTAACCATTTCTAAATTTCACGGTCGAAAAAAATTTTCTGTAGATGGTAATTTTACACAAACACACACATAAACACAATGCACAAGGCATTTTAGTTATGTCTGTACACAAGGCACTTTAGTTGTTATGTCTGTGTCTGAGGAAAATATAAACTGGCTAAATTTTGAAAAAAATTTAGATTAATAAATTGCACACACACTATTTGTATATACCAAAAAGATCCCTAAATATATGCACATGAAAGGGGAGTTGCCTGATGAATTGGACAGAATTCCTACAAGAAACTTCATCCAAATTGTGAGGTGAAGAAACTGTGATGGAGGCACAGGCTTCCAGCTAAGGGCAGGATAAGGGAACGGACAAGGGATGCTGAGGCCCCCAGACATGAGCGGAGGGGAAGCTATTGCCACTCTGGGCCTGGAGGGAGGAGGTGGAAGAGGTGTCATCTGAGCCCAGTGAGGAGCTGTCCAGGGACCGGGAACCCTGCCCCACCCTCTCTCCTCCTGTCCTCTCCAGTACAAAATCCTTTTTTTAATTTAATGACATCTGCAAAGTCTCTTTTGCCATGTAAAATGAAATATTCACAGATCCTGGGGATTAGGATGTGGGCTTCTTTGGAGGGTACGCTATTCTCTGCACCACACAATGTCTTATGCATTATAGTTCCCTTCCACCCACATGTTTGTAAACAGTCCCTAGGTTGATAAAGCTTCCTCAAAGTAACCTATTTCCAGCATTATTTGGTTCCCTGACCATGTATGTCATCCTTGGCACTTATTTCATTAGTGGATTGAGGAGGTAAACTTACTTAACACTTAACAAGCATCTTTCTAAGGAAAGTAATACAATATAGCAATGTATTGATAATTTAGAGGTACCCTATAGAAATACCCAAAGTATGAATGGGTATATTGGTGGTTTCCAGAACTGAAGCTGTCTAACAGAACAAAAGAATGCAAGTCATATCTACACAAAGGTTATATACTTTTAAATTATTCTGTGAAGATGTTGGTGCAGTGCAAAATAACTATGATTAATATTCTAACAAATTTAATGGAAAAGGTAGGCAATATGCAAAATAGATTGGCAATGGAAATAAGAGATGGAAATTCTAAGAAAGAATAAATAAGAAGTGGTAGAGATTAAAAATGCTTTAACAGAAATGAATTATTTTGATGAGCTCGTTAGTAAATTGGAAACAGCTGAGGGAATAATCTCTGAGCTGCAAGATATATCGATAGAAAACTTTTAAAACTAAAAAGCAAAGAGAAAAAGGAGTGAAAAGATGCATAAGAACAGGTAAGTACTGTGAGACTACTACAAACGGTGTAATATATGTGAGATGTTAATACCAGAAGGAGAAAAAAGAGAAAAGGAACAGAAGAAATCATAACTGAGATTATCCCCAAATTAATGTCAGACACCCAAACACAGATGCCGAAAACACTAAACCGGATAAATGCCAAAAAATAAAAAAAAAACAAAAAAGAAAATTCCACCTGGGCATGTTGTATTCAAACTGTAGAAAATAAAGATAGGGAGCCTGTGAGAACAAAGGTAATGGTTTGGAGTATTACGCATTAACTGGCCATAGCTCTTCCCCTGGCTCAGCACAACATCATTGGGGTAACTCTCAGTCCACGAATTTTCCCTAGGAGGGAAAGAGAAGGCTGAAATACGCGTCCAATACCCAGAATTTTTCAGGGGCTGCTGGAGGCACTGGCTTCTGTCTTGCCTGTCCCAGAGTGCTAAAGGGAACAGGTATAGTCTGGGTGTCCGAAGGCTGCTGAGAAACCAACAACAATCACAGATTTGGACAGTGTGCTGCTGCTCCAGAGGATCTGCAGTACGGCAAGCAAACACCAGAGAGAGCAAGAGAGTATGATCGTCTGAAAAGAGGAAACTGAAACCTCTACAAGAGCTGACCGGTGAAGGTCTTCCCAGTATGTACGAACCAAGTCCATAAAGACTGGGATAGGTGGAGAAATGTCATCATGGTGGCATGAGAGGATGCCTTTGTCTCTCCTCTTCAAGCTACAGTGAGCCAAACATCGATGACCCAACAAAGGCTACATTGCCCAACACACCAGCAGGCTGGAGAGATCCACACATTGTACATATGAAGGTGGGTGGATTGGACCACATAGAGGAGACTAAATGGGGGAATAGCAGAGGCTGTGCCAAGGGCACTGACCCAGCCACCCCCAGCCCCAGAGAACCCAGTGGGCAGAAGCAGAGGCACACATGCAACTCCAGCCAGCTAGCCAGCTGTGGCAGCACCTGCAGCCGTGGGAAGGGGAGCAGCAGAAGAGGTGGAACCCCATGATCCTGGCCCCTGGCTGTGGCTCAGAGCCTGGTAGCAGCAGCAGAGGTGTGCATAGAACTTCAACATCCCAACCACAGTAGTGCTTGTCACCACAAGCTAATGGGCAACAGCAAAGGAGGTGCCCTGTGAACCCAGCTCTTTCCCCCTGCCATTGCAGTGGAGCCTCTGACCCAGGTGATCCCAGACTTAGTGGAGGCACCAGCCATCCCTATGCCCCCAGTAGCAGCAAATCCAGTGATTGCAGCAACACTAGAAACAGCGAGGCATCAGTGATGCTCAGAGGCACAGGCAGGGATGAAGAGTGTACTGGTGGAACCCTCAATACAGGCGGTGGAGGGTGGAAGGTGCAGGTCCTCAAATATAGCCAGAGGCAGCTCAGGTAAGAGAAACTAAACACTAGCACTATAGTACCACCTGCTGAAAAACAAATGAAAGGCCTCTAATCTCCAATTGATGGAAAAGTTTGAATCAAAACAAACAAAGCCATAGCTAAACAAGAAAAGTGTTTGTTATAACAAATGTGCCGGCAGAGGAATAACTCAGCAAGCATCACAAAAAGTAATGATAACACAGCATCATGAAAAGAAAATAACAATTCTCCAGAAACCAAACTTAAGTCATGGAAGATTGTGATCTGTTAAAGAATTCAAAATAGCTGCCATGAAGAAACTGGACAAGCTACAAGAAAACTCAAAAAGATAGTTCAATGAGCCCAGTAATAAAATTAATGAACAGAAGGAATACTTTACCCAAGGGTTTGAAACTTTAAAAAACAAAAACCAAACGGGAATTCTGGAGCTGAAGAACTCAATAAAGGAGACAAGGTTGCGTTAGAAAGCATTGGAAATGGAGCAGATATATGGAAGAGAGAGTTAGTGAGCCTGAAGATAGAAACCTAGGAATGATGCAGGTAGAACAGGAAAGAGAACTAAGATTTTTTAAAAATGTAGAAATTCTACAAGAATTATCTGACTCCATTAGAAAGAGCAACATAAGGTGGGGGAGGGGGGGGGCGGGTATCCCAGAAGGAGAAGAGAGAGAGAAGGGAGCAGGGAGCTTATTTAAAGAAACAATACCTGAGGACTTCCAAAACCTTGGGAAGGAACTGGATATACAAATCCATGAAGCTAATAAAACACCCAACTATCTCAATACAAAAAGACCTTGTCCAAGACACGTGATAATAAAACTGTCAAAAGTCAATAACCAGGGCCAGCCTGGTGGCATAGTGGTTAAGTTGGCATGCTCTGCTTTGGTGGCCCGGAGTTCGTAGGTTCGGATCCTGGGCATGGACCAACACACTGCTCATCAAGCCATGCTGTGGCAGCACCCTACATACAAAATACAGGAAGATTGGCACAGATGTTAGCTCAGCAACACTCTTCCTCAAGCAAAAAGAGGAAGACTGGTAACAGATGGTAGCTCAGGGCCAATCTTCCTCACCAAAAAAAAAAACCACCAATAACAAAGAAAGAATATTAAAGGAAGCCAGGGGCAAGGGAAAGAAATAATAATCTACAAGGGAACATCCATTGCTCCACCAGCAGATTTCTAAGCAGAAACTTTACAGGCCAGGAGAGAGTAGAATGATATATTCAAAATATTGAAAGATAAAAAACTGTCAGCTAAGAATACTGTATGCAGCAAAGTTATTTTTCAGATTTATGAAGGAGAAATACTTTCCCAGACAAATGAAAGCTGAGGGAGTTTATCACCGCTAGACCTGCCTTACAAGAATTGCTGAAAGGAGCTCTCCTACCTGAGACGAAACAGCACAGGTGTACAACGCTTTGAGCAAGAGGATAAATAGACAGACAGAATCAGAAAACTGAAACTCAGAACAGGTTAGTAAACACTTAATTGTACCAAAAAGTTTAAAGGGAAAAGAAGCATTAAAAATAACTATAACTGGGGCTGGCCCTGTGGTTGAGTGGTTAAGGTCACACACTCCACTGCCATGTTACCTAAAGCAATCTACAGATTCAATTCAATCCCTATCAAAATCCCAATGACATTTTTCATGGAAAGAGAAAAAAGAATCCTAAAATTTATATGGAACAAAAGACCGTGAATCGCCAAAGCATTCCTGAGAAAAAAGAACAAAGCTGAAGGTATCACACTCCTTGATTTCAAAGTATACTATAAAGCTGTAGTAGTCAAAACAGCATGGTACTGGCAGAAAAACAGACATGCAGATCAGTGGAACAGAATCGAGAGCCCAGAAATAAACCCACACATTTGTGGAAAGCTAATTTTTGACAAAGAAGAAAAGAACATACATGGAGAAAAAATTCTCTTCAACAAATGGTGCTGGGAAAACTGGACAGCCACATGCAAAAAAATGAAAGTAGACCACTATCTTACACCATATACAAATTACCTCAAAATGGATTAATAACTTGAATGTAAGACCTGAAACCGTAACACCCCTAGAAGAAAACATAGGTAGTATGCTCTTTGACATCAGTCTTAGCAATATCTTTTTGGATGTGTCTCCTCAGGCAAGGGAAACAAAGGAAAAAATAAACAAATGGGACTATATCAAACTAAAAATCTTCTGCACAGCAAAGGAAACCACCAGCAAAATGAAAAGACAACCTATTGATTGGAAGAAGAAATTTGCAAATAATATATCTGATAGGGGTTAATATCCAAAATATATAAGGAATTCATACAACTTAACAAGAAAAACGCAAACAACCTGATTAAAAAATGGGCAGAGGATCTTAACAGATATTTTTCCAAAGAAGATATACAGATGGCTAACAGGCACGTGAAAAGATATTCAACATCACTAATATTAGGGAAATGCAAATCAAAACCACAAGGAAATATTACTTCATGCCTGTCAGAATGTGTATTAATAAAAAGACAAGAAATAACAAGTTTTGGAGAGGATAAGGAGAAAAGGGAAAACTTGTACACGCTGGCGGGAATATAAATTGGTGCAGTCACTATGGAAAACAGTATGGAGATTCCTCAAAAAATGAAAAGTAGAACTACTGTATTACCCAGCTGTTCCACTTATGGGTATTTATCCAAAGAACACAATACTCATTTGTGATAAAACCTTCTAGCAAAGTAAGAGTAGAAAGAAACTTCCTCAGTCTGATAAAGGATGCTCATGAAAATCTACAGGTAATATAATACTAAATTTTTAGCCTTAATTTTTCCCCCTACAATCCAGGACAGGGCTTTCATTCCTCCTGTTTAATATTTTATTGGAAGCCCAAGACAGTGCAACAAAGTAAGACAAAGAAATGAAAGGTTTACAGATTGTAAAGGAAGAAATATCTCTTTACTTGTAGACAACATGGTCATAGAAATAGAAAATCCTAAGGAATTTAGAAAAGAACTATTAGAACTAGTAAGTGAAGTTAACAAGGGGAGTAGGACACAAGGTCAATATACAAAAATCAATTTTATTACTATATACTAGCAATGAACAATATGAAAATAAAATTTGAAAACCACAATATCATTAACAATAGCATGGAAAAATCATGAAATACTTAAAGATAAGCAAATATGTTTGATACATCTATAGTGAAAACTACAAAATATTGATAAGAGAAATTAAAGAAGACCTAAATAAATGGAGAGTAGACCATCTTCATGGACTGGAAGACTCAATATTGTTAAGAATCTCCATAAATTAATCTATAGATTCAATGCACTACAAGCGAGGCGTTTTTTGTTTTTGTTTGCTTTTTTTGTAGAAATCGACTAGGGAATACAGAAGTTTATGTGGAAATGCAAAGGACCTAGCATAGCCAAAACAATTTTGAAAAAGGATGAAAGTTACATAAGCTAATCTTAAGACTTAAGATAGGCATAGACTGATGGAGCAGAATAATGAGAAATAATAGATCCAAATAATTCAGAAGGGAAAACAATAGTTTTTACAACTTTATCTTTGAATGGAAAAAAATTAATATCGTCTCTTACTTCTCACCATACACAAAATTTAACTCAAAATGAATCATAGAATTAAATGTAAAAATGAAATCTCTAAAATGTCTAGAATAAAACTTTTGCAAACCTTGGATAGGCAAAGATTTCTGGGATAAGTCACTAAAAGCAAGAACCATTAAAAAGTGATATATTATATTTCATAAAACTGGAGAACTTCTCTCCAAGACTCACCATTAGGGATATATAAAAAGACAAGCCATAGACCAAAAGAAATAATTCTCAGTACAGAACCCAATTAAAAACTGGTAAAAAGACTTCTGGTCTGAACAAGATGTCATAGATACAGTCTTCCCTGCTCCTACCCACTAAGTATAACTATAAACCCTGGAAATGGTACAAAAGACAACCAAAAGAGAAGTCTGAAAAATAGAAAGAAGGCAAGCTGTTTTGGGACTCTGAGACTAGAAGAACAGCACAGAAGCATGGTGTCCCGCATCTCCCAAACCCAGCAGAGGAAGGCTACACAAACTCTGTGTTTCCTGACCCCAGACCTGGCAACCAAAGACACTTAATCAGGCTTATTCCTCCCCTGATCAAATGGGAAGGGCCAAGGCTAGCCACTCTCATTCACTCATGGTACTGGGAGTACTAGCCACTGCAATAAGGTAGGAAAAAGAAACAACGACATACAAATTGGAGAGGAAAACATTTTCAGATTACGTGGTTGTCTGCTTAGAAAACCCTGAAGAATCTACAAAAGAAATGTTCTGTTAGAACTAATAAGTAAGTTCAGAAAGATTACAGGATACAAGATCAACACTCAATAATCAATTAATGCACATCAATGTGAACATAATTAACACTACTGAGCTGTACACTTAAATATAGTTAACATGGTAAATTTTATGTTATGTGCATGTTACCACAATTTTTTTTAAAAAAGAACAAATGACAACTTCTAGCAACTGACATCAGATTAACTATGATGTTACATTCTGTGCTTGAAAATAACTAAAGATATAAATCAGTCATAAAAGCCCAAAACAATTGCATTTCTATATGCTAACAATGAACACACAGAAACAAAAAGTTAAAACATAATACCATGTACAATTGCGCTAAAGAAAATGAAATACTTAGGTATGAATTTAGGAATATATATATACAACAGCTGTAAGCAAAAAATCACAATGACATACCATGTTCACAGATGGGAAAAGTCAACATATTAAAGATGTGGATTCTTCATAAATTAATCTATAGATTTAATGTAATTTCCAGCAAAGTTTTTGTAGATATAGTCAAGCTTACTCTAAAATGTATATGAAAGGCACAGGCCTTAGATAGCTAAAATAATTTTGACAAAAAAGAATATAGTGGGAGGACTTACTCTACCTGATATTAAGGGATCCTATGTAGCTGCAGTAATCAAGACAGTGTGCTTTTGGTAGAGGAAATGAACTGTTACAGCAACAACTTGGATGAATCTCCTGGGAGTTATGCTGAGGGAAAAAAGCCGGTCCCCAAAGGAGATAAGTAAATAGAGACCCACACACACAAGCAAACATATTTGAAATGACAAAAGTTTAGAAATGGAGGACATATTGTCATTTTCAGGGGTTAGGGACAAAGTTTATGGGGAGAGGAGGCAAGGGAGAGAGGGGCATGATAGAAGAGATCCTTGTGATAATGAAGCTATTCAGTATCTTGACTGTGGTGGTGGATTCGTGAACCTACACAGGTGATAAAATTGTATGGAACTTAATACACACACACACATACACACAAGCCTGAGTACAATTGAAACGGGAGACTTTTTTTTTGAGAAAGATTAGCCCTGAGCTAACTACTGCCGATCCTCCTCTTTTTGCTGAGGAAGAGTGGCCCTGAGCTAACATCCATGCCCATCTTCCTCTACTTTATATGTGGGATGCCTGCCACAGCATGGCTTGCCAAGCGGTGCCATGTCCACACCCAGGATCAGAACTGGCGAACCCCGAGCCGCGGAAGCGGAATGTGCGCATTTAACCTCTGCGCCACCTGGCCGGCCCATGAAATGGGAGATATTTAAAATTCAAATTGTCCGTTGTGTCCATGTCAGTACTGTGGTTGTGATATTATACTATGGTTTCAAAAAATGTTACCATTGGGAGAAAACTAGGCAAAGTGTTCAAGGGATCTGTTGTATTATTTCTTACAACTGCATGTGAATCTATAATTATCAATACAATTTCAATTTTTAAAAACTGTGCAAAAGATTTGCACAGATATTTCACAAAGAAACAAAAAGATGAGGAAAGGCCCATAAGCACATGAAAAGACTCCCAGCATCCTTAGTTCTCTGGAAATGTAAATTAAAGTCATGAGATACCACTGTATATGTATTAAAATACTAAAAATTTAAAAACAAATACAGGAAATACCAAATGTTGACAAGTGTGTGTATTTAGTAGTGGAAATTCCTGATGGGAATGTAAATTGGTAGAACTTTCTGGGAAAGTCATTGGAAGTTTCTCATGTATATCCTTTCTCAGGTATAAGCATACACTTAACATATGGCCTGCAATTGTATTCTTGGGTATAAGTAGCTACCCAGGAGAAATGGAAACATATGTCTACATAAATCCTTGTACACAAATGTTCATAGCATCTTTATTCATAATAGCCCCAAACTGGAAACAACTCAAATTTCCATCAATAGGTAAACAGAAAAACCAATTTTGATATTTCTGTACAATAAAATACTCCTCAGCAGTAAGAAGAAATAAACTGTTGACACACAGCAAGATGGATGAAACTCGAAAACATTAGTACAAGCAAAAGAAGCCAGATGCAAAATAATACATACTGATGACTCCATTCTTGTTAAATTCTAGAACAGGCAATCAATAGTGAGAAATAAGATGCATGGATGTGTGGGGCCAGTGTGGGGAGACTGACTGCAGAGGGACAGGAAAGTACTTTGGTGCGATGGAAGTGTTGTGTGGCTTCATCATGGTGGCGGATCCATGGGGTGTATACATTGGTCAGAACTCAACTAACTGTGCATTTAAAAGTGGATGCATTTTGTTGTATTTAAATTATACCTCAGTAAAATTTGTTGAAAATTATAATGCCATAGTTTTATGTCATAAGAAATCCAAAATAACAGCTAAGATGGTATCCTTCTCATATAAATTATGTTAAATAACTATTTGCCAATTAATGAAATATATTAAAATGATTGAGTGTTCTTATTAAATTGTTCTATAAATCACTAGGAATTTATATAAACAATTTTCAAGTCACTGTAATTGTACCTTTCACTGAATCCTGCAGAATAAAATGCTTTCCTAGACATAACACTTAAACGTGATGATGAGTTTTGTTATCACTATAATTCTTAATATTTTAATTTAAGAGAGCGAGGAAATTATTAATTTATAAAAACCTCAAAATCACTCTACCTGTGATTTCCTTTCATAACAGTCACTCTCTATAAAATAACTGCCAAGAGAGAAATGGAGTCTATAGGGGTTAGGTGTTACTCATCAGTCATCATTGATATGTCATTATCATCAGAAGAGCCAGAGAAGCCTATGTACCTGCAACGGCACCAGCGGCCCTAAGGTGGTACTAATACCCACTTTTGCAGCCCCAACAACCAGAAAGTGAGGTCAGAGCAGCCAGGTGACCAGGTTCTGGGCTTCCAGAAACAGCTGAGGCCTCCCCGAGGGCACTGGGATTAGATGTGAATTTCCCTCCTTGTGAATTTCCCTAGAGAAGAATTTCCCTAGATAAGGTTTTAATTGCTCTAAAACACTAGTACCCAGCATGAGGCATCACTCACTGTAAAGAAGGACAATGTCATAAGACCTAATTCCCCCTACACAAGACCTGATAAAGTCTAAATAAATTATCTTAGGCCCATATGACTCTGCATCAGGGTTTCTCAATCTCGTCAATATTGACATGTTAGGTTAGAGAATTCTTTGATTCTTTGTTGCTGAGGGCCCTGTCCTGTGCAGCACCCCTGGCCCCTGCCTTCTAGATGCCAGTAGCACCCCCCTCCCTGAGGGGCAATATTGCAACCAGTTGAGAATGTCTGTCTTAAACTCAGGCCTAAATTACTAGAAAGGCTGATATCACGCTAAATAATATCTCCGTTCCCCTGGATCAGGGGTTCACAGACTGAAACCTGCATCAGAATGTCCTGGCCGGCTTGTGAAAACACGGATTGCTGCCACCCGCCGTTCCTGATTTGCTGGCTAACGCATTTCCAGGTGATGCTGATGCTGCTAGTCAGAGGACCACACTTTAAGGACCACTGCCCTAGATAATAACTAAGTTGCCCAGGTGGCGCTAATGCTGCATCCCTACCTCACCAAGGAAAGAGCCATGAAACCAGCCGGAAAGGCATGCGGGGTGGGGGGTGAGGGAGGTGGGGGTGTCTCTGGGAACAGGGCCCTCCCTCCCTCACCACGTCCTACACCACCTCACTTCCTTCTTTGCTGTGAAGAGTCAAAGGAGTTTCTTACCTTCCCTGCCTGTCTACAGAAATCTCTCTACAAAACCTCCAACCCTGATACACAGGGGTTTTAATGTGGTCAGAAATCCCTAACATTAGCATTATCAAATGCACATATGAAGTCCCAGTTAGTGGGAAAAAACAGATAAACCACTTTTACTGGTGCAGGATTTCATGGAAATCCTTCTCCATTGAATGTCCCCACCCCAAAGGAATAAGACTCAAAATTAAGAGATTTTGTTATTTCATTTATCATTATTATTAATTTAAGACATAACCATGAGTTTAGTATTAAAATAAAATCTTGATTGGCTGTCCCTTTCACAGAAATCTCTCAAAATAAAACACTTTCTGACAGATAAGACATTAAACAATTTTGAGTTATTAATGTTAATATTTTTATTAAGGTAAAAGCAGGAATTTTTTATAGAAAAATTTAAAAGCAACTGAACTAGTTATTATGTTCATAGAAGTACCTCAACGTAAAATACATGCCTGCAAACACGGGCGTTTTTCAGTCCTGGGGCATGAGAACAGGTGAGTCTCAGGCAGGGCTGCCATCTCTAGCTGTTTCTTTTTTGAAGATGGGAAAGGCAAAGGACAGAAGACCATCAACTTGGATAAATACTTCATGAATCCTCATGCTTGAAATTAGAAAACCTTCAGCTTCACTCTGGAAATTATTACTTCATTGCAAGTTATTACTTTAGATATTAATCAGCAAATACACTATTGCAACCAACTTTAAAAGATAAAGACAAAATTGTATTCGTGACTTTTTTAAGGGCAGCTGATAGAATACGTCCAATTACAAGCTTGGTGAGTGAAGAGAATATTCAGTTATTCGGTTCCTTACAGATTTTTAAAAAATTAAGTATCTTAAAGCTTTTGATAGAAATCGTATTGCCTTTAACAGCCACAGACATCAAAGCATCTCTGCCCTATTATATATTTTTTATACAATTATGGCTCTCCTAAACTAATTTGCACTGTTTTAGAAATGTTTTTATGTGTAATCCAAAGATGATCGGCCTATTTTTCTGCCTATTCAGTTATAGAAATTGCCACCAAGTAATGGTTTGTTAATGAAAATTATCTTAAAGTCAAAGGAAGGTGCGCCCAGAGTCAGAGTAATCAATCCACACGCATGCGCGGTACTATTTATTTGTTCACAAAATGATTAGGGGACAGACATTATGGTGTGTTTGTTCTATATTCGTGTTATGTGGAGGTTTATATACTGAAGTTCAGTTATGCCACATTCACGGGGAAACGGATCGACACTCCATTCATACTCATTACATAAAAATCTCTTTAAAGTTTCACAGGGAAATGAACATAACACCACTGTGACCAGATGTCTCTGGCTGAGTTTCAGAGATTTATTTCTTTTTCTTCCATATTACATCAAATATCACGTGGTCCTCGAGTGGTCCTCCCGGTCCCCTGTGACAGGTCGGGGGTCACAGCGCCTTCGGCGGCAGCCCTTTCCCCTTGGGAACGCGGAAGGAATAACGCCGCTTGCTGTCGAGGCGGGGGAACACTTGCTTGCTTCTGACGATCATCTGATTCGGGAAATACAAGTTCATCTCCATCTATATGTATTTTAAAACAAACAAAAAGATGGTGTTCTTTAAACTGTCAAAATTCCTCCCATCCGTTAATCTCACATTTTCTCACATTAATCTCACAACCGTTAATGAACTGCACAAATACCATACTGCTCCGACTTTGAAAAGTTAAAAGTGGATGAATACGGCAAATTTATCAAGAATCTAAACAGAGCACTGATGAACAGAATGTAATGTTCAATTTAAGCAATAGTTAAAAATAAATCTATCGTGATGTGTATCTATAAAACAACATCATTGCACCGGAGGGAGAGACCAATTGCCTTGGTGTCTGTCCTCTTTGAGTTGCCCTCTCGTTCCTATGCTACCGGTTTTCTCCTACCAGATTTTTGTGGCTTAAGGGCATTAGAGTCTTCTGTTATGCTGCAGGGTGAAGCATGAAGGGCGAGTCTTTCTGTAAACGGTTAGGACTACTGTACGCAGGTGGAGGAGCGTAGGGGCGGGGTGAGGTGGGCCCAACTCCCCTCCACCGGGTAAGAGTCTCTCCTCACTGCCTCTTCTGATCTTGGAGGAGGAGGCAACTCTTCTTTGGACTCCTCAGAGCCCAGGGCCCGCTCTGTTTTAGTTCTTAATATCTAGAAGTAAGTAGAACTGTCACCCAGAAACCCTCAAAACTGTCTTAGACTTCAAAAAGAAAATGAGACAGCTTGTTATGGGTTAAATTGTGTCCCCCCCCCCCCCCAAAAGGGTCTGAAGTCCTAACCCCCAGACCCTGTAAATGTGACCTTATTTGGAAATAGGATCTTTACAGGTGACTAAGTTGAGGTCATTGGGATGGGCTCTAATCCAATATGATTGTGTCCTTATAAAAAGGGGAAATTTGGACACACACACATACACAGGGAGAATGCCATGTGAAGATGAAGGTAGAGATCAGGGGTGATTTATCCACAAGCCAAAGAACTCGCAGATTGCTGGCAAATCGCCTGAAGCTAGGAGCGAGGCCCGGGACAGGTTCTCGCTCACAGCGCTCTAAAGGAGCAAACCCTGCTGACACCTTGATCTCGGACACCTGGCCTCCAGGTGTGGTCCTGTGTTATGGCAACCCTAGCAAACTAATACTGAGCTACACTAGGTATTCCATCCTGTAAACAAAATAAGAAAAAAGAGGGAGATGAGTCCATGTGGCTTTTCTCACGCTGCCAATCTGCTAGAGTCTGAAAACGTAGGTGGGAGAAGTTGAAGTAAGGCTGCGAGGTGGGCTAACGTTCTGCTTTCAGCTGGCCCACTGCAGCCTGGTGCACTTCCAGGCCCAGAGCCTGCTGGGAAGGGAATGAGTTTTCACAGTGAGCATTAGAAATGGTGATCAGCGCTTCCAGCTGCTTGTGTCCGACCACGCCTAGATGAGTCCTGCTGAAAAATGACTGGAGTGTGCCAGAAGGACATGTTGTTATCTGTGCAGCTACGCTAGGATGAGTGAGAACTACTTTTTGCCATGAGTGCATCGAGCCACTGTGAGTGGAGAACGCAGACATCAAGGGCAGCTCCTCTCTACTGGCTAGCTCTGTGACCTTGGGCAGTCAGCTAGAGACATGGTTTCATAGAAACAGTTCTACTAAGAAGAAGAAGTCTTTTCTTACTTGTCATCTTATTTTTGAAATATATTAATCTAATTGTCTCCAAATGTAAAATATTTAGGGATCCTTCACTATTCAAGGGTCGAACCTAAAATAATAAAAAAGAAGATTACCATTTCAACAAATACTTAAAAAAATTGTTATAAGGCTATTTGCTTATATATAAAGCATTAATTATTCAGATATTCTATTTAAACTCACCCTTCAAGATAAAATAGTCTCAAAAAAAAAAAAAAAAACCAGCTAGAAAAACATCAATCAAAGGGAATGGATGGTGTTACAAACGCATATTGATAAAATTTCATAAACATGAACATCATAGGTTAATAAAATCGGAAATAACTAACAAGTAGAAATATATTTAATTTTTAAATTAACTTTAAAAAAACCATTAGTAACTAAAAGGTTATCCTGAGAAGACTCTTCTGCTTGTGAATTCATTTTATCTGACAGTAAATGTGACTGGTTCGCATTTTGAAAGCTGGGAAAGTGTATCTTATTGTTTTCTGTAGTGGAGTTGTCTTCACAAAAGCTTTTCCCACTCTGATATTGTTTAAAGTAGGGCAAGATCTCGCAGACAATTGTGACTACTTCCTTCATCCTTTTCCTACATAAACTCCTTTTCGATGGTTCATGCTATTCCCCAAATTTAATTATTCTTAAATCTTCAGTGGTCTTCTCTCAACAAAATGGCAGTTTTTTACTTTTCGATTTTTACCTATGTTTTAAATTATTTGTAGTAGAGATACAAAATTTTTATTTTACTGTGAATCTGTGAAATCCTCGTTGAGAATCTGAAAGACAACTTTGGTCATACACTTTTTCATCTTTTTTTGCCTGTAAAATTTTCCTTCACTGGATGCAAAATTATACTGTTAAGTGAAAATTAGTAATAAATAAAAGTAACTAAACTGAATGTGGGAAGTAACATCTATATTGCATGATGTAAGTAAATATATCATTTATATGAATAAATAGTACATTTATTTATATCATGACAATCCTACTTTATAGAATGCAACTAAATATCACAAAATAGCTCCTGTTGTAGTAACAAAATTAACCAGTTCAACTTTTGGTGTTTTTTTTTTTTTTTACTCTTAGTTAAGCCTCCAAATTAGCAGGTACAGTAAATGCACACTGAACCTTCCTGTTTCCATTTTCAGCCAGTAATTCATTAGTCACATGATCTCAATGTACAATCACCTTCTTGAGGGGGACGGTCTGGATCCATTCCGTGGAGTTCACGTCAAAGATGTCCACTGCATTTTCACTGTACACTGAGAGATATGGGGCATTGTAACCTGGAAGGAGGGCAGGAGGACAGCAAGCGTGGGCTTCATGATTCATTTTTTAATTGGAATTTTTGTTAAGATAATTATAGATTCACACGCAGTTGTAAGAGATAATACAGAAACATCTCTTGTACACTCTGTCCACTTTCCCCCAACATAACATTTTGCAAAACTAGGATACTGACATTGATAGAGTTGACCTACCCATCTTAGGCAGATTCTCCAGTTTTACTAGCACTCGTGTGTGTGTGTGTAAAGTCTGTACAGTTTTATCAGCTGTATGGGTTCATGTATCCACCACCACAGTCAAGATACAGAATAGTTCCAACACTACAGGATCCCCCAGGGTGCCCTTTTAGAATCCCAACCCCTCCTTCCTGCCTCTCCCTCCTTCCCTAGCCTCTGTCCTCCATTTCTAAAATTGTCCTTTCAAAAATGTTATATAAATGGAGTATTCATGGTTAATTATACATGCTAGGCCCAAATGCATTTTGAAAAACACATCAGATTGGAAACCTAGAAGAATCCCATTGTAATATTCTTATTATCACATAGTAGCTGACTCAAAGTATTTTTTTAAATAGACAGGGTTTAAATAAACAAAAACAATCTAAGTAAATGATGCACATGGGTCAAATGATAGAGTGCAACACATATAGTAAAATTCTGGCAAAAAGCTTTCTAACACTCTCATCTAACAGCAGCTTTATTAAGTAACGTCATAACATTTCAAAATCTGTGGCTCCTAAACTAGTTCAGCTCACGACAAGAGTATGGTATAAGGTTAGAAAAGTATATGTGGAGAGTGAAATTAATGAACAAAGCATTGAAAACTTCCGGCTAGTAAGATTTTTGGAACTTTCTACTTTGTTAATAGTAAACTCTTATGGATCCTAAATATTCACCTCTCAACATGAATATGTCTCGCCATTAGAACAGCCTCAGTATAAACAACAACTCTTCCCATTCTCCTGTTGTGCCATCTCTTTGCTTTTTCTTATAGCCAAACCCTTGCAAGTGTTATCTGCCGTCCGTGTCCTCCACTATCAGGCCTACTCACACCTCAGTCCATGCCAATCTCCCTTGTGCCGTAAACCCTCTACTAAAACTGCTCTCACTACAAGTCATCAACCATCAGTTGTTGCTAAAACCAACCGGCACGTTTCAATCTTTGTCTCATTTGACCGTTCAGGGAACTTACCTCCTGGAATTCTCCTTCTCAGTTTCCTCTGTGACCATCCCTCTAATAATTGCATTTCTTGGTTCTCTGATCTATGCCCGCTTCTCTTCTCATTCTCTTTACTCTCCCACTGGCAGTATAAACTCAGCATGTCCAAGAAATCAAGCTGACAACACCAGAAACTAGTCATCGATTTTAGCACAAGTGGGATGACCAGACGTCATGGGCCCTGATCTGCTTCAGTATGACATACAGAGCACTATTTATGAAGGATTCTTACTAAAAGCCTTTAGAGTGCCTTTTCAGCCATAGGAAATTCAGGGTGTAGAGGAAGAAGTTAGAAAGCATGAGGAAACAGATCCAGATTGTGGAACATCCTACAGGATAACAAATCAATGGTGTGGAAGACCACTCAAGATTAGAAGATATTTAAGAGAGAATAACAACGTGCAATGTGTTATTTGCATGTTGTTCTTTGGACCTTCTTTGGATTCTGATTCCAAGAAATACTACTATGAAAAGAGACATCTTTGTGATAATCAGAGATATTTGAATATGGACTGTATGTTGGATGATAAGAATCATTGAGGGGGCCAGCCCTGGGGCCTAGTGGTTAAGTTCAGCATTCTCCCCTATGGCAGCCCGGGTTTGATTCCCAGGTGTGGACCTACATCACTTGTCAGCAGCTGGCCATGCTGTGGCAGCAACTCACATACAACATAGAGGAAAATTGGCACAGATGTTAGCTCAAGGTGAATCTTCCTCAGCAAAAAAAAAAAAAAAAAAAAAAAAAAATCATTGGTGATTTGATGATAATAGCATCATGGGTGGTGATAGCAATGTGGTTTTGTGAAAAAAATGTCCATATTTTTCAAGGTGCAAGCTAAATCGTGTAGAGGTGGAATGACAATAATGTCTGGGATTTGATTTAAAATACTTCAACGATGCAACAAAAAAGAAAAAAGTTATGGGGCCGGCCCAGTGGCGCAGCGGTTAAATTCACACATTCCACTTCTCAGCAGCCTGGGGTTTGCCAGTTTGGATCCCGGGCGCGGACATGGCACCCCTTGGCAAGCCATGCTGTGGTAGGTGTTCCACGAATAAAGTAGAGGAAGATGGGCATGGATGTTAGCTCAGGGCCAGTCTTCCTCAGAATAAAAGAGGAGGATTGGCAGTAGTTAGCTCAGGGCTAATCTTCCTCAAAAAACCAAAAAGAGAAGAAAAAAGTTAGATTATCATAACCCTTCCTCCCCTGCCCATCTGAGTCTGCCCCATCTCGTGTTTTATTATCTCAGTAAATATCAGTGGCATCCACTCATTTGCTCAAGTAGGAAATTTGAGAGTCATTTCTGATTCTCTTGCCTCTCAGTTTCCACTTTCAATCAAGTGTGAAGTTTTGTCAATTATATCACCTCAGTATCCCTCGGATCCTCTCCTCTCCATCCAAACTGCCTCTATCATCATAATTTTAATCCACAGTTTCTACAACAACCTCATAATTGGTTTCTTTTTTTTTTTAAAGATTTTATTTTTTTTCCTTTTTCTCCCCAAAGCCCCCCAGTACATAGTTGTATATTATTTGTTGTGGGTCCTTCTAGTTGTGGCATGTGGGACGCTGCCTCAGCGTGGTTTGATGAGCAGTGCCATGTCCGCGCCCAGGATTCGAACCAACGAAACACTGGGCCGCCTGCAGCGGAGCGCGCGAACTTAACCACTCGGCCACGGGGCCAGCCCCTCATAATTGGTTTCTTGACCTCCAGTCTCACCTCACACTATCTTTAATCTCACCATTGGAGCCTAGAGATTTCTCTGAAATGCAAATCAAACTATGTCAATCTTTGCATAAAACCTGTGATCCAGCTCATGAGAACCCCTCCAGCCCCATCTCTTGAACTCTCATCTTGAACTCTATGCCTGAAACAGTCTCAAATTATTATAGCTCCTCCTAAAATCCGGCATGGATGGCCTGTTCCAGTTATGACAGAGTAGCTGGTATTTGACTTACCCTCCCACCGTTAATAACTATAAAACTGGACAAAATATATGAAGTAACTGTTTTCAGGTATTGGATACAAATAGCACAGGACTGCCATCCATAAAAGAAGGGAGAGACAGGAGATGGGTTCCACGTCCCCCTAGCTTTTTGCCTAAGGGCAATTTCCAAATTGCTGTGCAGGAAAATGGAGCCCAAGTGGACAGTAGAAGTTTTGCCAGGCAGAGGAAACAGATTCTAATGTATCCAGAATTTCAAAGGCAGAGTACCAAGAATAAAGGGCCATAAAAAGATGCCCCAGAAATCTGCGTGGCAGTTCTTCCAAGGTCCCTGGCCAAGTCCAAAGGTGAACATGGACAGAGCAAGACTCCACGAGACCTGCTCAGGGCACTGAAAGATGGACAGAAATTTCATAGGCAGGATGGTGCTGGAAAGATGTTAGATGTCTGGCTCAGACAGAACCTGTTGAGACTCCAGAAAGGCCATTCTTTAGGAATAAGTGCTAAAACAAAAGCAAAAATAGGCACACCCTAGCAAAATCTGAATCCAAGCCTCAGCAAAACTCTGATAATCCATCGCTAGATTAATTACCTCCCAGAACAAAGCACACAACACTCTGTAGAGTAAGATATGATATAATCCAGCATCTCTGTCATAGCATTCATAATGTCGAGCAGAGGATAAAAAATAATAAGACATGAAAAAGCAGGAAAATAAGATCCTTATTCCAGAAAAAAAATAGTCAACAGAAGCAGACCCACAGATGAGCCCAATGTTGGAATAATTTTAAATAATTATGATAAATTGTGAAAAATATAAACAAATCAGCAGATAGGGGAATTTCAGTGAATAAGTGGAAATTTCAAAAAAATAATTGAAATTATAGAACAGAAAAATATAATACCTGAAATGCTTAACAATTTCTGGATAAAGTAGGGAAAAAAGATCAGTGAAAATGAAAATGGAGTCAAAAATTATCCAAACTGGAGCACAGAAAGAAAAAAAGATTAAAAAATCAAAACAAAACAGAGCCTCCATGACCTGTGGAACAATACCAAGGAGCCTAGTATACATGTAATTGGATCCTGAGAGGAAACAAAATAGGTTAGAAAAATTTTTGAAAAGATAATGCCTAAAAATTTTTCTAAAATTTATGAAAGATATAAATCTTCAGATCCAAAAAGTTCTGAAAACCCCAAGCAAAATATATACAAAGAAAAGCACATCTAAGCACGTCATAGTCAAATTGCTGAAAACCAAAGACAGAAAATCTTAAAAGCAGCCAAAATGAAAAGACCAGAGAACGGCAATAAAAATGGTTGATTTCTCATCAGAAGAAATGAAGTCAGAAGACAACAGAATGACATTTTTAAAGTGCTGAAAGAAAAAAACACTTTCATATTTTTAGCCGGCCTTCCCCCCACCCCCCCAGGTTAGATTAAGTATCCATCCTGGGTTCTCCCGTAGAATCCTGCACTTCCCCATCACAGCACTTGCTTAATTATCACTCTCGTCTCATGACTGTAATCTTCATGAGGATGCAGACTATGTCCATCTTACCGTGTTTAATGTTGTGCCCTTAACCCTTAGCCTAGTAAGTTGCTTGTATTAAGTACTCAATTACTATTCTCTAAGCGAATAAAAAGGGCTATATTTAATTTATAAAATGATGGCCTGCATCAATAAAATATGAACTAGGCTAAAATAATTTAGGGACATTATGTGTATACTTTACATAAGCTAAACCTTAAAAGCAAAAAATAATGTACTTAGTAACTATTTCTTATGGTCTGTTAATGCTTATGTGTAATGTATTTCCAGTGACCCTGAAGGTACATATTTAGGAGCTTATAAAAAGCAACAACTGGGATTAAGAATATATTCATGGTAAATTGTCCTATGAATATAGTAAAAATTACAGGCTAAGTTATTTCAAATGTATTACTTAGATATAACTTCATTAGGGCTATTCTACTTAAAAAGACAGACAAGAAAAATCTTCAGTGATATTGTTTTAAAAAATAAAAGCTGTCATTAACAATATTTCGACCTAGGATGTAGAGTTGTAATAAAAAGGCAGGAAAGATGCGGAAAGACAAGGGAACAAATTGTAAGATAGCCTTACGGCAGTACGTTGGAGTTGCTGGCCACATCAGTTCAGCTGGCCTGGATCTGAGGCCCCTGCTGTCAGTGTAAATTCCAATGCTCTTAAAACATAACAGATATTCAATACTGGAGATCTCAATTGCACAGAGAGCATCCACTGGTTGACGTGCAATAAACGACAGTGTAGGGTCGTGTGAGTGGAGCATCCTGTATGGGATTCCTTCTCTCTTCAAAGGATATCTCAGGAATCCTGACTGGAATCCTATACAAAGCTGTTCACCGAAGACGGCCATCCACTGGACATTGGTTGGCGTTTGGAGCTCTTTAAATTTTCTGTGAGAAATTTTCTTGCTTTGAAACAGCTCATAACAGAAGACATGGCTTTTCCGAGCTACACAGAGGCATGTATGGGCTCCTTGGCACACTGTTCCAGAAGTCATGGTCTGGCACCCTTTGGTTTCTACCAGCTTGTGAACATCAGTCTTTCGTCCATCCAAAGCTGACATAGGAAACAGTTGCACATGGTGACGTCTCCCTGAGATCACTGCAACCATCTGGCCATGAGGGATGAGCTCAATCTGATGAATATGCTTCATGTCACCAACTCGGATAATTTCTATACAAATAAACATAATTGTAAGTCATTTTCAAATTCAAACTAATTTCTATTTATTTCAACCGTTCTCCCAATTTTACCCTAAAGCAATTAAGAAAGGTTCCAATAAAAATGACCTGATAAATTTTAATGTCATCAATTTGAGTAATTTTTCTACAAATATAATGGCATTACCTTCAAACTAGCAATGTTTTCTAATTTACTTTTATTTTTTATTGAGGCATAAGTGACATATAACATTACATTAGTTTCAGGTGTACAACATAATGATTCTATATTTGTATAAGTGATCACCACAATAAGTCTAATTAACAATCATCACCATACATAGTTACAAAATTCTTTTTCTTGTGATGAGAACTTTTAAGATGTACTCTCTTAGCAACTTTTAAGTATGTGATACAGTATTACTAACTATAGTCTCCGTGCTATACATTACATCTCCATGACTTACTTATTTTATAACTGGAAGATTGTACCTTTTGACCCCCTTCACCCATTTCACCCAACCCTCAACCCCCTCTCTGGCAACCACCAATCTGTTCTCTGTATCTATGAGCTCTTTTTCTGTTTTTTAAGATTCCACATATAAGTGAGAGTATATGGTATTTGCCTCCCTCTGACTTATTTCATTTAGCATAATACCCTCAAGGACCATCCATATTGTTGCAAATGGCAAGATTTCCTTCTTTTATATGGCTGAATAATATTCCAGTGTGTGTATGTGTATAGACAGATAGATAGATAGATAGATCTCATATCTTCTTTATCCATTCATCCATCAGTGGACACTTAGGTTGTTTCCACATCTTGGCTATATAAATAATGCTGCAAGGAACATGGGGGTGCATATATCTTTTCGAGCTAGTGTCTTCATTTCCTTCCAATAAATACCATGAAGTGGAATTGCTGGAATTTCTTCTTTTAATTTTTTGAGGAACCTCCATATGGTTTTCCATAGTGGCTGCACCAATTTACATTCCTACCAACAGTGCACAAGTGTTCTCTTTTCTCCACCAACACTTGTCATTTCTTTTCTTTGATAATAGCCATTCTAAGAACCACAATATCTCATTGTGGTTTTGGTTTGCATTTCCCTGATGATTAGCGTTGTTGAGCAGCTTTTCATGTACCTGTTGGCCATCTGTATGTCTTCTTTATAAAAATGTTTATTCAGATCCTTCTCCCATTTTTTAATCAGATTGGAGTTTTTTTTGCTACTGAGTTGTATGAGTTGTTTATATATTTTGGATATTAACCCCTTATCAGATATATGATTCGCAAATATGTTCTCCTATTCAGTAAGTTGCCTTTTCATTTCTTGATGTTTTCCTTTGCTGTGCAAAAGAATGTTTTCTTATTTTTAAACTCTCTCCAAATTATTACACCAATGAATTTGTCAGTTTCTAATAAAATCACAGACATAAGCACACAGGATAGGTTTGAGAAGGATAAAAAAGGATAAAAAGAGAAGGATAAGATATCAAAAATCATACAGGTAAAAAACAGTAATTATTCGAGAGATGATTTAATTACCTTAATAACAAAATTAGCATAATAAAACACTAAACTTAGCCTTGAGATTCTAGGCAGTGAGGCAAACACCTCTCAGTGTCTGACAAATGCAAACATACTACTACTTTAAGGGAAAAAAATGTCCTGTTTTTTTCTGGCACTAAATTGATTCCCTTATTACACAAACATTTGTTGAGTGACTATTATGTGCCAGGCACTGTTCTAAGTGTGTGAGATACTGCACCAAACAAAAAGAGACCAACCAAGTCCCTGCCCTCGTAATGGACACTTGGTGGCTCCTTCATGGGCCTCCTCACCAGGACTGAGTCACACACATAGCAGGGGAGGCCTTCGATGGAGAGCGTGGCTACTGTCCTTCAGATGCACGGGTCTCCTTTGTCTCATCTATCATTAGGGTTCAAGAGGACAGCTGTATTAGAATGGCTCCTCTTCATTTCATCTAGTCCCCATTTCTCCCTCAAAAACCATGGAAGCAAAGACAAAGAACTCTGCAGTCTTATCTGGGAAATATCCAATTTTATGTTGGTACTCATGGTGGTGCCAATGTAATAGTGGGGGAGAAGGGAACCAAGCAGAACTGTGTTTTCTTTCATGCCCAAAGGTGAAGATGATAAACTGAGTCCTTACAGTGGACTTACTAGATAAAATCACCTGTGAAGAGACTTAGACTCCAGGGGATTATGGATCTCTGGAAATTAGAAAAGTCATCATTTGACTTGAAAACACATCAAATCAGATGTGCAAGATTTCTTTTGCAGAAAAAAAAGAGAACAAATCTGATATTACCATCATTAGAATTTAAAGCTATTCCAGAACAGAAAATACTCTCCTTACCATCTATGGTAACGTGCACAATGAACAACCCTTCTTCATTTCCCAGAGCGATTCTTTTGTGATCTACATTTGACACATAAATAAAAATGTCAAGGATTGTGTTTGGCAAACATTAAGTAAAGCTAATAGGATTAACTGGACAAATTTATCAATATTGAAAAAGTTTAAAAGTCAAATTAAATACATATTTAGCATATATAAAAATGAAAAGAAACATAATAAGAGTAATTAATTTGCATTATTATTCTTTCAGATTATAGAAGTAAGCAAAACAAAATATGACTTTTCTCAATAGAACAATCATTATAAAAGAATCGTTATAAATACTTGAAGAAAATATAATATTCAAGTAATGATATACCTTAAAATTTACTATCAATGGTTGTTTCATGAATGAAGAAATTTTATAACTTAATTTGTCAGGGATCTTGGCTTTGTGATGTATAGTTTTAGCAAGAACTAAGACTCAAAGTGCAAAGATAGCACGTATTGAGTGAAAGCCTTGAGTACAAAGCACAAAACTTTACATAAATTGGTTCACTTAATCCTCTCCATAACTAAAAACAGGAATTATCTGCATTTAACTCATGAGCACAGGTGTGCTCAAAGAAGTTTGGTAAATAGCTCCGTGTTACACAGCAGTAAACAGCTAAGTGGCTCTTATTGTCACCACCACCTAATACAGAAGAAATGAACTGTGGGAAACAAATATTCTTGTTTAGTGACAAAAGTTGGAATATTGATCCTAGCAATTCATTCATTGATTCACTTATTATTTATTTATTTATTAAGTATTAGGCATTGGGACTGCATATTTAAAGAACAGACTCTACCGTCAGGGAGGTAGTCTACGCTGACTACAAGGGCCACATCCCTATGTGACACCCTTGGGGCCGAATGTATTTGGGAACTCCGAATTTTTCGGTCTTGATAAAGGTATTACTGTGTATTAAAGAAACACCCTAATATGCGGGGCCTGGGGAACCATCACGTAATCAAATCTACTAATATTTTTGCAGAGAATCCTGCGAGTAGTTATACCGGGGGTGGCGGGTGGGAAGGACCCCCCAGTAGTCTCATTCAGTCAGGTTTTGCTGACAAATGAGTTGTGAATAAAGTGAAGGTATCAGATTCCAATTCCAGGGCTGTGGGGAGGGGTACGGACCTAGGGGGGTGAATGCTGTAAGTCCGTACCTATGATTGTCGCTGTCTGGGTGGTTTTGATCAGGGGTAGACTGCTATCACAAGCCTCTTTCAGAATGTAGACAGAGCGGTCCCCGGAATGACGTTTCCTCAGTATCTCGTGCAATTCGCTCAGCACTCGCACCCACTCACTCCTCTCATTCTCGCTATCCGCTAATATTGGAATTGAATATCTATTACTAGGTGCTGAGAGCTGGGAAGCTGTGACCTAGAACAAGTTAAGGAATATCTTAGGTTACAAGAAAGCGGACACTCTATATGCCAGCCTGTTAGCATTTTCCATTAAACTCACCATTGGCAAATGACACTTGTAATATTATTACCCTCTTCGTGGTTAGTAGGGTAAATGACATGAGCCTTAGAACCCATGCCAAAAGCAACACGCCCGAATCACTTCTGTATTGATCCACTTCTGTACTGATACTGGCTTGCTCTGACTAAACAATATATTGTACTTCGTCAAATGAAAATGGTTACCATTTATTGAGTGCTGACTCTGTATCGGGAACTTCTCTAAGAAATTTACATGTGTTAATTGATTTAATCCTCACAGAAACCTAAGAAGGTAGATACTACCATTCTCTCCATTTGACAGGTGAGGAGATGGGGGGTACAGCAGGGCAGGACGCAGGCAGTCTGGCGCCAGAACTCCCACTCTGAGCCTCTCAATTTCTTCTTCTCAATTGAAGAAAGTGATTAAAAAAAAAAGATTTGCACCTTTTGATGTCTCTGAAACGGCAATGTGTCTTGCAATTACAATCATCGTAGTCAGTTGTGACTGATGCAATGTCAGAGGGTTTTTGTTGTTGTTAGAATAGAAATATTCAGAAATACTTATGCTTTCCTGACTGCTGCCTGCCAAAACTTATATCATTACTAGTAAATGGCAAATCAAATTTAAATTTAAAAATATATAATTAGGCTGGCAGAAATCTAAATTTATATATTATCAGTTAAGCAGCATGACATAATAAATTCCCACTCTGAAATTCAATTCGAAATGGCTAGGTCGTTGTAGGTTTCTTGGTGGTTCGGTAGAGGGTAAACAGATTTATATCCTTGGGCTAAGGAACTAAGAATACTTCTGTCTGGCCTTTGTTAAATACAAGATTCATAGGTTGATTGTAACCACATGGGTCACAAAGGGACAGCAGTCCTTTGCTTTCTCTGTCACTTTATTTAACCCATTCCAGAATTGCTTTAATTTTTTACATGAATTTTAAAGAGCAAAGTGTCTATTTTTTAAGAGATTGCAAAACTACACACTTTTCCAATTTTTCCATGTGGTACTCTTGGTTTGAATTTGAATTATAACTTCAAAATCTTGCTAATTTTCCAAAGTGCCTCTAGTTTTAGAAGCTGCACATTCACCCTACTGCAGGTCCATGATGACTCGTCAGACGTGTAGGTCTCACCTTGAAGTACGTCATCCCTCTTTCTCTGTCACCGTTTGTTCTCTCTTCTTTCCTCCCCCCCAATACCATTCTGCTTTGTAAGCTTCTCCTGTGTTCAGCCATGAATCTGACATCTGTCCTGTTGCCTCAGTGTAGAATGAATGGACACCCTCAGGAATAATTGCATTTTAAGTCTTAGGTTTAACTGTAGGATGCAAAAAGCTATTTATAATATTTTTGAATAAGAATAGGGGGATAGCTGTATTGTGGCAAGTGGGAGGGAGGGGAAATGATCCTGATCGCTTCTGAAATCCCAACCTTCTGTGACCTTCAGCAGCCCAAGGAGCCTTGACCCATGAGGACACGCAAGACAGGGATGAAACACAACACAACCAAAGGATCCAAGGGCAGCATGCACGCTCACTTTAAACATACGGAGCATTTCCTTTTTCTTTCCCGGAATAAAATCAGAGGACCAGACAGGACTGACAGAAAATGCTCTGTCCCTGTAGGAAAAGCAAGATACTGAATGTGAGTAGAATCGCCTAAAACTGAGTAAAACAACACAGAAACAGAAGTCTCCATGTTAATTTCATTGATTTGTAACATTATTTTCTGTAATAACCGATAGTGAGCACAGTAATGCACCAGCAGAAACTGGCCAGCAGCATATTGTCAGAAAACCCCAGTTAGCTCTGGGCTGTCCCTGCCTCAGAGAGTCCACATGGATCTGGAATCGGAACACCTGTCTGACTCCACAGCCTCGGCCCCTAGAATAAGGCCCAGGTGCCCTCAAATTGGCCCATCTGATATATTTTTTAAATGTCACTCAGGTATACTTGCCATGTAATAAATTGCACATATTTAATGCAGGCAGTCTGCTAAGTTTTGATTTATGTATACACTTGTGAAACCATCACCACAGTAGAGATAATGAGCGTGGCAGTCATCCCCCCAAATTCCCTGGGCCTGCTTTGTCACCCATCCCTCCCCAACCTTCTCCTCCCCGCTCCCCAAGAGCAACCAATGATCTGCGTCCTGTCACTCTAGATTAGTTTTCATTTTCTAGCATTTATATAAATGGAAACATACAATATGTATTCTTTTCGTCTGGCTTCTTTTTCTCGGCATAATTATTTTGAGATTCACTCATGTTGTCACATGGATGAATACTTCACTTCTTTTTATTGATGAGTAATATTCCATCGTATGGGTATGCCACAGTGTATCCATTCACCCATTAATGGATATTTGGGTTGTTTCAAGTTTGGGGCTATTTTAAATAAGGCTGCTATGAATATTCATGTATGTCTTTTATGGACATATGATTTCTCTTGGGGGAGTACCTAGGAGTAGAATGACTTAGATCATATAGTAGGTGTGTGTTTAAATTTTTAAGAAACTGCCAAACTCTTTTCCGAAGTGGATATGATTTACAAAGTAGTGTATGAGAGCTCTCCACATCCTCCCAACTCTTGAAGTGGTCAGCCTTTTTAGTTTTAGCCTTTCTTACAGATGTGTGGTGGTATCTCAGGGTGGTTTTATTTGAATTTCCCTAATAATTAATAATGTTGAGCATCTGTTCATGTGCTTATTTGTCATATGTGTATTTTCGTTGTTGAAGTATCTTTTCAAAACCTTTACCCTTTATTAAAAAATTGAGTTGTTCCTTTTCCTTTTTAAAGAGTTTACTTGTTTTCCTTTTCCTCTCCAAAGCTCCCCCGTACATAGTTGTATGTTCTTAGTTGTGGTTCCTTCCAGTTGTGGCATGTGGGACGCTGCCTCAGTGTAGCTTGACGAGCAGTGCCATGTCCACGCCCAGGATTAGAATGGCGAAGCCCAGGGCAGCGGCAGCAGCATGCAACAACTTAACCACTTGGCCACGGGGCCAGCCCCTGTTTATTTTCTTATTATTGAGTTTTAAGAATTCTTTATACATTTTGGATATAAATCCTTTGTCAGATATTTTATTTGCCCTCACTCTGCAGCTTCAGTTATTTCTTTTTTTTTGAGAAAGATTGGCCCTGAGCTAATATCCGTGCCCATCTTCCTCTACTTTGTATGTGAGAAGCCTGCCACAGCATGGCCCGCTGAGGGGTGTGTTGGTTCACACCCAGAATCTGAACCGGTGAACCCAGGGTGGAGCACGTGAGCTTAACCACTACACCATCAGACTGGCCTCTAATGACTTCTTTTAACAGTGTATTTCAAGGAGCAGAAGATTTAAATTTTTATAAAGTCCAATTTATCAAGTTTTTTCTTCTATGTGCTGTGCTTTGGTGTTGTATCTAAGAAATCTTTGCCTTATCCAAGAACAGAAAGGTTTTCTCTTCTGCTTACTTCTAGGTACTTTATAGTTTTAGACTTCACCTTTAGTTCTATGATCGATTTTGAGTTAATTTTTGTATGTGGTAAAAAGCATAGACGGAAATTGAGTTTTTGGCGTTTGGATAGCTCCCTTTCACAGCTTACCTCATGTCGATCGACTGACTCACTACAACGTTGGGTTTTGATTCTTTTTCTTCATCCACGTCATACAGGAAGAGTTTGAAGTCACAAGCTATAGCCAGTGCTCTCTGCCATCCTTTTTCCACTCCTGTTTTTTTGGGGATCTTTAGTTTTGATTTTTTTTTTTTTTAAAAGCAAATAAAAACAATCCAAGCTGAGATATCAAATACTACCCAATTATTACATATAAAGTTAAAATTGTTTAAAATTGTTATAAATCTGTCATTTTTCTTGGTAAAGATATGAAATCGAACTATATAACATAATGGAAATTTTAAAAACAAGGCAATTCCTTTGAGGATGGAATGATTTTTGTGTTGTGAAAATAAGGTTGATACCATTTCAATGAACACTAGCAATTTATTTAAACAACAGTCACAACTTTGTCTCTAGGTAACATTAAATTCAAATTTGTAACACCATGCCTCAAATTCAACTCAGATTTTAAATATTTCTCAAGAAAATTATTTCACTTTTAGTCTCATAATTTATTATGGCTGCCTGGACGTCAAAGTTACATCATTAGTAGGGATTTCAGTATTTGTTCATCACAAGATAAGGTTTAAGTAGAAAACTTTGGGGCATTTAAAAATATCCTATTGGGGACAGCTAAATTTTGTTCCGAAACCATCTTCTTAGGATGGAACAAAAATTTTCAATTGCATCTAATTTATATTGTATAATATACTAAAATATTATATACATTTTTGACAAACATTGTGCTCACAGAATGAGAGGTGATGAATAAACTTCTTACAAGTTTATCTAAATCCAAAATATTGACACTTACCCAGACGTGGCCTTCATAGGCTGTTCCCATGCCTTTCTGTAAGTCTAGACAGAGGGCGCCTTTCTTCTGCTGAAAAGGCACTGGACAAGCTCTTGGAGCTTTTTCTACACAGGTTGTGTGACATGAGAACCCACAGGCTTTTTAAAGGAAATAAAGAGATGATGATTGTGGTGAACACAACGGTTTTACTTCCTTGCCCTCCATTACAATTCTGTCTACTGCCGTAGAGGTTGAAATGCTAAAAACTACATTTCCCAGACTCCCTTGCAACTAAGTTTTAGACCTGATTTAAGTTCCACAAATAAGATGACTTTCTGTGAGACTGAGCTGAGCCAACGTGAGAGAGATGCAGGATGCAGAGCATCCATTTTACTGGCGTGAATCCTGAGAGAAGGCGTGTGAGCTCGCAGCTGCAGTGGTGGCTTCTGAATTTTGTAGGAGCTTTCCTAACTCTGCACGTGATGTCCTGGTTCTGCAGACTCTGCAGCAGGGTCTTTCCTGATCCCAGCAGAAGTAGCAGGTTCTGGGGGCTGCAGCAATGGTGGCAGCTTCTTGATTTGTCATCTTCTTATGACACTGATGACAGCTGTCCCAGACTCAGCAGTGGCCAAGTGATGCTGGGGGCAGGAGATGTTCCTGGGACCTCAGCTCAGAGCCTGCCTCTGCAACCCTAGAAGGATTTTATAAGCACCTAATTCCCCATTTTAAATCTCATTTTGTTTAATGCACCAGGACGTATTTATGGGTAAGGTGGCTCTTCCTGTCACAGTGCTGAGGGCAGGAAAGTTGTCCTGCTCAGTAGTGTGTCCCCGAGTGAGCACTCGACAGGACTTGCTAAGGAAACCAAGTACAGAGTCTGTTCCCTAGGATGAGGAAGGAGATGTCTGTGTAGCACAGTGATCCTCGGTTTGATATTTCCAAAAATATATTGCTATCTTTACACAATATTTATCATAAATTAAGTGAGTAAAATAAAACGATTATAACTCAAGGATAGCATTCCATTTTCCTGTCATATAGCTAGAGAATTTGGTCTTCGTGCTACAAAGAACAAAATATATTTAAATACATTTTCTTAATAAATGTGGCCCTGCCTGCAGGCTGCAGAGCATGGCTCCTGGGGTTCAATGTTCACATGGGCAACGAGCACACGAGGTTGTTTGGAGTTGCACAGCACCAAGTGCCCCCCCAAATTTTCCCCATGATCATTGGGTCCAACCTCTGATATAAAACAGATTCAGAGAGATTTTTAGTAAAGTGAATAGTTTACTGGCGTGCTTCTACAATTCAAAGAGAAGAAAATTTCTGCTTAATAACTTAGTGAAACGGACTGAACGTGTGTCCCGCCCAGATTCATATGTTGGAACTCTAACCCCCTATGTGATGGTGTCAGGCGGTGGGGCCTTTGGGAGGTGATTAGGTTGTAGTGGTGGAGCCCTCATGAATGGGATTAGTGCTTCAAGTATAAAGGGTACGGCTCTGTCTCCTCTTAACCCTTCTTTGGGGCTTACCGTCACAGACGCAGCCTTGTCTTATCAAACCCACCATCAGAGACGTGCACTGGTGACACTTGGTGGGGGCAGTAAAGGACATGAGGAAAAACTGGTGAGTCTTATTCTATAAAACAAAGTGACCAAATCCGCATCAAAGATTAAATAACTTTGAAAAGGTAATTCCTTCCACCCACCCTGCCCAAATATCGTTTTATATTCAAAGAAAAGTAGCTCCCTTCTTGATCACCAACATTTAACACTCTTGCACCTTAATTATAATTGCATAATTGGAAAATATTGAGAAAAAAATCCCTAAAATTACCAAGAAGAGGAAGAAGAGGAGGAGGAGGAGAAAGAATTATTTAAGTGGTAATCTAATGTTCATTAATACTATTTGGAACAAAATAAATAAAGCCTGGCTTTTCTTTGTGCATGTATATCCTGAACCTTTGAAAAAATGCTGTCTAGATTGACATATTCTTCAAGTGATTTCTCAACAACGGATGGAGTAAGAATTGCCTATGTATATATTTTTATTGGAGAGAGATAACAAAAAATAATATGGTTTTTATACCTTCTCTGAAAGAAAGAATAACAATTCAATTTCAAAATTTTATTTCTATAGCAAATTATGTGTTTTCTACTATCAATAAAAAGAATCTACTTCAGGAATTGATAAACTCCTACAAAGCAGGTCGTATTAGACCACCGAGGCAGATGGCTTCCTGAAATTTCTAACTGAAACTACAATAGCTATAATTGTAGATGTCTTCGCAGAATTATCAACAAGTTAGCAATCTACTATGGATTTTCTGTTTCTGGATCATGCCTCTCTGCCCAGAAGTGATTGTTGTCATAAATTGGCAACATTTAAATTATAACAAAATCTGGTTTCTCCAAACACTAGCTGGCAAATTTTGTCACCTTCTTTGTGTTTCTGTTCCCTCATCTGTAAAGTGGACAGACTTGCAATCCCTGCCAGGGCACTGTGTGTGTACAGGAGCTACCCACCCCGTTTAGATTTTCAATTTGCTCCCCTGATTTCAGCACTGCACATCACCCCTGCCTCCTAAGGGACCTGGCGTCTCTAATGCCTGAGTCCTTCTAGGCTTCTGAGATATTGATTGTCTCATGGCTTTTTGGCATGTCCCTCCCTAAGTACATTCAGATTTCTCAGCTCGCTAAGCCCTCGCTCAGGCTTTCATCTTCCAGAATTATGTTGTCTTATTTGCTTATTCTTTCTTCTCTCTTTAGTGGGCTTTGTGGGTTTCAGTAGAAAGCAGAAATGTATGCATTTTTTAATCTACTATGCTTCAGCAGAAGTCCCCAGGAAAAAATGAAGGAAGCAAAAAGGAAGGAAAGGGAAAATAAAGAAAGAAAGAAAGAAAGAAAGAAAGAAAGGCAGGCAAGAAGGAAGGAGGGAGGAAGGGCAGGGTTAGAGAGAACCAATTTATTCTCACTTTTTTAGGAACCTGCCAAGTCTATAACTAAGTCAAGTACCTTAGTTGGAAACGGGATTCTACTATGACATTCCTTTCTCTTTATTGTTGGTGTGTGAACTGGGAGATGAGCAGAATCTATAACCTGAATCAAGGAGAAAGAAATAAATCAAGGTAAGTTACATATATCCCCCAAATTACAAGAATTTAAAAATTCCTCAAGCAAGGCAAAAGAAGTATACTTGTTAATAGACAAAAACACAGTAAAACGAAAATTCTCATGGAGTTGAAAATATCTTTGAAATTATTTGAATATATGCTTGCAGTTTCTACAAACAAAATTTAGGTATGTTTCATACAATTGATATCAATTTGGCTATTTTAAAATGTGTGTCATAGAACGTAGACTACATTAAAAGAAGAATATTAATCATAAATATATTTGAAGGAGACTTAATAAGTAGATATATGATCAGAATCCTCAAACGATTCTTTGAGCTACTGGTTTTATAAGTGTAGAAGAGATTTTACGATGGTAAATATGTAGAAATACATTAAAATCAATTACAGAGGGTTCAGCAAGATTTTGTGAGATTATTAGTAATAATCTAAAAATATACTTAGGTGAGGCTGGCCCCAGAGCCGAGTCCTTAAATTTGCACAGTCTGCTTCAGCGGCCCAGGGTTTCACCAGTTTGGATCCTGGGCACAGACCTAGCACTGCTCATCAAGCCATGCTGAGGTGGCAGCCCACATAGCAGAACTAGAAGGACCTACAGCTGGAATATACAACTATGTACTGGGGGGCTTTGGGGAGAAGAAGAAAAAAAAAAGATTGCCAACAGATGTAAGCTCAGGGCCAATCTTAAAAAAATGCTCAGGTAACTTAGATTACCTTTATGAAATTAGACTTCAACAATCATATAAAATTTAGCTGTCTATATCATATAAAACTTTTCTTTCCTGGGAACTAGCAGAAAATACTTTTTGAAATGGAAAGAAGTGAATGCTAATGGATGTTACTGGGGAATAAAGTTCATAAGCGAAGATGCTACACAGTTGAGCAGAGCATCTAAGTATACAGACTTGAAGAATATCTCTCCTTTCAGGATGGCACCACAGAGAAACATACCATAAGAAATCGGTAGTAAATGCAGGAGATTCAGGACATTTGCCAAATTTACAAAGACTTTAAGCAAAAGTTGACAGCATTTCACTGCACTATTTACTATGCATTCCAATAAATAAACTTTTTATATGACTTTATATATAAAGATTCCCTCTTAGGAAGCTTAGATTACATTTATTGAGGACTTAGCCCCAATTTTAGTTTTGTTTTGTTTAAAAAGAGACTATCTTTTAATCTAAAGAATAAAAACCAGGGAGATCTTGTCAAGAGGGTGGTGTAGGCAGACTCTGAACTCACCTTCTCCCACGAAAACAATCAGGTTACAACTACTCTTAGAAAAATTACCCTGGGGGCTGGCCTGGTGCCTCAGTGGTTAAGTATGCACATTCCACTTTGGTGGCCCAGGGTTCACTGGTTCAGATCCTGGGTGGGGACATGGCACTGCTTGGCATGCCATGCTGTGGCAGGCATCCCACATAAAAAAGAGAGGAAGATGGGCACGGATGTTAGCTCAGGGCCAGTCTTCCTCAGCAAAAAGAGGAGGATTGGCAGCAGATGTTAGAACAGGGCTAATCTTCCTCAAAAAAAAAAAAAATTACCCTGGAGAGAAAAATGAAAACTGGATAAGAAGAACCCCCACAACAAAGGACAGTACTGACTGAAGCAGAAATTTCTTCTGAAGAGAAAGAAAGCCACCTTTGTGAGTGGCAGAGCTTCACAGCCAACTGTGCAGGAGCCACCCTAAGGTACGCAGCCCTCCCTGGAGAAGTGGGGACTTTAGCCAGTACACATTAGCTCTATAAGCATCCTTCAGGCTCAGCGCAACAGAGATAAGTGTCCTACTTTCTGCCTTGCTGGCTACTAACCGCAATGGGGGAATACCCCCATAAAAGCTATGAGAGGAAAGCTGAAAAAGCCCAGCTCTTAAAGGGCCAATGTACAAAGTCATCCATCTCACAGAGCAACATAAAATCATCAAAAAGAAAGCTGCACAGTCCTTTGGTGAAAAGAGACTCACCTGATAGGATTTGGGTGCATCTCAGTGAGAGGTGAGACCTCTCCAGAGACTGTGACCTCGTATAGGCATGCTGACACAGATCCCGGGAGATGCCATTGAAGTTCTTCCCCTGTCCTGTTAGCTCAGGAGTCTGCCACACCCACTAGAGCACAGATTTAATCCAGTTCAGCCAGGGCAGGAAGCCTACCCTAGGGACCAGCCCCACCCAACAGCAAGCCCTCAGGCTACTTGTCAGCCTGCATAGACTGGGTGCCTTGATCCTCTACAGGCAGGGAAATGTGTCCGCCTCTGTGGGGGAGGGCCTGTGTGAGGACCAGGTGAACTGTGGGGGACATTGGTGGAGAGATGGGGACCTCTGCAGTAGGGTAAGTGTGTACACTCCAGGGGGTCAGGAAGTGTGCAGGGACCAGGCTTGTGTTGATGGTGTGTGTGGACCTGGGGGGATGGGGCTTATCAGTGGCAAAAGACCTGTGCTTCACAAACAGCCACAAAGGGGATTAGCTCTGCCTTCCAGAGTCTGAAACAATTGGGTACTCCTGTGCCTGGGGCCAGCCCCACTCAGCTGCAATCCTAAAAGAGCTGACAATAGCCTTGCAGGCCTGAGGCCTACAGCAATTGTAAGCCCCTGAGCCTAGCAACCAGCTACACTGGGTACCTATTCAATTAATAGAAAAACTGCAACATGAGTGTGATTTTAGACCTTGTAGCCAACAGTGCTGAGGCTCCCCAAACTCGATTTACAAAGAGCTGGCCAGGAGGAAAAGAATAGACTCCCTGGGTACCTGTAGTAAGAGCAACCCTGACACAGCAGGACACAAGTAGCCCATACAGGGGTCACTCCTGGATTATTTGGACTGGCGACAAGAGGAAAGCACACTGCTGGGCCTCAAAAGGCATCTCTTACATAAGGCCATTTCTCCAAGATCAGAAGACATAGCTGACTCACCTAATACATAGATATAAGCACAGAGAAAGAGGCATAATGAGGAGGGAAAGGAATACATTCCAAGCAAGGGAACAGGACAAAACCCCAGAAAACAACTAAATGAAACAGAAATAAGCAATCTACCTGACAAGGAGTTCAAACAAAAACTCATAAGGATACTCACTGATCTTGGGAGAAGGCTGAATGAACACAGTAAGAACATCAACAAAGAATTGGAAAATATGAAAAAGGACCAATCAGAAATGAAGAATACAATACTAGAAATGAAAAATTCACTAAAGGGACTCAATAACAGAGTAGATGATACAGAAGAACGGATCAGCGAGCTGGAAGAAAGACTAGAGGAAATCACCCAAGTTGAACAGAGAAAGGAAAAAAGAATTAGAAAGAATGAGAACAGTCTAAGGGAACTCTGGGACAATATCAACTACACTAACATTCGTATTATATGTGTCCCAGAAGGAGAAGACAGAGATAAAGGGGCAGAGAATCTATTTGAAGAAATAATAGCTGAAAACTTTCCTAACCTAAGGAAGGAAACAGACATCCAAGTACAGGAAGTACAGAGAACACTAAACAAGATAAACCCAAAGAGTCCCACACCAAGATACATTATAATTAAAATGTCCAAAATTAAAGATAAACAGAAAATCCTAAAAGCAGCAAGAGAAAGGCAACAAGTGACATATAAAGGAAAGCCCATAAGGCTATCAGCGGACTTCTCAGCTGAAACCCTACAGGCTAGAAGAGAGTGGCATGGCATATTTAAAGGGCTGAAAAGAAGAAACCTACAGCCAAGAATACTCTATCCAGCAAGGTTATCATTCAGAATGGAAGGAGAGAGCAACAGCTTCCCAGACAAGCAAAAATTAATAGGAATTTATCACCAAGAGACCAGTTCTACAAGAAATGCTGAAGGGACTTATTTAAGTGGGAAAGAGAAGACCACAAATACGGATAAGAAAATTATCAAAAAACACCCCAGGCAATGAAATCACTGGTAAAGGCAAAAATATAGTAAAGGTAGCAGATCAACCACCTATAAAGATAATATGAAGGTTAAAAGACAAAAGTTCTAAAATTACCTATTTCAATGATAAGAGGGTAACGGATAGACACACACAAAACAAGAGATTAGATGTGATTTCAAAAACATAAAATGTGGGAGGAGGGGAGTAAAAGAGTAGAGCTTTTAGAAAGAGGTCAAGATAAAGAGAATATAGATTGTTATATATATAGAATATTATATAGGCACTGCATGGTAATCACAAACCAGAAACCTATAATAAATAAACAAATAAGTAAAAGGAAAGAAATCAAACATATTACTAAAGAAAGCCATCAAACTGTAATGGAAGAGAGCAAGAGAAGAAGAAAGGAATAGATAAGAACTCCTAAAACACCCAGGAAAAAAAGTAACAAAATGGCAATAAGTACATATTTATCAATAGCTACTTTAAATGTCAATGGACTAAGTGCTCCAATGAAAAGGCATAGGGTGGCCGATTGGATAAAAAAAACCAAGACCTATGCATATGCCGCATACAAAAGACACATTTCAGACCTAAAGACACTCACAAACTGAAAGTGAAAGAATGGAAAAAAGATACTCCATGCAAATTGCAAAGAAAAGAAAGTGGGGGTCGCAATACTTATATCAGACAAAATAGACTCTAAAACAAAAACTGTAACAAGAGACAAAGAAGGGCACTACATGATGATTAAGGGAACAATCCAACAAGAGGATATAACACTAATAAATATCTATGCACACAACATAGGAGCACCTAAATATATAAAACAATTATTAACAGACATAAAAAGAGAAATAGTAACACAATAATAGTAGGGGAATTTAACACTCCACTTATATCAATGGATAGATCATCCAAACAGAAGATCAATAAGGAAAAATTGGCCTTAAATGACACATTAGACCAGATGGACTTAGTAGATATATATAGAACATTCCTTCCCCAAAACCGCAGAATACACATTCTTTTAAAATGCTCATGGAACATTCTCCAGGATAGATTACATATTAGGCCACAAAACCAAGTCTCAATAAATTTAAGAAGATCAAAATAATACCAAGCATCTTTTCTGATCACAAAGGCATGAAACTAGAAATCAACTACAAGAAGAAAATTTAAAAACCCACAAAAATGTGGAGATTAAAAAAAATGCTGCTGAACAACGATTGGGTCAATGAAGAAATCAAAGGAGAAAAATTAAACTATTGGTGGTGAGCATGATCCAGTATATACAGAAACTGATAAATAATAATGTGCACCTGAAATTACACAATGTTATAAACATTATGACCTCAATAAAATAATTGAAAAAAAAAGTGAAAGAACATGAAGGGCCAATAAAGTGTTGTTTTATCTACCATTATGCAGAAGGTAGGAAATTGTATTCAATTTTAATAAGTACACTTACAAACGTATTTTTATACCTTATTACTTATACATAATATCAGACTTGATGTTATGGTATGATTATATAAAATGTCCTGTTATATCATGACTCCATAATGTTAATTAAAATAATGTAAATAATGAGGGAACTGTCCCTGCCAGACCACACCCCCTCACAGTTTGCACCACGGATACCGACCACTTCATAATTCACAGAATTGTGCTTTCTGCTCTTTTAAATCCTCGCTTCATAGTAGACACCACCATTAAGCCTGTTGTTCAAGTGCAGGTGGAAGTTTTGCCTTTTTAAAGTTGATTTTCATGAATAGTTTTTTCATTTGAGTTTCAAATCTTCCTGTGTTATCAGTTAAGCTTAATATTCTCTAATAGACTGTGTCGAACTAAGCAATGTGCTTGATCAGGAGAGAAATGTCCCTCTGTTTCTGAATGGGATTCATTCTCCCTTTGCCTTGTTATGAGTGGACTCTTGGGGAGCAAAGCTACCCCAGGGAGGCACCTTAACTAGGTCGGCTTCGTCTCCACTGGGTGAGGACGGAGATGTGGACCTGGAACTGATGTAAAACTTGATCTTTAAATTCTGTTCAAACATGTTCTCAATCGCATCAGTCTAGAAAAACAAGATAGGGAAAAAAAAATTCAAGAGATCACTGTATAGAATTCATGGCTCTTAATCTAAGTCATGAACATTACCATATTTCTCAATAACAAGACTATAATCTTAGTATTTTTGTTAGAAGTGTTCCGATATACAAGGCTGTAGCCATATGCTACAATAGTGAGCCAAGCTACTCCGGCTTGCCCCACTGAGCTCTTCAGTATGTGCTCTGCTCATGGCCATCCTTTGATTCCACGTGAAAGAAATTGAGCAGGTGGATTCCATCCAGAGCAGCTAATAGAGAAATGAACTAGGAACTAGAGATAAGAATTCTGTCCCCAAGGGTACCTGATGAAGGGAGTCAGAATATGCCACCCCAAAATATGCCACTTTGACATATTGATTATTTTAGATTAAAGTTACTTAAGGAACAGCCAGTGCAAGAGGGACACTCTGACCCTCCTTTGTCTTCCTGAAAGCAGGAGATAAATCTCCCCCCTGCGGAATGTACCCTCTCTCTGCCAGGAGGAGGGAAGACATTCTTATCACCAGAGACAAGGAAGTTGGGGCCAAGAAGGCTGTATACACAAATCTTGTTAAACTAACCCATATCTTCCTAGTTACTCCTTTACCATTTATTACCCATAGCCCAAGCCTCTGTGTCTGTCAGCTCTTCACAAATGTATTGTTTCTTCTCTAAATGGTGTAAAATCTTCCTGCTCTTGTCGCTTCTTTGGGTCTTCATTCTCCTGTAAAGGCTCCCATGTATAGGTCAAAATTCAATTAAAATTTCTATGTTTTTCTCCTGTTAATATGTTTCAAGTCAGTCTAATTCTTAGGCCCAGCCAGAGACCCAAAGAGAGTAGGGGAGAATTTTTCCTCCTCTACCTTGGATTTGGCATTAAATGAAAGTGGCAGACACTAATCCACATTGCAACTTATGGAAATGCAAATGCCAACCCCTGCTTGTTTCACAGCACAGAAATACTGACACTTGGGGTCGCCAGCTTTTATGTTAAGAAATTTTTTAACTTAAGTTTAGAAGATCATATAGTGCAGAATTTCGTGATTTCCAAAGTTGTAGAGCTTCTTAAACGGACTGCAGAGGCAGCTCCAGGATTTCTATATGGGTGAGGATGGGTTAGAGGCTTAGGGGGGCTCTATGGCAGCCCTCTTGTGGTCGTGTGTGCACAGTGTTTTGTATGGTACCGGAGAATAAGATAGTGTGTTTGGCTATTTTCTTTACACCTAATATTTAATACACATAAGATGATGGTGACGGTGGTTGTGGTAGTGGCAGCATTGTAACTGGGAAATTTAGGGATTTAGAGGGGAGCTTGTAGAGACTGCAGAAAGTCTAACGCGGCCCCGGGACCTCTCAGTTTGGAGCCACCATTGATAAAGAGTCCTGTGGGTTTGTATGAGCACGTTCTTGGGCTAACAGAGCAAACTCTCTTTAAAGAGTTAGGCCACATAATAAGGAGCTGAAATAATTGATGACATGTAAAGCAAAGAGCTCTGCTTAGTAAGTTGTTGTTTTCAGTTCCAGGCAGCATCAAACAGGTGCTTTAAATCCCCAAAACCCCTGTTGTGTTTTCCCTCGAGTTGGAGGCAGCATCTTCCATTGCTAATTCAGGTGACCACAGTGGTGAAATAGGATACACTATTCATATAATGTTGGACTGATGCTTTCTTGGTGTGGAGAATTTGAAAGTTTGCTTTGGGATTAACTTCTGGTACTATTTTCTATGCGGTTAATATTTTAGAAATCAACAAGGCTCCCAACAAAATAATTAAGCCTAACACTGAAGGCTGGAACTTAAAACTCAGCAGTATCTACCTGTCACTTATTGCTAATAGGTGTCTTCCCTGGTAGGCCTGAGCACAGCCACACTGGCTCACACTCCCCTCTATTTCACCAGCCAATCTGTTTATACCATTTCTCTTTCTCTCTCTTTTTTTTTTTAGTAAACTTGTTTTTCAGTGTGAGATGTAGCAAATATAGGGGAAAGGGCATAAATCACATATATAATATTAATTATTATAATTCAAACAACTAGAAAAGTACCTCCTACGTCAAAAAATAGAATGCTGCCAGCCCCTAGAAGCTCCTCAGGCGTTCGGGTCACAACCTCCTTCCTCCCCAAAGGAAACTGCCTTTGGTACAGTGATCACCTCTTTGCATTTGCTTAGAATTTTGTCACATTAATTTTGTGTCCCTCAACATTATTGAATTGTAAGTGACTCCGTTAAGCTTTTGATTATAATGTAAGTGCCTGACATTAGCTTTTGATTGCTGAGGCATCCATTTCAAAAGACATCTATCCTGAATAAACATATTGCCTGTGTTCCTTCTCTCTCTCTTACCTGTGACCTGCTGGGTGACCCTGGGGTGTGCCCTGTATTCTCCTGGAACTGTCAGTGATAAATCTTGTCCCTAAATGTTTGCTGACAGTTTTTGCTGAAGTGCATCCTGTGATCATAATAAGAACCACAAAGGCCAGTCCAGCCACAAAATTGGCTCCTGTAGGGGAAATCTCCATGGGGCTCCCTACCAGTAATAAGGCCCTGGCAGGAGCCTCAGACATTCTTAGCATCACTATTCACAGGCTAAGACTGACACAACTATTGCTTAATCTTGCTAATAGTATGTTCTCTGGCTTTTTTTCACTCAACATTATGTTACTGGGATTCATCCATGGAATTATGTGTAGCTGTAATTTATTCATTTTTATTGCTATATAGTATTTCATTATATGAATTTCTTTATTCATTCACAGTTTGATGAACATTTGTGTTCATTCCTATTTCATGAACATGCTTGTACATATTTCCTGGCATATAACGTGCAAGTATTCCTCTAGGATGTGTTTCTAGGGATGGAATGATAGCGTTGACGGGTTCCCATTGCTCCGCATGCTCACTATCGCTTGCCTCTGCAGTCTTTTTATTCTAACCATGTAGTAGCATCTCATGAGGTTTGGAACTATTACTACGTCTATTGTCTATTTAGATTTCCTCTTTCATGAGTTGCCTGTTAAGTTTCTTGCCACTTTCCCACTGGGTTGTCTCTCTCTCTCTTATTGGTTTATAGGGTTCATTGTATGTAGGCACACCTCATTTTACTACACCTCACTTAATTGCGCCCCACAGAAACTGTGTTTTTCACAAGACTTTCCACCAGCAAAAAGATTAAAGACTCGCTGAAAGCTCAGATGATGGTTAGCATTTTTTAGCAATAAAGTATTTTTTAATTAAAGGATGTAGAATTTTATCAGATGTTTTTATTGAAATTGTATGACTTTTATTTTTAATCTGTTATTATGTTATGCTTATTCATTTTCTAGTGTCAAACTTTGCGTTACTGGGATGATACCAAATTGGTCATGCTGTATGATTCTTTTCATATAATTGGATTGAATTTAGCAACGTTTTTTTTTTAAAGAATTCTTTATGTTCAGCCTTTTATTGGAATTCCCATTGTATAGCTAAGAGTGTTCAAAAGGTCAGATTTGGTATGTATTTCATGAAGATGTTCCACATTGGGGCAATAACAATGAAATGTGGGGCTGGCCCCGAGGCTGAGTGGTTAAGTTCCCGAGCTCTGCTGCGGCGGTCCAGGGTTTCGCTGGTTTGAGTCCTGGGCGCAGACATGGCACCACTCATCAGGCCACGTTGAGGCCTCGCCCCACATGCCACAACTAGAAGGACCCACAACTGAAAATACACAACTATGTACCAGGGGGGTTTTGGGGGAGATAAAGCACAAAAAAGAAAAAGAGGAAAAAAAATGAAATATATTGAAAACAATGCATGTAATCTTTGAATTGTTCCAAGGAATGCCATTGCTATCAGCACAGCTAAAGCCATGCATGTTCTTATTAAAATTCAAACTGCATTTCAAAGAATGTTTTTGTATGTTCAGCCAAAATTCTGGATTGTATACCAGACAAACAACCATGTGAGCATCATTATCATACCTTACCCTCAACAATATTTTAAATCAGTGGCTAAAATTTAAAGCTGTATTTTCAGACAAGACAAAACCTGTATTTTTTGCAACAGGTGTAAAACCAATAAAATACTAATTAATTTCAAAAAGAAGAATTATTTACGTTCAGAAGTAAGATTAGACTGTCGTCTTCCCTTCTGATATTGTCCTTATCAGGTTTTGGTGTCAAGTTACACGGCCCACATAAAATGACTTGGGGAGTGTCTTAGTCATGCAGGGCCGCCAAAACAAGATATCGCCCGCTGGGTGGCTTAAACAGCAGGAATGTATCTCTCACAATTCTGGAGGCTGGACGTTTGAGGTCAGGGTGCCAGCATGGTTGGGTTCTGGCGAGAGCTCTCTTTCTGGTTCACAGAGGGCCACCTCCTCATTGCGTCCTCATGGGGTAGAGAGAGCTCTCTCTCCTACTCTTCTTATCAGGCCACCAATCCTATCAGATTAGGGTCCTGCCCTTATGATCTCATCAACCTTAATTATCTCCTAAAAACCCTATCTCCAAATACAGTCACATCGGGGATCAGAACTTCAACATAAGAATTTGAGGGGGACACAATTCATTTCAGTTTTCTGCCCCTGGCCCCACAAAATTTACGTCTTTCTCACATACAAAATACATTGCATTCCACCACAACAGTCTCAAAGTCTTAACCCATTCCAGTGTCATCTCTAAAGCCTGATGTCCAAAATCTCATCTCAGTATCACCTAAATCAGGCACGTGTGAGGCTCGAAGTATGATTCACCCTGAGACAAAACTCCTCTCCAGCTGTGAACCTGTGAATCCAGACATGTTGTGTGCTTCCAAAATACAGTGGTAGACAGCCATATTCCAACAGGGAGGAAGAGGAGAGAAGGAAGCGGGGATGGGTCTCAAGCAGGTCCAAACCCTAGCAAAGCAGATTCCATCAGATCTTAAAGGCTTGAGAATAATTCTCTTTGGCTTGATGTCCCACCTTCTAGGCCCAGTAAGGTGGCAGCATCACCTCCACGATCTGTGGGGTGACCCTCCCCCTGCAGCTGCTCTGCCCTCTGAAACCAACGAGGAAATAGTTTTGGCCCTGGGCCTGGGGTGGGAGTGGCAGCCCTTATGATCTCTGCAGGGCCTTGAGGGTCATTCTTCCCATCCTTTAAGAACAGTGTGGGGGCCTTGAGAGTCATTCTTCCTGTCCTTTAAGAACAGTGCGTGTTCACAGCTGCAGAGCTCTATGGTCCAGTCCTGTGGAATCCAAGAAGTCTGACAGCATTCTCCATTCTCTCCTGATTTCCCTGTCCCCTTTACTTCAAACTGGCAGTATCTTTGCTGGTTTAATCCCATCTCTACTCCTGGCCTCTGCTGAGATGACTGATTAAGTCCATGAGTCACACCCATGATCTCTTTATCAAACGATTGTTCAGCCACACCCTTACTGTTTCCTTCAGAACAAGCTCTCTCATTTTTGCAATATGGATGGGCTGAGAATTTTCTAAATTTCTAATTTCTGGTTCCTTTTTGCTTAAAAATTCCTTAATCAATTCCTATCTCTGCTCTTCCGTTTTACTATGAGCAGTAAGGAGGACCCAAGGCATACCTTCAATACTTTGCTTTGAAATCTCCTCTGCTAAATATCCAATGTCACCACTCGCAAGTTCTACCTTCCACAAAACACTAAAACACAATTCAGCCAAGTTCTTTGCCACTTTATAACGAGGACTTCCTTTCCTCCACTTCGCAACAGCCTCTTCCTCATTGCCATCTGAGATCTCACCAGAATGGCCCTTAACATCTATATTCCATCAACATTCTGCTTCTGAGTATTGATGTACTTTCTGAGAAGATGGAGGCTTTGTCTCCAGCTCTCCTCTTTTCTTTCTGAGCGCTCCCCAGAATCACCTTTAACGTCCGTATTTCTACCAGCGGCCCCTTCACGACAATCTGGTCTTTTTCTAGCATGCACCTCAAAACTCTCCAAGCTTCTACCCATTGCCCAGGTCCAAAGTCACTTCCACGTTTTTAGATATTTGTCACAGCAGCACTCCTCTTCTCAGCACCAGAATCTGGCTCAGTCAGGGTTCTCCAGAGGAACAGAACCAAGAGGATGCTACACCTCCACCTCCACCTACATGTATGTCTGTATCATCTCCTCTTGCTTCTGTTCCAGGATCATGGGAGCCAATTCCTTGTGATAAATAAATATATATATTTTATATATTTTTATCTTTTTATATGTCTTTATGTATTTTTTGACTTTTTTATTTTTTCAAGACTTTTTCTCCAAGTAATTTTATTGAGATCATAATGGTTTATAACATTGTGTAATTTTGGGTGTACATTATTATTTATCAGTTTCCGAATACACTTCATTGTGCTCACCTCCAGTACTCTAATTTTTATCCATCACCATACATATGTGCCCCTTTATCCCTTATGCCTATCCCACCACCCCCTTCCCCTCTGGTAACTGCTAATCTTTTCTCTTTATCCATGTATTTGTTATTGTCTACATATGAGTGAAATCAAGCAGTATTTGTCTTTCTCTGTCTGGCTTATTTCACTTAACATCATACTCTCAAGGTCCACGCATGTTGTTGCAAATGGGATGATTTTGTCTTTTTTTATGGCTATTATTCCAATGAATATATATATATATATACATATATACACACACACACACACACACACACACACACACACACACACACCACCTCTCCTTTATCCATTCTTCTGTAGAAGGGCTCTTGGGTTGCTTCCACATGTTGGCTATCATGAATAATGCTGCAATGAACATAGGGGTCCATAAATTTCTTTGGATCGTTGGTTTCGAGTTCCTTGGATAAATATCCAGTAGTGGGATGGCTGGATCATATGGTATTTCTATTTTTAATTTTTTGAGAAATCTCCATACTGTTTTCCGTAGTGGCTGCACCAGTGTGCATTCCCACCAGCAGTGTATGAGGGTTCCTTTTTCTCCACATCCTCTCCAACATTTGTTTTTTGTCTTGATAATTACAGCCGTTCTGACAGGTGTAAGGTGATAGCTCATTGTAGTTTTGATTTGCATTTCCCTAATAATTAGTGATGTTGAACATCATTTCATGTGCCTGTTGGCCATCTGTATATCTGCTTGGAAAAATGTCTGTTCATATCCTCTGCCCATTTTTTGATCGGGTTTTTTTGTTGTTGTTCTTGAGTTGTGTGAGTTCTTTATATATTTTGGAGATTAACCCCTTGTCGGGTATATGATTTGCAAATATTTTCTCCCAGTTGGTGGGTTGTTTTTTTGTTTTGTTCATGGTTTCCTTTGCCTTGCAGAAGCTTTTTAGTCTGATGTAATCCTACTTGTTACCTTTTTCCTTTGTTTCCTTTGCCCAGGCAGACATGGTATTCGAAAAACTGTTGCTAAGTCCAGTATCAAAGAGTGTACTGCCTATATTTTCTTCTAGGAGTGTTATGATTTCAGGTCTTACATCAAATCTTTAATCTATTTTGAGTTAATTTTTGTGTATGGTGTAAGATAATGGTCTACTTTCATTCTTTTGCATGTGGCTTGTCCAGTTTTCCATTCATTGAAGAGACTTTCCTTTCTCCATTGTATGTTCTTGGCTCCTTTGTCAAAAATTAACTGTCCATAAATGCGTGGTTTTATTTCTGGGCTTTCAATTCTGTTCCATTGATCTGTGTGTCTGGTTTTGTACCAGTACCACGCTGTTTTGAGTACTATAGCTTTGTAGTATATTTTGAAATCAGGGATTGTGATGCCTCCAGCTTTGTTCTTTTTTCTCAAGATTGCTTTGGCTGTTCGAGGTCTTTTGTTGTTTCATATAAATTTTTGGATCCTTTGTTCTATTTCTGTGAAGAATGTCGTTGGGATTCTGACTGGGATTGCATTGAATCTGTAGATTGCTTTAGGTAATAAGGACATTTTAACTATATTTATTCTTCTGACCCATGAACATGGACTATCTTTCCATTTCTTTATGTCTTCTTCAATTTCTTTCAATGTCTTATAGTTTTCAGTGTACAGGTCTTTCACCTCTTTGGTTCAGTTCATTCCTAGATATTTTATTCTTTTTGTTGCAATTGTAAATGGGACTGTATTTTTGATTTCTCTTTCTGCTAGTTCATTGTTATTGTATAGAAATGCAACTGATTTTTTTAAATTGATTTTGTGCCCAGCAGCTTTGCTGTAGCTTTTGATTATTTCTAATAGTTTTCTGGTGGATTCTTTAGGGTTTTCTATATATAGAATCATGTCATCTGCAAATAGCAAACCATAATATGTAATATATAGAGACTTTTTCATCCATCTATATAAAGATTTATTATAGGGAATTGGCTCACAGGATTATGGAGGTTTATAAATCCTAAGATCTGCAGTCGACAAACTGGAAATGCAAGAGAACCAGTGTTGTAGTTCCAGTCAAATCTGAAGGCCTGAGAACCAGGAGGGCTGATGGTGTAAGTTCCAGTCCAAAAGCTGGCGGGCTTGTAACCCAAGAAGAGTCCGGTGTTTCAGTTTGAGTCCAGAGGCAGGAAAAGACTAATGTCCAGCTCAAACAGTCAATCAGGCAGAGTTCCCTCTTATTTATGAGAGGATCAGCCTTTGCATCCATTCAGGACTTCAACTGATTGGATAAGGCCCACCCACATTGGGGAGAGCAATCTACTTTACTCAGTCTATTGATTCAAATGCTAATCTTGTCCAAAAACAGCCTCACAGACACACTCAGAATGATGTTTGACTAAATATCTGGGCACTTTGTGGGCTAGTCAAGTTGACACATAAAATTAACCAATACAGGGAGTATTCCTTCTTTCCCCAATTTCTGGAAGTTTTTGTGTAAGATTGCAATTATTTCTTCTTGAACGTTTGAAAAGCTATCTGAGCCTGGGGGTTTATTGGTGGGAAAACATTTAACAACAGACTGAATTTATTTAGTGATTATAGGAAGATTCAGGTTTTCTACATTTTTTTCTTAGTTAATTTTGATAAGTGATATTTTCTAATAGTTTGTCTAAATTTTTTTCATATATTGATATGAATTTTTTTCATATTTTGAAATGGCCTAAAGTCACTATGTCCTTTATTATCTTTAATTATCTACCCCAGAAATAATGTTGCCTTTTATCATTTTTGATATTGGTTTTATGTGCTTTTTTCTTTTTTTTTTCTTTTTTCCTTTTTTCTTTCTTAATGAGCCATGCCATACTTTCATCACTTTTATTAACTTTATCAAAGTGGAAACTATGGGCTTTACTGTTCCATTCTATTTTGTTACTTTCTTTATATCGTTAATCTTTGCTTTAAGTTTATTATTTTTTGCCTTCCGCCTTCTTTGGGTTTAAATTGCTTTTCTTCCTGTAACTTCTTTCAACGGATGCTTAGATCACCAGCTTTTCAGTCTTTCTTCTTTTCTATTTTATGTACATAAGGCTATAAATTTTTTCTAAATATTGCTTTAGCTGCGTTCCACAAGTTTTGACGTATAGTATTTTTGTTATTATTCTATCCAAACCATTTTCCAATTTCCACTAGAATTTCTCCTTTAACTCATGGTTTACTTAAAAATGTATTTCTTAATTTACATATAAGAACTTAACATATATTTTAAAATATTTATGTCTAACTTAGCTTTCTCATGGTCAAAGAACGTGGTCTCCGCGAGTCCAGCCCACGGAGATTTGTTGAGATGTGGTTTGTGGTCCATCTCCTCTTTGTTGAAAAATGTTTTTTGTGATTTTAAGAAGAAAATGCTTTCGGCATTTGTTATGGATACTGTTCTATATTTGTTCATTGGGTCAATTTTGTTAACCATTTTATTCAGATATTCTCTATCAATTACTGAGAATTGTGCGTTCAGATCTTCCTCTATCCTTACCGATTTGTCTGTTTCTTCTTGTAGTTCTGTCACTTTCCATATTACATATATTTAGGCCACATTATTTGGCCCATATATATTTAAAACTAGCATGATTTCCAGGTAAAATTAACCTTTTCTTATATAGTTAAGTGATTTTCTTTACCTCCAATAGTAATTTTTTTGCTTTAGATTTTATCTGATTTTTATATAGTGATCTCTGCTTTCTATATGCTTATGTTTTAGAGCTCCCCATATGAATAGTAAATGTTAGATTTTATTTTTATCTACTCTGACAATCTTTATTTTTTCACTGGAGTATTTTCTTTACTTGCAATCTATTTAGTGACTGATTTATTGGCATTTATTTCTACCATGTTAGTTTGTGTTTATGCCATCTATTCATTGTTTCTTTTCCTCTCCCTTCTTGTCTTGTTAGATCAGCTGCATATGTTTATCGTTACTTTTTTTCCCTTTGAACTTATTCATACTGTATCTATTCTATTTGTAGTTTCCCTAGAAATTAAAACATGCACAATTAATTCCACAAATCAGAATTTGATTAAATCTTTACTCTCTTCCTGGGCAACACATGAATCCTAGAATATTTTAAATTCTTATACTCCTCTTCTGAATTAAATGTTATTGCTTCCAATTTTTAATCCATGTTCTTTTGTTTTTTAATCCTCTAGACGTTATTATCACTGTTTTATTCAGTCAATATTAATTTGCATTTGCATACATATTTACCACTTTCTTTCTTTTTTTTTTTTTCCCCTTTTCTTATCTCAGACCTATCATTTGGGATCAATTTCTTTCTGCCTAAAACACATTCTTTAGAATTTCAACTATTTTCAACTATTGCTCTGTTCTGTCTACTCACCTTTCAGGACATGAACCAATTGCTGGTTAGACCTTCTCATCTTACCTTCTACTATTTTTATTCTCTCTACTGTATTTTCCACTAATTCCTCTTTTCATCCTGTTCTGATTTGTCTTTCAATTCACTAATTTTCCCTTCTGCTATATTCATTTTGCTGTCAATCACGTTCATCGATTAATTAATTTAATTACATTTTTAATTTCTACAAGTTGTTTGATTATTTTTTGAATATGCCATGCCACATTTTATTACTTCTTCTGTAGTTATTTTCAAGTTTCTTGTCGACCATATTTTATAAACTTTAAGATGCGTTTTTTTTACATTTTAACATCTCTGAAATAGAGATATGTCTGATAATCAATGTTGTTTTATAATTACTGTCAGCCAAAAAGCAGCCATAAGAGGTCATTATTTTGTGCCCAAAACAGAACTTACAAATTGGTACAAAAGGAAGAAAAGCATTTGTCAGATAGATAACGAAGAACTGCGTGTGCGGGCTTTTTAAATTTTTTCTCCAGTAAAGATACCAGATATGGAATAGGAGTTGCAATTGGGCTCACCCTCTGATGAAGCTTCGGTCAGCCACTGCATTCTCCAAGATCTATGTGCTTCTGCACAAAAGAAGTAGGTGATTAAGGGAGGACTGATAAAGACAGCTAGCCCTGCATTTTTCAAATCTTTGCACTACCCTCTGCAACTGCCCCCAGGACATAGTATTGCTTTTGCTTTTCTATTTGTATTGGTTTTCTATTGATGAATAACGAATCCTCACAGACTTGGCACCCTACAACAGTACCCATTCATTATCTCGCAGTCCTGCATGTCAGAGGTCTCAGCATGGCCCAGCTGGGTGCTCTGTTCAGGATCTCACCAGGCTGAAACCAAGATGTGAAAGGGCTGGCGTCTCATCTGAGGCTGCATCTGGGTCCTCTTTCCAGCTCACAAGGTTGTTAACAGAGTCATTTCCTTGCAGATGTAGAACTCATGGGGGCTGCATCTTCCAGGTCCACAGGAGAGAGTTTCTGACACTCAATCTTCTTGTAAAGACTTCACCTGATTAGGCCAGGTCCACCTAGGATAACCTCTATTTTTATCAACTCAGGTTCAACTCATTAGTAACCTAATCATGGGAGTGACATTCTGTCTCATTTTCACTTGTCCTGCCCACATTCAAAGGAAGAGGGTTTTATAGGGTGTGTACACCAGGTGGCAGGAATCTTAAGGGTCAATTAGAATTCTGCCTACCAGACTATCCTAGAGGGGTCTCAGGACTTATATTTGCCTCTTCCTATCGTAACAGGCCTCCCTCTTTCTCTAGGCTGTGGAGGTGATACATAGGTCACACCATGTTTTGGGTATGTTTATTCCTATTGTTTATTCAGTAACCATGGCTCTAACCTGTGGTTAGTTAGATCCCACGCTGGGTCCACTGAAAGACAGTCCCAGGCCAAAATGTCATTTACCTCCCAGTGTGGCAGGGCCCCCGTGCTGACTGGTGGACAACAGTGGTGCTTTGGGTCCCAGGAATTAGCATCGATGTAGGGCCAGTGTTTATAATCTCTGAGAAGTCTGGGTGTTTCTTCTTGCCTCGTGCACGACGACTCTGTAATCGCCTGCAGAGCCCTCCCCGCCTGCAGCGGTTGGTCCCCGACTCCAGTTTCCTTCTTCATGCTGTGAACCAGCCCATCACGCCCCCTCAGAGGTCTGGATTGCCCCTCCTCCAAGCTTCTAGGCTCTGAAACCTCAATCCCTTCATTTTGTTTCTCAAGCCCCAGCAGGGGCAGCTGCTCCTTCAATTGCTCCCTCTCTGTTACCTCACTGTTTTCTTTCTGTCTTTTTAGTCCTCACTATCTGTTCTACCAATTCTCTGTTTGAAAATGTCTCCACTACATGGATGAACCCAGAGGACATTACCCTAAGCGAAACAAGCCTGTCACAGAAGGACAAATACTGCATGATTCCATTTACATGAGGAATCTAAAGTAGTCAATCTTTAGAAGCTGAGAGTAGAATTGTGGTTGCCAGGGGTTGGGAGGAGGGGGAAAAAGGGAGCTGTCAGTCCATGGGTATAAGATTTCAGTTATGCAAGACGAGTAAGTTCTAGCGGTCTGCTGTACGACATTGTGCCTATAGTTAACGATATTGTAGTGAACACTCAAAAATTGTTAAGAGGGTTATCTCATGTTAAGTGTTCTAACAATGACGACAACACCACCACCAACAAAGAAGCACAAAGAAACCTTGGAGATAGAGATACATCTATTAGCTTGATGGCACATTTGTCCAAGCTCATCAAATTGAATACATTAACTATGCACATCAATTGCACCTAAATGAACCTGTTTCAAATAAGTAAATAAAATAAAATGTCTATTAAAATAACTGATAGATTTCCTGTTTTCCTGAGTGGAGCCAGACCTATATCCAAAGGTTCCTCAACAATAGAAAGGAACATTATACAGAAGTACAGTTGGACATATTATGACTGCACGTGGATGAAACTCACAAACTCAATACTGTGACATGAAAGAACTTATACAGGGGACGGCCTGGTGGCGCAGCGGTTAAGTTCGCATGTTCCACTTCTCGGCGTCCCGGGGTTCACTGGTTCGGATCCCGGGTGCGGAGATGGCACCGCCTGGCAAAAGCCATGCTGTGGTAGGCGTCCCACGTATAAAGTAGAGGAAGATGGGCACGGATGTTAACTCAGGGCCAGTCTTCCTCAGCAAAAACAGGACGATTGGCAATAGTTAGCTCAGGGCTAATCTTCCTCAAAAAAAAAAAGAACTTCTACAGCGTGATTCCACTCACATGCATTCTAAAATTAAGTCCTATTGTTTAGGGATGCATATACCGAGTGTAAAAACACGAGAGAAAGAGGAAGTCAGTGCCGTGAGCAGCAGGGTGGTCCCCAGCAGAGAGAGAGCCCTTGCGACCCAGAAGGGCGCAGCTCCGGGGCGTCAGCCGTTTCGCAGCCCCCAGCTGAGTGGGGGGTCACACTGTGTTTGATCCACTTTTATGTATATGTGTCATAGCTCCCAACGTAAAATATTTTGCTGGTTATTTTAGTTGTAATAGAGATGGCTTTACAGCTTACAAAAACTTGCAGCCTTACTTTCCACTAACACCTGTCTTTTTCCTTGTGCTTGTGTCAAGCCCCCAGTCCTCTCACGTGGAATGATACGAAAACAGGTTTAGCACAAGACGGAAGCGCTATTTTGAGAACATCAGTGACTTCTGAAGCGCCTGTAGAACATACTCATGAAGCTTAGGACTTACCTCACATGGAACCACAGCATTGCTGGTTGTACTAAAGCCTGCCGAGGAAGATGAGCTTGAGTCTTGTTGCACTATACCTGGAAAACAATAGCAAACATTTTTTAAGCTAGAAAATTGAAACTAACAATCATGCCTTTTTCAGTCTTAATCTGTTTAAAATTGTTCTCAGATCGTATTTTTCAGAGATAATCTGATTTTTCATGTATACATATTTAAATCAAAATATGTTCTTATATTTTATATATTACATATTAAACGTATTTAGTGTATCTTAGCATTCTGCATCTTAAATGAAACAATTTTTGGCAAATTCTTGGTAAACTTATAATGAAAGTACATAAGTAAATTATATACATTTGCACAAATTATTTAACTCCTGTGTATTGAATCATTGCTTTCTTTTCCCCAATAGCATTACATTTAAATAAAACTTGAAACATTTTTGGAAGACCGAAGGGGAGTTCAGGAATACAGTCATACCAATGATGGCTGCTCTTTCTATGCTAGTTTCTCCCCACTCCAGGAGTCAATTTCAAATTACTCCCCCCAGGTACCCAGTATGCACTTTTTAACCTAAGTTATCCGTAATAAGAACATAGGCAGGTATAAAACAAATATTAATTACACTTAAAACTTTTATCATAGTATCAAGGTGTTATTTATTTAGACAGAATAAATTATCCAACTACAAGGTTTTTTCTTCAAGGGAATTTTAAAGAAATTCCAAACTTTGTCATCTAGCAATTGTACGAACTTTAAATATATGGTATTCAAAATGAAGTCTTAAAGTATAATTATGATTCCTTTCAAATATCAGAGAAGAAAAAGTACAAAGTTAGACTTTCTCTAACAAGCATACCTTTAGCAACTGACATGGCCAGGAGTGTCAGCTTTTCAGCTATAAATCACTAATAAGATTGCTTAGAGGTCGAATAAGGAAATGTGTTCAGAAATGTCACCTAACACTGCACAAGGATTTTATTGCTCTGCACCATTCAGAGAGAAAATAATGAGAAAAATAAAACTCTAGGTTGAAATGTTAACTTCATAAAGCATGATGATAATATATGGTCTTTTCTTTTAGATTCCTTCTAAAAACCGTCAAGCCTATTAGTACTCCCACCAATCAACGTTTTTGGACCCTAAGTACCCCGTCCACAGAACCCCGCGTTCTGTAGTGAGCAACGCTCCGGCCTTGACTTCTCTGTAGGAGCATCTGCCCTGGGGCCACCACCATCTGATGGCTCTACACCAGCCATCCCACGTTCTGTGCCTCCTTACACCTCTCTTTAATTAGAACCTATCTTGATTCTCATCTTTGCAAAGGTACCCAAGTTCTCTTTAACTGCTTCTTCTATAGTCCATGAAAAAGTCAACCCACAAGTATTTACTGGTCAGCCACTGCTTTCCGGAGTTTGCCTATCCTCAGTTCCTTATTAGTCTACCCTCTGCCCTCCAGAATATTCATCAGCTGGTGCAGGCCCACGCTGCTCTGATGCAGTCAAATGTGAGCCACAGAGCTGGGGCGGTTGAAAGAAGAGGAGCTCAAACATACAAAAGAAGGTCCAGTGACTACTTTGTATAAGAAATGGCCTCTGTTAAGAGGCTAGAACATCCCTTCGCTTAAAGGGAACAGCCACAGTTTATTTTTACTAAGTTCTCTTGTCATTAATACCTTCATAATGAAAGGAAATTTAAGAAATTCTTGTGTTAAGTGTGACATATTCTTAGCTTCCAGATTCACGGGAAAATGTCTAGGAGATCTTAATGGAGGAAAACAAAAGTCGTTTCAACTAATAAAGAGTTGAAAATGGCTTAAAGCAGGCACTCACGGAGGATGGTCATGAGCACCCCGATGCAAGTCTGAGCGAGTCTTCCATGCTGTCTCCTCAGCTGCACGTTTCAGTCTCCCCACAGGGTCTGGGACAGCCCTGAACACACAGACACGTGTCCCCTCCGCCCTCTCCAGTATAAGTGTTAGCTGACTTCCACATCACCCGAGTGGCTTTGCCTCACGCTGCGGCTCGTGGGAACATTCCCAAACTGGGAAGTGAATGGTATGAAATAAAAAATGTTTATCTATTACAAGAACATTTTCTTGTAATAGAAAAAAGGTAGTTCCACTTAAAGCAAAATCTGTTGCTTTTAATATGATAGAAAAATCTCTAAATTGTGTAAAATAAAACCAAACAAAATGGTTCTTTAAAAGGTGTGGTATATATGTACAATGGAACACTACTCAGCCATAAAAAAAGACAAAATCATCCCATTTGCAACCACATGGATGGATCTTGAGGGCATCATGTTAAGCGAAATAAGCCAGACAAACACCATATGATTTCACTCACATGTGGAAGATAACCAAACTTACAGACGAGAACAAATCAGTGGTTACCAGGGGAAGGAGGTGGAGGGCGGGCACAAGGGATGAAGGGGCACAATTATACGGTGTATGACAAACAATAATGTACAGCTGAAATCCCACTATGTGGTAAGCTATTATGACCACATAAAAAAAATAGACGGCCTATCCTAAATGCCAAAAAAATGGCTCTTTGAACATTTTATTGAATACGAGTGGATACACACACACATACACACACTAGCCTCGGGCTCCAGGCTCGCTTATGAGAGCTACTTTCCCATCTGTGTAGTAAGCTGGCTCTTGTGTGGGCAAGTGGACCCAGCGGAGGGGAGTGCAATAGGTCCTGTTTTAGGTAACAATTAGCCCCGTACCCTTTTAGATCCGAGCTCCTCACCCTTATTCAGGTGTTCAATTTCTAACCACAGGTCGGATTGGCACTTCTCTTTGGCTTTCATTTTACTGAAAGAAGCAGAAAGAAGGGAAGACGTCATTAAGTGCTAAGTGTGGAGACTGACCTATGTTTGGAGGCCCCACAATTGCGACGTGGGGCTACTGCAGGTAGGACCCTCAGTCAAGGAGAGTTTCGTATTTGAAACACTCCAAATAAGAGAGATTTGGTAATTGCATCAGGATTTGTTTCACAGGGAACCAAAATAATGGAGCAAATAAATGAATATATATACTATTTTCCATTTGATTCACATGCCTGCTTTTGAGCAAACGTGTGGATTGAGATGCCCTGAGCATAAGACGAAATAACATGTTTATTCTGCAAGACTACTCAGACGTCATTCGACAGCTCTTTACACTGTATCATTCACATACCAAGAAATGTCTTTTCCTTTTCATATTTAAATAAAATGCACTGATCTTAGAACTGGATCATTTGTAACATATAAAGTTTTTGGCTTTACAGTAGTTAAATTTCTTGCATTGAAATTGATCCAAATGTTAATGACTACAGTTAAGTGAATAAGGTTTTAGGCGTGAAAGGTGGCCCTCAAAGGCTTCCTTTCTTCTCCTGTTGCTAAATGACTCTTGTGGAGCGCATTTATGTTGAAACAGATGTCACATTTATATTTTCACACTGGCTTGAATTTTTTTTTTCTCTTTACTCTCCAATATTACACCATCTCACCTACATTGCTGTATGCATTAGCTACGTTTATTGTCTCTTTGTATGTTTATCATATCGTCATTCACATGGTTGGAGTTTAATTTGCTCTATTTTTGTGGTAAGAACGGGATAAAATGCTCCACTAACCAGTAAACAAAATAGGGAGAGGCAGCAGTTAAAAAATACGCATATTGAAACATACAATGCAAGTTAGAAGTTATAATTAAAAATATGTAAAAACTAAGATCAGCAGACGCTTCAGAAGTAAAAGGTCTGTGGGAAATAGGCCACAATTTTTAGTTTGCCTCAACCTATTTTCATTAAAAAATGTTTTTTCTACATGTGCAAGACATTCCTTATGAGGGAATTTTGGATGTTTGTGAACCAAAGAAATTTTGCAAACAAGGAGGAGAAAACAAGAGAAACTTCATTCACAGGTGTATCAGTTTTCAGTATTATTGACACCATTTTGTGGAGATGCCAGAATCAATTAAAGCCTGTTGAAAGGACATGTGTTAAAAGCAACTAATTGCTTTCAAATTTTCATCAGTTTTCATTTCGTCGAAGAAATCTATTCTCTTTGGGGGAAAACTAAACTTTATGTCACAGGAAGAGACTGAATCTGCAACTTCACTGTAAATACTTTGCACCCAGCCTGGAAGTCGTCCTGAGAATGGCGTTGTCAGGCTTACCAGGCCAGAGCGACCGCGGCGGCCTCCGAGAGGGCCTGCCTGGAAGTCTGCTCTCTGTGCAGGGCCGACTCCCACGTGAGCATCGCTGACGCGTCCCGTTTATCAAACCGCTGCATCGCCCCCAGCGCGTTCTACAAAATCAGGTGAGTAGGTTTTCATTTCCATCTCATATTTACATTTTAAATCACATCCAGAAAAGCTTAAGAGGTGCTCGGGACTCTTATTTTTCTTGAATAGTAAATAGGAAATTTCCTTATTAAAATATAGTACTTTTCGTTGTAATTGAGGGCAGTAATTAAAGATTCTCATGAACAGTCCAGTTTTTACACTTATCACCATGACACCTTCCCCTCCCCCCAAGCAGGGCCGCTTTCTTATGAAAAGGCTTTTTGTAGGTTGAGACCTACAGAAACTGACATAATTCAGCAACTTCATCATCATGATTTTCACCTGTTCTTTTTTCCATTCTGTGAGCCTTCCTGGGCTGTGACTGACGCTCACTCTTGCTCCTGTGACCAAGCTGGAATTTCTAAAAGACTCCACTTCTTTGGTTATTTCTAAGGTCAAGCCCTGGACATCCTTTTCATCCCCGATGCTAACATATAGAAAGTAAAAGACACATATGAATGCAAAAGTGGAAAACATGTCAGCCTAAATAAAGATATAAGAAACATACTTGACAGTAAATCTTACCATAAGACTTTTAAGGATTTATTTAAAAAATTTGCTACCAACAGAAAAGAGTAAAAATCTAGAGATGCTACCAAAATGTATAGACTTGGATTTTCACAAAGCTCTTAGAAAATGTGAAGTGGCTGGCTAAACGTAAGACACATTGGGCAGGAATAGACTGCTTCTTAGGTTCAACTCATATAGTTAGAGAAATCATTAGTTCTTTCAAGGCAAAGACAGTTTTATTGACTTAATTAAGAAAGGTCACTATTCCAAACTTTATATTCTTAATCAGAGATTAATTTAAAAATTGATGTAGGCATTGAAATTCCACACTCTGTCCATCTGTAAATAACTTATCGATAAGCATATGTGCAATGCACATCACTTATTAATGTAACAGCATTAACCTCCATTCCCAGAAGGATCGCCCAGTCCCTGGGTGGTTAGTCCCATCGCTCCCCAGTAAGTTCTGTGGCCGGCAAATGAGAATTCCCGAGTACAAGCAAACCAAAGACACTTTTGGACATGCAAAGAGATAGAAAGGTTACTACACACAGACTTTTCTGAAAGAATTCCTCCAGAATGCTCTCTAGTGCAAAACAAAAACTGAATTCGAAAAAAGGAAAAATAGGACACAAAAATAGTGACAACATAACTAGGTAACATGATTAAGTCTAAAGTAGTATCAATAAATAGTAATCTGGGTCTAAAATCCCACGTGATGCTGGCATTAGGACTGGAGTGGAGCTATCACAGTTCTTGACCAAACGCAGAGGGAATATAACAAGAACCCCACTCTCAGCGTCTCCACTGGCCACGTGTGCGACCTTTGTGAGGGCAGCAGTCCTCGAAGAATAGTGACTCTTCTGAATCAGAGTCAATGCCTACCGGGAAATAAGCAAATTTCTTGAGCACCTGAGAAAAGATATGCCCTAAAGAAACCAATTACACAATTTTGAATATTTTTATTCCTAGTGAAAACTTAGAGCATCTTGTATCTTTAACCATAAGAGGAAATATCATAGATTCTTATATAACTGAACTCGATGTACTTGGAAAATATATTTCTTTGAATCTGATCGACAGAGACTTTGTTGGGCTCAATTACGATGCTTTTATACTACATGTCATTATAATAGAACTTGAAATCAGGCCGCATCTCAAATATATTTATTTGTGTTACATGATATGAAGGGCTTTTAGGAGAAAAAATATTTTCTGCTGTGGGCTTTCCTCTATGTTAATAATCAAAGACGCAAACTGGGCGCAATGCTTGAACAAATTCTTACAGGAATTAAAAGGAAATAACTGCCAATGAACAAATCACAATGAAAAGAGCTTAGACAAGACAGACTCAAACCAACACATGTGCCGGGAAGAAACTTAGTGAGAATAGCGCAGGCTCTGGGTCACACGGTCCTGGGAACCAACTTGGTTCTAGCTTCTAGGAGTTATGTAGCTTAGACAAGTTACAAAACATCTCTGAACTGAAGGCGTGAAATGGGGTATTAATACATATTTAACTGGCAGAGTAGTTAGAAGCATTCAAAATATATACATACATATATTATGTATGTGTGTGTACACATATTAGCAGATATACATGTATATATATCTCTTTTGATGCCTAAATATAGTGGGCACACAACTTTTTGCTGTATATTATTAATGCACACAGAAAGGAATTAGCTTACAGAAATTGTCATAATTTTAAGCCTCAGTCCAAACCTTAGACTTGATAAATCAGGAAAGTGAACTGAAGAATGTTTAGGAATTATAAACCCAGTTAGTTTCCTAATTTATCAATTTCGTGATGTGTTTTAAACATAGTGCTACTTGTATTTTAAAGCACCATTTCCTGTTACAATTTTTAAGAGAAGAAAATACAAATTTATCTTAAAAAAAGAAATATTCATTTGAAAGCAGAAGCCCTGAAACTCAAAGCGCAGAGAGTATTATAGGTGTAAAAAGCATACTCGGTTTATTACTGGTATTAACAGGGAAATAACTGTGGACAGGGGCCTTCCTTACCTTCCTGAGGCATTCTGCAGGAGCCTGTAATCCTTCATCCTACAGAATAAGGGGGTTCTCTCTTTGCTCATAGTGACACGAACACTCCCAGCCATTCCCCTCCCGGAGATCTTGGTGGAGCAGGGAGACCTGAAAATCTAATTCCTCATCCTCCAACAGTCCAAAGGAGCTGCTGGTTTAGGGCAACTGCTGCTGCCTGGAGCTGGAAGGGTCCTGCCCCAGGATTCCAAGGATGGCTCCCGAGTGGCAGTTAAACATGTTGACTCAACTGTGCAGGCTTGATGGGCACCCATGTGTAAAGACCCAATGTGGGGGAAAGGAGGAACCCCTTCCCTGGACAGTAGTGAGGGAGAAAAATCCAGGAGGGTATTCTAGTGATGACATTGTGATGCTGGATCATTAGACACAGCCTTTGAATTACGAACTTTCATATATATATATATATGGTCCGATATATCAGATCACCACTGGGGCCCAGGTTTGTTCCCCGGTGAGAGAACCACACCACCCGTCTATCAGTTGTCATACTGTGGTGGCTGCGTGTTGCTGTGATGCTGAAAGCTATGCCACTGGTAATTCAAATACCAGCAGGGTCACTGACGGTGGACAGTTTTCAGTGGAGCTTCCAGATTAAGACAGACCGTGAAGGAGGACCTGGCCACCCACTTCTGAAAAAATTGGCCATGAAACTCTATGAATAGCAGCAGAGTATCGTCTGATACGGGGCGGAAGGTGAGAGGATGGCACAAAAAGACCGGGCAGGGTTCTGCTCTGCTGTGCACAGGGGTGCTAGGAGTCACAATCAACTCAATGGCACTGACAACAACATGTATATTTTTTGAGCATTTAGCCCCATTTACTTTCTTTCTCTCTCACTCTCTCTCTCCCCATATTTGTAATATGTCTGTCTTTTTTTTTCTGAGCCATTTGAAAATAAGTTGCAGACACTGGGCCTTGTTACCTCTTAAATATTAAAAATAAGAGCACCTCTTACATGACCACAGTACAGGGATAAAAACCTGGAAATTCAACATTGACACAACACTATTAACTAAAACGCAGCCCGTATTCAAATTTTGTCAATTGTCCCGGTAATGTCCTTCATAACGATTTTTTTTCTGGGTTCCGGATCGCATCCAGGCTCGCTCATTGCATTCAGTTGACATGTCCTTTAATCTGGAGGTGCTCCTCGGTCTATCTTTGTCCTATATGACCTTGAGACCTTGAGGAATATAGCCCAACTACTTTCAGTCTGGGTTAATCTGACATTTCCACATGACTAGATCCATGTTAGCAGTTTGGGGAGGAATTCCATAAAACTGAAGTTCTGTCCTTATTGCACCCTGTGGAATGGCACGCACCCCAACACCATGCACCCCCGGGACATGTGATGTCCGTTTGTCCCGTTACTGCTGATATAAACTTTGATCGCTTGGGTAACCAGGTTTCTCCACTGTAAATTTCCTTTTTTCTATTTGTAACCAGTAAGTTATTTTGCGGGAATATATTTCAAGACTAAGTAGGCATCCTGTCCCTCATCAAACTTTCATCCACTAATCATCCTTACTATTATGCTTGCGAGACAGGGCTCCATTCCTTCTACGTTTATTAATTGGCACTCATTATAAGGAACAGCTTTTCCTTTTCTCTCACTTATTATTTATTCATGACTTTATTTACATCAGTATGCACTCATGGGCTCCTATTTCATCTTATTCCTTGTTCCTTAATTACTTTGATGCTCAGTGGTTTCTTGTGTTAGTCAGCTCAGGCTCCTCTAACAGAATACCATAGACTGGGGGGCTTACAAAACAGAAATTTATTTCTCACAGCTCTGGAGGTTACAAGTCCAAGATCGAGGTGCTCTCGAGGCAGGTTTCATCCTGAGGCCTCTTCTCTTGGCTTACAGGTGGCCCCCATTTTGCTGTGTGCTCACACGGCCTCTACTTTATGCTCACTTGGGGCGGGGAGAGAGAGAGAGCTGGGGGGAGAGAGCTCACGTCTCTTCTTATAAGGGCCCCACCCTCATGACCTTGTCTAAACCTAATCACCTCCCAAAGGCCCCACCTTCAAATCCATCACATTGAGGGTTAGGATTTCAAACATACGAATTGAGGGGAGGACACAAACATTCTGCGCATAACATAACATCTGGTCAGTTACCTATTGGCCAGAGGGAGACACTTCAATCGGACTCCTGTGTCCTTTCACATGCTCCAGTATTATTTGAGGACTTGATTGTTTTCTGGCATAAGATGTACCAAGTCATCTTGTACATTCTCTGTCCTGGATATGGAGTCAAGGCATTTTCCAAGGATCCTTGTTTCTTCTTATGGGGAGTGGTGTTTAGAAAATAATATATGCATGCTATGTGATCTCATTGCTACTGGCTTATTATTGCTTCCAGGCCCGCTCAGCAGAAAGGACTAGGTGACATAAACATGCACACACATGCACACACATACGCACGCCACACACTCATACAGGCATCCCTCACACACTCAGCGGCACAGACCTATACACATGCATGTAAGCTTTAAAAATAATAAAATGAAACACGAAACAGCCATTTAAAATCTCATTTCTGAGCCTGACACTGTCATAGAACCCCATCTCTTAAGAAACAGAATAGGGGCCTGGTGATACAGTGGACACACCTCATAGAATCAGGAGTCATGGTCTTTCACCACACTTGTTCACCTCAGAAACGGCATGATCCGCGCCAAGCAAAGTGGCTGCTCTATCTCTGAGCAATACCTTGAATCGGAAATGTTCTGTGTTTCAAAATCTCTAAGTTCTCCTCCTTAAGTCACAAAGGTCATTCACACTTACTTTAATGTTGGAATGAATACGGCTATATAATAATAACTCCTAGTCTGTAAAATCTAGAGACGGATGCTCGTGTTCTCTGGGGGCTCTGCAAGTGTGAGGCTTTCATTTGGTAGGGCTGGTACTGAACAATGCGGAAAGAGGCAGGCAATGGACAAAGGGGAGGCAAGGCTTCATGGGCCAAATGTAGTCCCTTATTCTCAGCTCTAGACAACATGGAAATCCTCATTTCAATTTCTATTTGTTCGTTCAATTCTCTTAGCAATATTAAATTCATACAAAGAAGGCAAGAAACACAATAGAATTATCAGCTTTATACTCATCAGGGAAATACAAATTAAAACTGTAGTATGATACTGCTACAAACCACCAAGGCTAAAATTAAAAAGACAGAAAACACCAAGAGTCAGTGAGGACATGGAACAACTAGAACTTACGTACATTGCTCGCATAGGGAGAGTGTAAATCAATGAAACTACCTTGGAAAATTCTGTAGAAGAATCTTCTGAAGCTGAACATATGCATAACTTATGACCCAGCAATTCCACGCCTTCAAACATGATCAAAATGTCTAAATATGTACACCAAAAGACAGGCACAAATTCTTTCATAAGAGCCCAAAATTAGAAATAATGTAGGCATCAATCAAAAATAGAATACATTTTTACAAATGTGAAATATTTATACGATTGAATACAACAGCAGTAAGAAAGAGAAAATATTACTACATACTACTTCATGGGTAAATCTCTGAGACATCATATTGGGGAGAAAAAGTCAGATGTACAATGATACGTAGTGTATGATTCTATTTATAGCACTCAAAAACAGTCAGAAGAGTGACTACCCTGGGGTGGATGGGGACCACTGTCACTTGATTTGTAACAATTACAAACTCACATACTCTTTTACTCAGTCATTCCACTTCTAGGAATTTATGCTACAAGTAAGCTCTCAGAGGTTTGAAAGAATGTATGGGTAACATTATTTACTGTAGCTTTGTTTTTAAGGATAGTAAATGGTTACATAAATTTTGGTACTTTGACCCAATGCAACACTAAGCAGCCACACCAAAGAAATGCACATGTATTGATAGATTGATCTCCACTATATTCTTTAAGCGAAAAAAGCAGAATGTATAACAGAGTATATAGTGTGCTATCTTTTGTGAAAAGGAGAGTATAAAAGTACATATTAGTATTTGTTTGTATATGCATAAATTTTCTTTGAACAAGTATATTAGAAATTAATAATAGTGTTTGCCAGCAGGGAAGGGAAATAAAAAAGTGGTGAACAGTGGAATAAGGGAGATCATTTTTTATTCTATACTCTCTTGTACTATGTAAATGAATTATTTCTTCTGTCTACTTTAAAATTTTTTAAATAAACAATGGAAGTTTCTAGTTCTGGTGAAGATGGAATAAACACACTCCACCTTGTTTCTCCTCTTGGATGCAACTAAAATCCTTGGACAGAATACACAGAACAGGTATGTGAGGACTCTGAAATGTAAATGGTAGCAGGTGTATTGAAGAAAGAAACCAGATCCCAGGTAAGAACAATCCAGCAGTGAGGTCCTTAGATTTTTTTTCCTTTGGTATCCTCTAGCCTGGATTCAAAGGCAGCTTGAAACCTGAAATCGTGTAGCAGGTGTGAGTGAAATGAATCCCCAAAGAAGTCTTCTCTTTCTAATCTACCTTTCACAATAAAGAAAGGATGACTCAGTGGAGAGAATCAAGAGCCAAGAGGTGGGACAAAGGGCCCAGGAGAGTTATTCCCAGGCTGTGAAAACTAATTGAGCAACTCCTGACACTTGCCAGGCTGGCTTTCAGAACCTCTGCGAATCAATGACTCCTTTTTTATTTTCCTTTTTTCCCTTTTTTGAATCAGAATGTCTATAGCTGTTATCCTGTGCCTGATTCACTATTGTATTTTGGGTGTGTTGGGGGCAGATAACTTGTCTCTAGTTTCACAGGTCTGCAGATGGAGAGGAGGAATTGTACCCTAGGAACTGTACTTAATGTATTAAACCCAAGATCTTATATACATATACCACCTGGACTTGACTGAGATGATGAGATTTTGGGATGAGATGATGTTATAATGAGATGAGACTCTTGGGAACTTTGGGAGATGACTGATGTATTTTTCATTTAAGAGAGACGCGAATAATTGGAGGCCAGAGGAATGGACTGTGACAGACAGACCCTAAAGTGACCTTCTCAATGATTCCTATCTTCTGGTTTTGGTATTCATGCCTTTGTATAATCCCATCCTCTTGAGGGTGGGGGGGACGTGTGACTTCCTGTTAGCCTATAGAATATGCCAAAAGTGATGGGATGTCACACTTGTGATGATATTACATTGTATAAGACTCCATCTTCTTGGAGACTAGAGCTATGGATTCTCCTTCAGGACCTGACGAAGTAAGTATCCACGCTGGAGATGCTCACATGACAAAACCAGATGGCCTCTAGATGTGAGGGCAGCCTCCAGCTCACAGCCACCAGAAAGTCATACAGCTGCAAGGAAATGAATTCTGCCAACAACACGAATGAAGTTGGAAATAGATGCCTTCCTAGTCGAGCCTCCAGATAAGAATGCAGCCTGACCAACACTTTGATTGAAGCCATATGAGACCCCGAGCAGACGGCCCAGCTAAATTGTGTCTGGACTCCTGACCTATGTAAAGTGTGAGATAGTAAACCTATGTGCTGTTTTAGGCCACTAAGTTTATGGTAATTTGTTACGCAGTAGTAGAAAACTGAATACAGTGGACAGAAACACACAGAACAACAGAGAGAAAAATTTGGAAAACAAAAAGGGAACAGAGCTTCAGACCTATTGGACAATACCAAAAGTTTTAATATTCACTTCACTGGAGTCCCAGGTGAGAGGAGAGTGTGCTGCAGAAAAAATATTTTAAGAAATAATGACGGAAAACTTCCTAACACTGGCAAAAGATATAAACTTCCAGATGCAAAAAACTCAGTGAATCCAAATAAATCCGTGCTCAGATGCATCACAATCAAATTGCTGAAAACTAAAGAAAAAAAGAGGGAAAAATAATGCACAGTGGTTTGAATGATGATGTTTCACATAAAAAACCATAGATGTCAGAAGACAATGGAACATATTTTATGCTGGAAGAAAAGAACTGTCAACCTGGAAATCCATACCCAGTTAAAATATCCCTCAGGAATTGAGGGAATATAGACATTTTCTCAGATGAAGGAAAACTAAGAGAATTCGTCACCAGCAAACCTGCTGTAAAAGAAATGCTAATAGAAGTTCATGTGAAATGATGCCCAAAGAAAATATATAATTTCAGGAACAAAAGGAGAGAAAAAGAAATCTAAATATCTATGTAAATATAATAGATTATTTTTCTCTTCTTAAGTTCTTTTAAATATGTGTGACAAATTAAAATCAGAAGTTATTACATTGTCTTATAGGGTTTTGAATGTATGTAGAGTTCGGATCCTTGGCATGAACCTACACACCACTTGTCAAGCCATGCTGTGGCAGGCGTTGCACATATAAAGTAGAGAAAGGTGGGCATGGGTGCTAGCTCAGGGTCAATCTTCCTCAAAAAAAAAAAAAGGACTTTTGTATATTTTCTGTATATCCTCAAATATTCCTTGAATCTTTACAAGGACGCATTCAGGTATTACTTACACAATAAAGACAACCAGACTTCTGGTTTCTGGTCCAGCATGTGAGGAGCTTAGAAACTGACACTCCATCCTAACAATAGAAAGCTGAACAAACTGAATAATCCACAACTCTTCTTAGGTCCGCCACTGAAGTGAGGTCACAGGGCAACTTCCCCCCAGATTGGAGAGACAGACAGGCAGATACAAAGAATCAGAACTTACTGGAGCAGAAACTCACAAGCAGAAACCTCTGTGGGAACAGTGCCAAGTTGGAAAAACTGAACTGTAATTGGCGGGTTGCTGGCCGCTCAGTGCGGACAAGTCTAAGAAGTAAAAACTCCTCGGGAACCCAGTCATTAGGGGGCCTTCATGCTTTTGTGAGTTTTTTCTCCAGGAACTATCAGGTTCTCACAGTAAGACTGGAGAAAGTTTCCCTCATGCTTCAGACGGGAGGAAGAGAAAAGAACTAACTTTGAAATAAGCCAGAGCACTCTGTTCTTCACAAGGCCTGCCCTCAGGAGAAACGATCTAATCAGAGCCAGACCTGCTGGGCTTTTATCAGAGTCTAAGTGACCTGAGGGAAGGGAAATACTCAATTCCAGCCCTCTCTGGTGTTTCTGTCCCACCTAAGAGGTGGGGGGACTGAAAAGCATGTGTGAAGTTCACGGTCCAGGTGCACAGGCCCACCAAAAGCCTGAAACCTAATCCTAGAGCTATAGAAGGCTTTCCCTCTCCCCACACCTCACCAAGACATTACTACAGGTCTGTTTACTCAGTACACCATGTCCAGCCATCAGGAAAAAATTTCAAGCCATACTAAAAGGCAAGAAACACAGTTTGAAGAGACACAGCCAGCATCAAGCACCAGATTCAGATATGGCAGGAATGTTGGGATGATCACACGGGGAACTTGAAAACAACCGTGAATAACATGCTAAGGGCTTTAATGGAGAAAGTAGACAGCATGCATAGTAATGCATGTAATGATGGGCATTGTAAGCAGAGAGATGGAAATTCTAAGAATCAAAAGAAATGCCAGAGATCAAAAACTTTCTAACAGGATTGAAGAATGCCTTTGATGGACCCTTTAGCAGACTGGACATGGCTGAGGAAAGAATCTCTGAGCTTGAGGATGTGACAATAGAAACTTCCAAAACTGCAAAGCAAAGAGAAAAAAGACTGAAAAAAAAATAGAAAAGAATATCCAAGGACTGTGGGACAACTACAAAAGGGTGTAAAATACGTGTAATGGGGATGCCAGAAGGAGAAGAAAGAGAGAAAGGAATAGAAACAATATTTGAAGCAGTAATGACTGAGAATTTCCCCAAATTAATGTCAGACACCCAACCACAGATCCAAGAAGCTCAGAGAACACCAAATGTCCAAAATAAAAACTACACTTAGGAGCCAGCCCTGATGGCCTAGCAGTTAAAGTTCAACGAACTCTGCTTTGGTGGCCTGGGTTCAGTTCCCAGGCGCAGAACCAACCACTTGTCTGTCAGCAGCCATGCTGAGGTGACGGCTCACGCAGAAGAACTAGAAGGGCTTACAACTAGAATACACAACCATGCACTGGGGCTGTGGGGAGGGAAAAAAAAAGAGAGAGGAAGATTGGCAACAAATGTTAGCTCAGGGCGAATCTTTCCCAGCAAAATAAATAAATAAGTAAATAAAACCTACACTTAGGCATAACATATTCAAACTTCAAAAAATCAAAGATAAACAAAATATCCTGAAAGAAGCCAGAGGCAAAAATACCTGACCCACAGAGGAGCAAAGATAACAATCACATCCGACTTCTCCTCGGAAGCCCTGCAAGCAGGAAGAGAGTGGAGTGAAGTGTCTGAAGTGTTGAAAGAAAAAAGCCACCAGCCTGGCATTCTGTACCCTGTGAAGTCATCCTTCAAAAGTGAAGGAGATATAAAGACTTTCTCAAACAAACAAAAATTGAGGGAATTTGTTGCAAGTAGACCTGCCTTGTAAGAAATGTTAGATAAGTCCAGGGAAAAGGAAAATGATATAGATCAGAAACTCAGATCTATGTAAAGAGCACCAGAGAATGAATAAGTTGAAGGTAAAATAAAAACTTTTGTTTTCCTTAATTGATCTAACAGGTAATAGTTTGTTCAAAATACTAATGGCAACAATGTATTCAATTATGTATGCTCATATAGGTATGTATATATACTAAACATACTCTTCCCACACAATCCAACAACTGTGCTCGTTAATATTTACCCAAACAAATTGAAAGTTTATGACCACACAAAAACCTGCACACAGATATTGATAGCGGCTTTATTCATAATTGCCAAAACTTAAAAGCAACCAAGTAGGTGAACGGATAAGTAAACCGTGGTACATCCAGACAATGGAATATCATTCAGGGCTAAAAGAAATGAGCTAGCAAGTCACAGAAAGACATGGAGGAAACTTAAATACACATCAGTAAGTGAAAGAAATCAATCTGTAAAGGCTACATACTGTATGATTCCAACTCTATGTCATTCTGGAAAAGGCAAAACTATGGAGAGAGTGAAAGATCAGCGGTTGTCAGGGGAGGTGGGGACGATGCACAGGTGGAGCACAGAGGATTTTTCGGGCGGTGAAACTGGTCTACACAGTGCTACCGTGGTGGAAACATGTCATCATACATTCGTCCAAACCCGTGGGATGCACAGTATTTCAGGTAAACTATGGTCTTCGGGTGATTATGACGAGTCAGTGTAGGTTCCTCAGTTGTGGTAAATATACCGCTCTGGTGGGGGATGTTGATAATGGATTTTGATAGTGGGGGAGGCTGTGCCTGTGTGGGGACGGGGGTATAAGGGAAATTTCTGTGCTTTCTGCTCAGTTTTGCTATGAACATAACACCGCTTTAAAAAATAGTTTATTAGTTTAAAAAGAAAACATAACCATGAGTAACAAAGACACGAATAACATTGCTCTGCAGTTATTTCTGTGGTGATTATGCTGCTGATTTTCCTCAAAGGGAGTGAGGAAGTGTTTCAGATACGTTATTCAGTAAATTTCTAACCACCTGCTCAGGATTCTGAAAGTTTTAGAACTCGTGTGTCAACAACAATGGCTTGAATTGGAAAACTACTTACTCTCCTTAGAAATTCAGTTCCAGGATTTAAATCCACATTGAATCCCAGGAATAAAAAGGGAATACAGTGTTAAAATGGGTAGACTTGTAAGCCTCTTGAATGCTATTGTGCAAACCTGCTGTTGAGAAATCCAACTCGAAAGAACGCAGCAAAGGAGCTCATGATGTTATGTTGTCAAACTCGTCCTGCTCCTCGTGGATCCTGAACATTGGACTCCAGAAACCCAGCACTTAATTCCAATCAAGATATTCAAGAAGACACAGGACACTCCTACTTTCCCGGGCTCCTCCACCAATTCCTACCTCAACCAGATGCACTCTGGGTCCAGGCCCAGCATTGCCACACACCTGAACACCCTCATGTTTGGAATGAAGAAAGAGTGGTTGTTGTTTTCCTCCAGTCTGTGACATAAAGACCACTCATTCTGCTTGAGAGCTTGAGGTTGCAGATAAAAAGCACAATAGAGTTTCACATTAAAAATCAAGTTGGGGGCTGGCCCCGTGGCCGAGTGGTTGAGCTCGCATGCTCTGCTTCAGGTGGCCCAGTGTTTCGTTGGTTCGAATCCTGGGCTCGGACATGGCACTGCTCATCAAGCCACGCTGAGGTGGCGTCCCATGTGCCACAGCTAGAAGGACCCACAACAAAGAATGTACAACTATGTACTGGGGGGCTTTGGGGAGAAAAAGGAAAAAAAAAATCGAATTGACTCCAGCTCAGTCCAGACTTTGGGTGAAAGAGAGACTTTGGCGACCCTCTTGGGATGGGGCTGGACCTTGTATTTGGAGGGTACATTGTACAAGATGGAGAACAACCCAACTTTCCAAATCAAGGAATGCTGAGGAGTAGGGGAAAATTATAGGAATTATGAGGGGTTTAGAGCCCCCCGGGGCTCCCCTTGGCATTGCCCTGTTCCACGAGCTCTTCTTTGAGCTCCTCTCTGAGTCCCTACTGATTGGACCAACGTGGCAGCTCATGATGGGCTCTTATGTTGCCCTCCATTCATTTCACACTTGGCTGACTCCACCTTGTCTCCCAGGTAGATTCAATTCACGTCAGCCAATCCCAAGGCTCATCTGGGGAGTCAAAGGCCGCAAAGGTGAGTCAATGGTAGGGAATCTAAGCAAACCCCCTCGGTGTACAGGTTAGGAAAGGAACCAAGGTCAAGAAAGGTGGAATGACTCACCTGAGGGCACCAAGCACCTGAGCTCCAAGCACCGAAGGGTGGTCAGTCAGCAAAGGGTTACACTTGTTCACTGTGCCGAAAAGTGAACTACGGCAAGTGTCTGGCTGCTTCCTTTGAACCCTGCTCCCGATGTGGGAGGAAGAAAGGAGATGAAATCAGAAGCTTGTCCTGGAGGCCTTTCGCCTTATCCCCCATCATGTTTGTGAATGCTTTCTTCATCCTAGATGACCCAGATGAAGTCACCAGTACAAATGTCTAGTCTCTTCTCAGCTAGGGATGCTGTTGGGTCACCTGGTCACCCCCTGAACTGGCTCTGGACGCATCCTCCAACATCCTGGTAAAGGGTCCCTGCCCTTCTGTCCCCAGTGAAACTGGAATTTTCCAGTGATAACAACACCAGTTCTTACTGTTACTGCATTAGGTGCTTCACGTTTACTAAGCCATTTGATCTTCGTGATAACCCAAGAGGGCATTCCCATTCCCATGGTACAGATGAGAAAAGCGAAAAAGCAGAGGGATTTTTAAAAATGTGCTGAGAGCCTAAAAGCTAGGACTGAAGGCCAGACCCATCCAGCCGGGCTTCTCCTGCTCTGGGGACTGTGGCCTCCGGTTCCAGCTCCAGCTCCCAGATGGGGGCCTGCCACCCTCCTAAAAGAATCCAACTTAAATTCTTTTTTCTAATTCCATGCTCACATCACACCTGGAATCCAAGCAAGATCCCCAGCCCCGGGCTCCTTGACTGTCTAACAGGGAGAACTGACACCATTACTTTGTTTCAGGGTCTTAGTCTAACAAAGAAATGTAATAGATGGAAAAGGACAGAGAAGAAAGGAGGAGGGGAGGCAGGGCGAGAGAAAGATACTAAAGCAAAACCTCCTTATGTCAGGATATCTCCTTGCTCTGAGGTATTCGTAGTGGTGCCTAGTAGCACATCAATTCAAACACACACAAATGTGTGTATATATGTATATATGCAGGGGTGTGTAGATACGTGAATATACAGATATCGTGTGTATTTCACTCCAATGGATAAAACCAGTAAGCATTCTGCGGTAGGTGATTGAGTCATTTTGAAATGGAAATGCTGAAAGCATCTGAAAGCTGCTTCCTGAATGACAGATGCAAGTCACCGGTCTCCACCAGTGGAGCAGGAAGAGGGGACTCTTGGGCAACCCGTGACCACCTGGTGGGATCTGCGTAGCCCTGACTTCTCTTCCTCCTTGTCCTCGGGGAAAGTCATGACTGCGGGGTGGAAAGTGCCCCATCCCTGCCCTGTGTCTCTGCCCATGCTTTCCCCATCCTCTGAAAACCTCATGCCCAAGCCCCTACTCACCCCCTCTCAGTTCACGCTCTGCCTCCTTACAGGGCCCAGCTTCAGTCTTGTCTACTCCAGAAGGTTTTCCCTGGCCACACAAGCTCTCAATTCGACTTTTTTTGGCTGAAACCCTATGTGACCTGTAAAGGTCTCTGCTGTTACTGTTGAGGTTGTTATGAGGGGTCACGAAGATAAGCTATGTAAGAACTCCCAGCATCGATGCCTAAAACATGACAGGGACTCAGAAATGAAGACTGCTGTGACTGTTGAAAAGCATATAGAACAGGAAACAAAGTAAAAGTAAAAATGTCAGTTTTTTTGTAGACAGTTCTCATTTTAAAGCATCAGGGTTTCTTTTGGACATCATCCGAGGAAAGGGCCAGTGAGTGCTGGCTGCGTGTCTGGCGTGGTTCTGAGCAGTGAGTGGGTGCCCGTCTGGTTTACCCCCAGTCAACCCAGGAGGCGACTTCTACCCGCACCCCTGACAAGTGAGGAAGCAAGGCCCACAGGCTTTAAAAACTCGCCCAGTTCACACAGCTGGGAAGGGGGGATGTGGGGCGCCCCCTCCTGCTCTCCCTGACACTGAGCACAGAACTCGTGGGGTCTCAGGGCTCACCTGTGAAATAGCACCTCCTTCTGTGCAGGCCCCAGGCCCCTGGCGCTTTGAAGTTCACTGACCTGTCCCTGTGACCAGTAGAGTTGAAACCCGAAGTTTGCCTGGGGCTCTGCGTGAAAACAGCCCACCTCCCACGCCCAGAACAAGGACGCCATGCCCGAGGACAACGGGCACAATCCACAGGGCTTTTTCTCTTACATGCCTTCATTCTAGCAGTTCAAATTCATTTTTAAAGTTTCCTGCAGGCACTTTCTTTGTTAAATTGGACGCATCAGACCTCACGTGAACTCTGCAGTCTTTTCTCCTTCCCTAGGAAATTAGATTTCTTAATTTTGTTTTGTAGATTAGATTTTCATTAAACTTTGTTTCCTTTGAAAGAATAAAGAGGTGTTCACGCTGGAGAAGCAGGTAAAATTCTGTTCTTTGCAGCCGGCGGAGGGAGGTTCAGCACCAGAACCCAGGGCGGATCTGGGCCGATTCCAGGCCACCGCTGGGCCCTCTGCCCGGCCTGACTCAGGAGCAAGCGCCCTGCGCAGCGCTTCGTCTGGGAGACGAAATCCCATGAGTGTTCCTGGGGTGAGTCCCGCAGCAGCCCCGCGTCCAGGTCAGACACGGCTGGCTCGCTCTGGGGTCGCACTGGTCACAATATCCCAAATGTTTGTCTGATACAGTAGAACTTGAGCTTTTCATAGATATTCTCTTTAATAGTAGTATTAAAGATCACTGAGTAAAAGAAAACTGATTCTGGGGGCCGGCCCAGTGGCACAGCAGTTAAGTTCACACTTTCTGCTTCAGCCAGGTTTGCCTATTAGGATCCAGGGTGCAGAAATGGCACCACTTGGCAAGCCACGCTGTGGTAGGTGTCCCACATATAAAGTAGAAGAAGATGGGCACGGATGTTAGCTCAGGGCCAGTCTTCCTCAGCAAAAACAGGATGATTGGCAGCAGATGTTAGCTCAGGGCTAATCTTCCTCAAAAAAAAATGAAGGCTGATTCTCCTTAAAAACCAATATAGTCATTTGAAAGAATGTTTGTATTCTGCCCATCACAGGGAACAGAGATAGAGATTTGCTAAGGACCCAGGACTTCTGGCCCTGGGAGCCTTGAGGTGGCCTCAGGACCAGAGTCTCCAGAGCTGCCCCAGTCCATTGGCTCCTCCTCTTTAGAGGACCAGAGAAAACTCAACGTGGGTGACAGGGCTTCCGAAAGTCCGTGAAGGGTTGGAGGTACTGGCTCACGCAGCTGACTCACCTCTGCTTCTCTGGCCCTCGCTGGGTAGCAGAGGACCACAGACGTGTTAGCAACTCCTGGAATAAAAGGCTGTTGCATTATAACACAATGTAAATATGCTAAAACAAAATATATCATCATAAAACTCAGAGACGCACAGTGGTGTCTCTGTCTCTAACTAGCTGGGTGACTGTGAACAAGTCACTGTGTCCCCTCTCCTTCCGCCCCTGAACTGTTTCCTTTGAAAAATGACTGAACTTGAACTCAATGGCTTCTGAGTGCCCTGCAGGCCCAGGTGCTCTGTCCTGCCATGTGTGAGTGATGGCTTCTTGGCGGCTGAGGTGTCAGGTGAGAGCAGTCACAGCTTGCGTTAATTTAGCCCTCGTTTCATGAGGTGGGTGTTAATGACCCCATTACACAGATGAGAATACAGAGGTTCAGAGCGGTTACTATTTCACCAAGGGTCCTGAGCTGGTCGAGTGGTGGAGCAGGGGTTCAAACCTTCAAAACTCATGCTTTGGGTGATACCGCGTTGAGATCCTGACTCTGCGCTGCACACTGGCGCTTACCAGGGCCAGCCCCTGTTCTAGGCACTGGGCGTGGACTGACTTGCCTAATTCTCACAGCAGTCTCATCGCCATTTCACAACTGAGGAAACTGGGGCACAGAGAGTTTAAGCAACATGCTTAAGGTCACAGAGCTGGTATGGGCAGGAGGGATGTTTGTAAGCACAAACCATAACTTAGGATGGCACTTCCCCTTCATTATAACAAAGTGTGGAAATAGTATTCTTAACATCTATCTGTAGAATATTGGCATGGAAGTTTCGAGACTTCCTCCAATACAAAGAGTTAGCTCCCCCAGAAATCCGGTCACAGGGTCACCCCTGAGCACTGCAGCTTGGGTTTATTAAGAAAATACATTAGTTTCCAGAACAATCAGCTTAGTCCTTCTTAAACGGGACTCTTCTAATCATGTTAATCTGCACTTTTTAAAAAATGTATAACATGGTTATCCAAGACTTGAAAGATGAATAAGATTTCGTATCATTATAAGTTGCTTATTTCTGGTATCCTGAACTGAAACCTAAAAATTTCATAAAGCATAAAATAAGGTCCTGTTTAAGCAAAATGGAGCTTATTGTATGGACAATCTAAGACCACCCTCTTGAAGCTTTTCAGCATTTAGGATGCAGAATAGGTTTTAAAATGACTCCAGTGCTGAGCCAGCCCCAGCGGCCTAGTGGTTAAAGCTCAGTGCACTCTGCTTCAGCGGACGGGGCCCGGTTCCTGGGGGCAGAACCATACCACTCGTCTGTCAGTTGCCACGCTGGGGTGGTGGCTCCCATAGAAGAACTAGATGGATTACAACTAGAATATGCAACTATGTACTAGGACGTTGGGGAGGGAGAAAAAAAAGAGAGAGAGGAACATTGGCAACAGATGTTAGCTCAGGGCGAATCTTACCCAGCAAAGGAAGAAAAAGTTGAGAGCACTTTAAAATGACTCTGGTGTTTATACAACACCAGCATAGTGAGGTGTGGGTGAAGTGGAGGGAGCAAAATGTGGTTTTTCATACATTTGGTAATTACTTATCGACTATCTACTAGATACTTGCGAACATAGCAACAGAAGTATTGTCCCAGCTTCTCTCTTTGTCTGTGGGGAAGGCAGGTGGTAATACATACATCACAATTGTGCGTTCAGGTGTATTACATGAAGCCAAGAATTGCAGGGTCCAAGAGAGCCGAGAACTTGAGACGGGGGCTTCCTGAGAAAGTGGTGTTTGTGCTGAGATCTAAGGACACATGTCTCTCGGCTGGGAGAAGAAAGCATTCTAGGAACAGAGTGTGTGTTCCCGGTACAGGTGCCAAGGTGTGCAGACAGGAAGAAGGGAAACGCTAAGTGGGGATGGGGCCAGAACAAGGGATGGTTAAGGACTGGACTTTCTCTAATGGTGTGGCAGGCACTGTGACCTATCCAATGCCACTCCTCTTTCCTGAAAACAGAACCCCATTTTATTCAGGCAGAGACCCCTTGATCTCAGGGAGGGTAGGTCGAGCCCTCAGCCCCAGAAGATGAGTCAAAATTGGTTGCTAATTCTATCCTCTCTTTCCCAGTGACTGGTCAGGGGTGGGCATGCCGGCAGTTCCCCCTACTCAAGTGTAAATGGAAGAATGCTGGAGGGCTCTTGGGAAAAATCAGGTTTCCAGACAAAGCCTCAGAGCTCAAGAGGAGAGGTCCTTTCTGCCCTGCTCCTCTAGTCCTAACTGCATGTGATTGTGTGGCACTGTGGCCATCTGGAGTTGGTGGCAATCCCAATGACACAAAGTCACCGTGCTGAGGATGGCAGGAGGAAACAGAGAAAGAGTTTGGGTCCTTGACATTGCTGAGCCCCTGAACGAATCCTGGAACTGCCTCCCCAGGCTTCTTGGTACGTGGGGTCCTCAAAGGCCTTTGTCCAAGTCATCGCTGGCCAGGGACCCTGTCACTCACAGCCAAAGGCAACCTAAACTGATATTCTATGGGAAGGCATTGGTTTCAGTTATGTATTGCTAAACCACAAACCATTCTAGAATTTAACGGCTAAAACACCTATTTATTATTCTTCTCTCTCACAGCTCTGCAGGTTGACTGCGCCCAGCTGGGCAGTTCTCACTCGAGGTCTCAGGGGCGGTTGTGGTCATGGGGAAGCTGGAGCTGCAGTCATCTGAAGGCCCAACTGGGCTGGATGCCCAAGGTGACCCACTCACATGGCTGTTGTCTAGGAGCTCAGCTGTGGCTGTCAGCCGTTGTGCCTACACATGGCCACTTCATGTGGCTTTGGTGTCTCACAGTATGGTGGATGGTTTCCTAGAGAGAGTATTCCCTAAAAGAGTATTCCTAGAGGCTCAAGCAGAAACAGCAAAGTTTTTGATGACCCAGCTTCAGAAGGCACAAGCCATCATTGGTCAAAAGCAAATCACGGAGCCAACCCAGATTCAAGGTGAGAATACCGGGAGGTGTAATTCAGTGGCAGGGCCATCTTTGAAGACCAGCTACCACACCACTGAGGGAGTTTAGGTGATGAGTGACATAGTCAGATGGTTGCGGTGTTGAATGGACTGGAGGAAAGCAAGATAAAATGAGGAGACCAGTGAGGTAGCTTTAGAAGGTTGTGACTGACTCCCAGTCACCATCCCCTCCCACTCGTTGTGTAGCAATGAGTCACCCCTTCTCTCCTTTATGCCAAATGATTCAGCAGTGGACAGATCCAAGCCAATTTGGGCCAAGGAGACTTGAGCAGAGCTCTGAGGGTTTCTGAGAAAGTTGATTTCTTACTCTTAAGAAAAACACCTTGCGGCCAGCCCTGTAGCCTAGTGGTTAAGTTCAGCATGCTCCAATTCAGCGGCCTGGGTTCAGTTCCTGGATCTGGACCTACACCACTCATTGGTGGCCATGCTCTGGCAGCAACCCACACATGAGAGAGAGGAAGACTGGCGCAGATGTTAGCTCAGGGAAAAAAAAACCTTCAGGAAACCAGTCTCTCTCTTCACCTGGACATGAACATGGAGTCACGCAGAACTACTTACCATTGGTTGCTGTCTTACAGCCAGTGAGGGGAACTGGTCTTAAAATGATCTTGATATTGATCTTAAAAAGAATTAATACTCTGGGTAGCGAAGCAAAGATCTCAGAAGAACTAGAGTCTTTGGTGGCTTTGCTGAGCCATAGGACCACAGCTATCCAGCGATGACCTGAACCTCACTTTTTCAATTTTTCATGAATGATTTGAGCAATGATTGTCACTGCATATTTTGCAAGGCTGCAAGTGTACTTCAAGACATTAGAGTGGGTGTCCAGAAGGACATGGGCTGGGAGTGGGAGGGGGGACCTGGGACACAAGGGGGAAGTGAACAGATGGATGAGTCAATAGACCGTAAGTATTATGCACTTAGCAGTCTGAGCAACTCAACTTTATTCCCCTACAATAAACAAAAATAATAATGAATGGAGAAGCCTTCAGAAACTTTATCTAAGGAAGAGTTGCAGGAATGGATTCAAGGGTGTGTATGCAAACCACGTTTGATATACTGTAGAGAAATGGAGATTTAAGGGATTTCCAGAGTTAATTTTATTATGTTAACGAATCTATTTGATTTTGGGTCCAAACAGAAATCATTCCACATCCACAGTAAGATATTAGTCCACTGTTTAATACACGTAAATCACTAACGACAGTGACTTACACGTAATGGTAAACATGTTAGGGAGAATATTGTAAAGGACAATTAAAGATACAATTTTGGTTTAATTTTTATTTTTCTCCTAGAATTACATATATTATAGCTTAAGAATTCAAATAAAAGCACGAGGTTTATAATAAAAAAACATTAGTCCTGGCCCACGCTTCTCCACCCCAGATTCCCATTTCCCCAAGGCAACCACTTCTTTTAGTCACTTCTTCTGAAAATGTCCTCACATTTTTAATCAGCATACTATTCTGTTTATGACGTTTTCATTTCCCATGTTTCATTAACAATTTACTACGGAGGATGAAGGTTCAGGTGTCTTACATTGCCCCTCACACTCACTTCACCAAGTCCTGTCTCCTCAGCACAGTTTTAGCCCATTTCTTGGTTGAGTTCTTTCAGAGTGTTTCATCATTAGATGGCGAGAGCCGTGGGCATTTCTTTGTCTCTCTTACTTGGCCTTTCAGCAGCAGTTGCACAGATGGCCACTCTCTCATCCTTGAACCACTTTCTGCTTTGGCTTCCAGGACACCACGTTCTGCTCTCTGCGTTTTCCTCTGAACTTCCTGATGCTCCATTCAGGCCCTTTGTCTGGCTCTGCCCTGCTGCTCCGCCCTGAGCCTCTTCCTTTTCCATTCCTCCCTTAGGCATCTCATCAGTGTGTTTAAATACCGCACAGTCTGTCTGACGACAACTCCCAGATTTACATCTTCGGTCCGGATCCCTCCCCTCCTCTCCAAACCTGTTCACACAAGTGGGTACTTGGCATCTCCCTGGCAGACTCCCAGATATCCCATACCCAGCACCTGACATTTCTCCCCAAACCTGCTCCTCCTGCCTCCTTCCTCGCCTCAGTCATTGGCAACGCCATTCTTCTCATTCCTCCGGACTCGACTCCTGTCTTTTCCTCACACCCTTCGTCTGGTCCATCAGCGAATCTTGCTCTTAATTTCAAAGTAAGCCTTCAGCACGCCACCATTTCCCTACAACCTCCCTTGCCTGCACCCCTACAAATCACCTGGGTTGATGTAAGGGGGGGGGGTCTTTTTTTTCTTTAAAGATGTGCACCTGAGCTAAAATCTGTTGCCAATCTTCTTTTTTTCTCTTTTCTTCTTCTCTCCAAAGCCCCCAGCTACATAGTTGTCTATTCTAGTTGTGAATGCCCCTGGTTGTGCTATGTTGGACGCCGCCTCAGCGTGGCCTGATGAGCGGTGCCATGTCCGCACCCAGGATCAGAACCAGTGAAACCCCGGGCCGCAGAAGCAGAGCACACGAACTTAACTGCTGGGCCTCGGAGCGGCCCCTGTAAGGGGATCTTAACCAGTCTCCCTGCTCACACTGGGCCTGGGCCCACTGTCCTCAGAGTCGCCCTCATCCTTTCCCCACCTCCACTCCGCTCTGCTCAGCATCGTGCCTGCCTCCCTCCCCTTTCTTGGCTTCCTGCTGTGAGGATCTCTGGGCTGCCCTCCCTTTTTTTTTTTTTTTTTTTTTTACCTCTTTTTGGCTTCTTCCATTGCCTCTGTTAAAATCCCTCTGCTTTAAATACTGTTGAAAAGAAAACAAACAAAACCCTGCAATTGCTAGGGAGTCCGGCTCTCAAAAGAGCTGGCTCTTGGGTTAAAGTTGATAGTGTTATTGAAAAGAAGAGACAGAGGAGTTACTCAATTTGTTTCTCATTCTCTTTGGTGGAAAACAGCAGTTTCCTCACATGGTGATTATATCTGTGTTGGTCGTTAAGTCAGAAATAAAGTGGCTATCCTCTAGGGATTAGAGCGTGCAGGAAACAGGGCCGTGTGCCAGCGCTAGGCTTGATCATCGTAAGAAGAGACAAGTGTTCCTGTTTCTTGTTTGCATGTTTGTTTTGTGGTTTCTCCTGAAATGCAAGGCTTTTCTTGATTGAATGGTTTCCCCCCAGAAAACACAGTCTCAGACAAGGGGGTGCCCCCAGCAAGGTTTGGGAACAAGCTCTCAGTAGAGGAGCGGGGACAGAGAGTGTGAGAGAGGAAAGGAAAGAAAGCCAGAACAAGGGTTTGTTTGCTTTTGTTTATTTGTTAAGTTGGAAGAGAGGAGTGGGGGGCCCCAGAGAGTGCCAGCTCCCTGGTGTGTCCTGGTTGCATCCGGACAAAAATGCCGGACTGCTTCTAGACAAGTCCACACATTGGCCCCAGGTCAGAAAGGAAGAGATGCAAGATGCGCTGAGGGAGATGCTGTCGGGTTGTGCCTGAGCAGAGCGGCTTGCTCAGGTGGCAACTACCAGTAAAGTTGCCTAAAGAACTGGAGGCAGGACAGACCTGACGTGCAGCAGGACTTGGCCCAGAGCAAGGTGTCAGGTTTGCTTTCTCAAAACTGAAGTGGCTTATTTTTCCTGGTTTGACCCTGACTGATCCACTGTTTCTAACCTTGATGCGATCAGTCAATTCTCAACACAGCAGGCAGAGCAATCCAGGCAAATGCAAGTCAGAGCATGTCACTCCTCTGTTCAGAATCCTCCCACAGCCCTCATGTCATCTGGGAAAGGGCAGATCCTGAGTGATGCTCACACCCCATAAGACCCGGTTCCCTCCTCATTCCTACCCTTACCTCCTACTCCACTCCTTTTGGTTCACTCATGTCCAGCCACGTGGGCCTCCTCGTTCTGCCTTGGACATTCTGCAAATGTTCAAACCTCAGGGCCTTTGCACCTGCTAGTTCCTCTATCTGCAAAGTTCATAGAAGCTGAGAAATCCTTGTAGTATGCAGTGCAAAACGACAAAGATATTGATTAGCTATCTGCATGGCTACCTCCCTCAATTCTAACTAATATTTAAGTCAAAAGTCGGCTTCCCAGTAAGGCTTCCCTGGTATCCTATCTAAAATTTTCCCCCTCCAACAATTTATATCCCCCTTCCCTGCTTTATTTTTTTCTCTCTAGCATTTCCCATGATGTAAGGTACTATATATTCTACTTCTCCATCTTGCTTCTCTCTAGTTCCCTTAGGAGAATATAAACTCCAGGAAGGAAGAGATTTTTGACTGTTTTTTTCACTTCTTTGTCCTCACGATCATTGTGGATACTCAGTAAACATCGGTTGGATAAGTAAATGAAGAGAAATGTCGACTCGTGGAAGTTGCCCAACCCATGAACAACCAGCAGCATGGAAAATAAAACTCAGTGAGGTATCATTTTATCTCCATTAAATTGGCAAAAATTTTAGAGAGACTGATAACATCCATCACGGGCTAGAGTGTGGATACACTTTCAAACATTTTAAATTGATTGAGCCATTCTGGAGAGCAGTATGGCAGTATTTATTAAAATTAATAATGTTCATACTCTCTAATTAAAATTCCACTTTGAGGAAACTTCCTAAGAAACACTTTGACAAGCACAGAATGATACATGCACATGGATTTACTGCAGCATTGTAACGAGGGAAAAAGTGGAAAAAACCTAAATGTTCACCAACAGGAGCATGTTTAAATAAAATCGAATGAGAAATATATATAACAAATTATTCCAAGATATAGTCCTCTACAGCCATTAAAAATACAAGATTTATAGACCAAAAAAAAAAAAAAAACAAGAAAAAAATAACAGAAAAAAGCAACTTGTGAAATAATATTGTCCTTATGATCCCAGCTATATTTAAGAAACCCAATCCAAATAAGCGTGTGTGCACACCACGTTTGCTTATGCCTCCGAAGGCCCTAGAAGGTAGCACACCAAACTGCTCTGACCTGCAAAGCCTGAAACTATGCCTAACACGTGTAAGCGCTACAGGTGTAAGAGTTGGCTATTTTTGTTTATATTTCTGTATTTTTATGATGATCCGTTCCTGGATTACTTACGTAGTTTAAAAGTAAAGACTATGTTTGTGATTAAGTTATAACACTACTTGCACCCAACTACCCGGCGAGGGCAAGAGCCATTCATTATTAATCCCTCCATCTCGAGAGCCCAGCACGTCAACGCCCTGTGGGAACTCCTGCCAGGGGATCCAGCCTGCTGTTTCCCGTCTCTGCCCGAAACCAAAACGGACCCCAAGCTAAAAACAGCCTCCACAATAGAGCCCCAGGCCTCCCGCTTCCCGCCCAGTGCGCAAGCGCCAGTAGGCGGTGCCTAACGCCCGGCCGCCCCTCCCCCTAGGGGTGAAGACGTCACTAGGCCGCGCCGCGCACCGCTTGACGTGCTTGCGGCCCGCCTTCCGGAAGGAAGCGCCAGCGGCTGACTATGGCGACCGCCGCGGAGCAGTGGGTGCTTGTGGAGATGGTACAGGCGCTCTACGAGGTGAGCTCAGCGGCCCGAAGGCCCACACAGCACCCGACCCTGGGCAGGTGGGACGACTCGTGTGGATTTGTGGTCGGAGGCCTGGGGGGCTCGGTCGGTCACACCCGCACCCTCGGCTGTCCTCGCTGGAAGGGCTCGGGGGCGAACACCGTCCCGGCGACGGAGGGTAGGGAGGGACGGGCGGGAGCCGGCCCCGAGGGTCTCGATTTGAGCGCTGGCTGGCGCGGAGCCCGCTCTGGGTCCTGTCGGGGCGCAGGCAGGGAGCGCGTGGGAGGGGGCGCGGGAGAAAGGCTGGTCCTCAGAAACCGGAGTTGAGACGGATGGTGGAATGAGGTGGTGAAAATAGAGTGGGAGGTCTCAGTTTGGGGAGGTCCTAGGGGAGTCAGGTGCTTGGAACTGTGGAGCAAGTAATAGGGGAAGGAATTGTAATAAGTTGGAGTTTGTCCGTTTTTGTCGGAGAGTGGGGTTAGAAAAGAAGCCCAATGATTTAGAATTTAGGAATATGAAGTAGTTTGTCTTTCTTCCGCATATGTCCGTTTTCTGTCTTGTCAAGATACAGATGTTTGAGTAGATTTTTAAAGGAAGAGTAGTTAAGAAGTTTTTGAAAGGCTGGTTATTTCAGGTATGTTAGATAATAATGAAATCAGAATCTCAGCCTCAGAGAATGTTCATTCATTTGACATGTATTTCCTGAGCTTCGCTGCGCTGTCCAGTAGAACTTTCTGCGTGTTCTCTGAGCTATTCAACACAGTAGCCACATGTGGCTGTTAGGCACTTGAAATGTGTGTAGGTGCAACCGAGGGACTAAATTTTCATATCATTTCACTTAGATGTATATTTAGTTACATGGTGACTAGTGGCTCTGGCATCGGACAGCACGGATCTAGACTGGGAATAGTGCAGTGAACAGGCAAGAGGTAGGCCCTGTGCTTAGAGAACTCACATTCATTTAAGTGAATCTTGGTCTTCTTTTGATAATTTCATTTAAACTTACCATTGCTGCTTACTGGCAGGGGTGATGATGGTGTCCTCCATTTCAAGACTTGTCAGAACTTCCTGAACAACAGGTGACTGAGCAGAGGTGACATAAGCGATGTCCAGCATTAGCTGAATTATAGTAACTAAAATAAGAGCCACTAAAATTGAATGATTGTTTTTAGAAATGAATAATTTTCTGTGATACGTTGTTGTTGCCCTTTTGAAGACTGCATAATTGACTGAGAGTGAGTTTTGGGAGAAGTCGTCCTGGGTGTAACATTTCCAGGAAAAGAAGATGCATTTGTGATTTTTATTAATTCACTAGACAGTACCTCAATTTTTCTTAGGATGATTTCTTTATAGAGTGGGGTGTTTAACTCTTGCCTTGGGCAGATGTTTGCCTGCTAGAATCCAATTACTGAGAAAACCAAAAGGATATTTAGACTAGAGCCCTTGTTCTTAAATGAATTATATTCAAGGGGGATCAGCAATTTTAAAAAATCATCTTAAAGATTTCTGTTCTCGATCCCAGTTTCTATGCACTGGGTATATAGAATTTGAGGAGTCTTGTATAGTGTACCCAAAAAAGAAATAACCGTGTGTGTATGTAACGTATGTGTGTAGTTTGAAAGTTATTTGTACATTGACCTGGAAGTTTACATATGAATGTGTCAGCAGTTTTCCTGTCTCCACATGCTGCAGTTTTTTTTAACTGTTGTGAATCATCCTTGCTTTCTTTCTGTCTAATGTTTGAAAATAATTTGTTTGTTTCTAAATGTCTCATTTATTTATTTGTTTATTTATAAAGATTGGCCCTGAGCTAACATCTGTTGCCAATCTTCTTTTCTTGTTTTTCTCGCCCAAGCCCCCCAGTACATAGTTGTATATTCTAGTTGTAGGTCCTTCTAGTTGTGGCATGTGGGATGCTGCCTCAGCATGGCTTGATGAGTGGTGTCATGTCCGCACCCAGGATCCAAACTGGTGAAACCCTGGGCCGCTGAAGCAGAGTGCACAAACTTAACCACTCGGCCACAGGGCTGGCCCCTAAATACCTCTTTTAAATGATTTTCCAGTGACAACCAATTAGAATAAAGCACCCTGTAACTGACTGAGGTTTAGTTGATATCTGGAATCTTCCACATGCACTTAGTGTGTCTAGTTGCATAAAACATAAAAGTCAACCTTGCCTTTATCCTAGAAACATAGAGTTGGAAAGAAGACCTGACGTGGATGTTTCATTATGGCGTCTTTATGGCTGTTGACATGGAAAACACTACATACTTTTGGGGAACTACAGTAGAAAAAAGATCTGCTATTCCTTTAAGCATTATAAAGTCTTTTTTTCTCTCTGCCATGTTCCAAGAAAGATTTAAAGAGGCTTAAAAGGGGTACAGAAAATATACTAAGATGTGGAAAATTCTTTAAGAATTGTGGAAACTGGTTTCCAAGTAGCTGTCTTAAGTCATCCGTGGTAGATGGGGGTAGCAGAAGGCTTGTGAAGCTGTGAAATGTTTGTTACGGTCATTTCCCACCAGTAAAAATTTAAATGACCTGGAGGATCTGATCGTTGATGTTGTTTGACATATTGGGATTCTGTGTCAGATTTTATTTTAAAAATTAATTTTTTTCCTTTAAAAATTTTGCAGTTTTAAAGGTAGAGTATTAGAGGTTTTCCATGTGTAGGAGAAATTGCCTAGTGTTAGAAATGGGGAAAGGAATGCGTAGAAATGAAAGGAACTTTGAAAGTAAATTTTAAGAAGTAATAGTTTAAAGGTCATGGGAGGCAGTATATGCGGGTGCATCACATTTTATGTGCAGGTTTTAGAAGGGTTTATTTCATTTCTTTTTTGTATTTCACTCATAGGCTCCTGCTTACCATCTTATTTTGGAAGGAATTCTAATACTCTGGATAATCAGACTTCTTTTCTCTAAAACTTACAAATTACAGGAACGATCTGATCTTACAGTCAAGGTAAGATTAAATCTGTTTTATTATTCAGTATATGATTATAGTTACTGCGTCTTTCCAAAAAGGATTTGTGGCCCCTCAACTATATATGTTAAAATGTTTTCTGTAAGGTAGGGAAATCAGGGGGAATGAAGTATCAGGGTAGACAAAGCATGGGATGCCAGGGATGAAGTCAGTACCCTGAAGAGTACTGTGTTACCGGGCTCTGTGCCTTGCTAGGGGTGAACAGCAGTCTGGTGAATAGATGGTGGAAGGGCAGCATGGGCAGCTGCTGCATTTCGAATGTTCATTTGCAAGATTGCATGAGTTGCTCAGGAAAAGCACCACCATTTCTGAAACCTAAGTGAAAGTGCTTCCTGTGGTCTTCATAAAGGAAATTCGGAGTTGGAAAGAATCCCGCCCCACCCCAAATCGAATTATACTGTGTTCTGAGGGCCCAGCTGAAGGCCAAGTGGGACGAACCTTAGGGAGCAAAAGTGTCTGGCGGGTCTGTGCTGAGGCCCACTTGCAGTCCATTAGTACAGGGACGCGGGGGCTTGAGGGACGGCAGCTTACCCTTCGCTCAGGTTGCAGCACTGGGGAGCTGGGCCCCAGTGTGAGGGGAAAGAGCAGTTTTGGCTGCAGCATGGTTTCTGTCACTTGGATCCTTTCCCTGTGCAGCCCCTAGAGCCTTGTGCCAGAATGCTCAGGGAGACAGGGTCTGGGAGAGATGTTTTCCCACAAAAATCTCTAAAAATTTTGGTTCACAAGGCAGCATTGAGTACAGCACAGAGATGAAGCTCTGGGCTTTACTTGCTGGAGCATTCACAGGAGAAAGTTTGAGTGGAGTGGAATTACCACAGCAATGTGGCGATTGCCTCCCTGTTTTTGCTGACTGGCTGCTGCTGTCCTGATCATCAATATTAATCATGAGACAGTCAGGCAGTGTGCCCTAGGGGACATGCAGCAAATGGTTCTTAGGGCAAATAAGTTTTGGAAACCTGGGTAAAGCAGAGTGAAGATTGTCTCATCACATGATTTCTTTTTTTTCTTAAAGATTGGCACCTGAGCTAACATCTGTTGTCAGTCTTCCTTTTTTCCCCCCCACTTCTTCTCCCTGAAGCGCCCCCCCCATACCTAGTTGTATATTCTAGTTGTAGGTCCTTCTAGTTCTGCTATGTGGGACACCGCCTCAGCATGGCCTGACGAGTGCTGCTAGGTCTGTGCCCAGGTGCCATGTCCCCACCCACGATCTGAACTGGCAGAACCCCGGGCCTTCAAAGCAAGTGCCTGAACTTAACCACTCAGCCACGGGGCTGGGGCCCTGCATAATTTCTTATGACCTTTAATATGGCAGTGGATATTTGAACCTCTCTTTGAAGGGATGCCCTAAACTTCACCACAGTTCCTCCCTTCCTTTTTTGTGAATACCTTGTGGCATTAGGCTGCCATGGAGCAGTCTTTCAATAGCATTACAGTAAGACTGGGCCATGTAGGTCAGAAATCCTGTCTCTCCTTTTTTCCCTTGGTATTTAGGAACTCCTTGTGAATGATTATGTGGCCATGAAACAGATTTCTAGCCCAGATTTGTAAGAGCTGATCAATCCTAATATTCTTAGTTTTAATTTAAACATTTCAATTAGAGTTGGAAGCAATCCTCCTCACCCCGCTACTCCCCACCTCCCCACCTAGACTGAATTGTGATGTGTTCTCTATGGGACTTAGCTCAAGGCATGCTGGGCGAGCCTTAGGAAGCAGAAGTGTCTAAAGAATCCACACATATATACATTTTTAAAAAGAATGATACCTGAAAATAATTTTAGAATAATCCTTGAAAGCAAAACTTAGCTGAAGCAAGATTCAGTCATCAGTGACATCTTACCCTGAAAGCTGTGGAAGGAAGAAAAAAACTGTGAGTGTTTTTAAAGCTTCACTTATGGCAATGTAGACGAAATGCCCTTCTCAGTTTTATAAATCTGCAGAGGCTCTTGAATACCAAGGGATCTTGAGTTGATTCTAATGTCTCTCTCCATGGTAGCAAGTGGATGGTCTGCTGGACCCATACCCCAGGCTTGTGTGGGCTACAGTTCTCTCCCATGCGGTCAGTGGCAGAGACAGATGAGGAATTTATTGGTTGATTTGTTCAGCCAGTGTTTTTGAGTGCCTCAGCATCAGGTGAAGCAGGTGAATCAGGCTCTTGGCCCCGCCCTGGAGTTAGCTCTCAGGAGAAAAATGCACAGAAGCATGTGACAGAAGTATGAGAACAGAACCATTGAGAGTGGGCCTGTCTGTAAGGCAAGAATGGCTGTGACTGTTAGGTTAATTTAGGTACCTCGTGTTATCTTGTACATCCAGACTACATTTTCCAGGTTACCTTTTTTTCTGATTCAAGAAAGGATAAGAAACTCAAATAGTCAAGGTAGTTGTCATGCATGAAGTAACGGACAAAAGAGATAGAGTGGCTTTTTATGAGAAATTTCCGAGCAACTAAGTCCCATTATAATAATAATTATAAGAGAGTCTTTTTCTATATTTCAGCTACTTCTGAATCCCTGCCAATGGCTCGTGGAAAACAGTGCTTTGTGGTCTAGATGGTCCCTTCCCATGACTGGCATCTGTAAGGACTTAGGGTCTGGCTATCTGTAATATCATGGAACGGGCTGAGCTCACTACCCACGGTCGTGCGTCTCACCTTTGTGTTGTAGACTTCTTTTTGTCTTGCTGTCAGTATAAGTTATATTTCCTACTTCCCACAGTGCAAAATCCTGAGCAGAGAGATAAAGTTTTCTTAACTTTTGCAGTCACACACAAAGCTACATGGAAAAAGAGCCTTTAGCCTGTGATGAGGAAAGAGGCGAGGGGTTAAGCGCAGAAAATTCACTAGTGATTTCCAGCCACAACAGCTGGACCTCTGTTTCTAGCTATGTGTTCGTTATGACGGTTCCCTTTCAACAAACAATTTGGGTACTGCTGGAGTTGCTGTCCAGTGATGCACTGTGCTGTGTTTTAACTCCTTATCTCCTGTAGGAAAAGGAAGAATTGATTGAAGAGTGGCAACCAGAACCTCTTGTTCCTCCTGTCCCAAAAGACCATCCTGCTCTCAACTACAACATCGTTTCCGGGTAAATTGGTTCGCTACTCGAAGGACTTGTGTATTGGTTCCTGTAGGTGTGCTCGCCGACGTGTACAGTGCTTTCTAGTGTAGTATTTCTTTCTTAACTAAAAAAAAACATTCAGAAATTTCTAGAGATCACTGCTTTAGTCCCCAATATAAAGCTTTCTTTTAGGGATGGTATGGGCATTTTTTATAGTCTCTAATTTAGGCATTACAGTTTGTTCCTTTTTTCTATTAAAAAAAGATCTTTTGTCAGAGTACTATACACACATGATATTTCAGATGGTCATTTAAAATGAAAACACTCCTGCTTGGTCCCACTGGGGTGCTCTGTTCTTCTTGTTTTTTTTTTTTTAAAGATCGGCACATGAGCTATCAACCGTTGCCAATATTCTTTTTTTTTTTTTCTGCTTTATCCCCCCAAACCCCCCCATACATAGTTGTATATCTTAGTTGCAGGTCCTTCTAGTTGTGGGATGTGGGACGCCCCCTCAACGTGGCCTGACGGGCGGTGCCATGTCCACGCCCAGGATCTGAACCCTGGGCCGCCGCAGCAGAGTGTGCAAACTTAACCACTCGGCCACGGAGCCGGCCCCGGGTGCTCTGTTCTTTATTTCCTTCATCCTGAGCGCCCACATCCATTCTCCTCCCCACTGAGGCACCCACTGTGATACTTTCATTATGCTTCCTATTAACATTTCGTGTGTTATATATTTCCATGCTATTAAAATGATATGTTTTAGTATTTTGATGTATGTGTCTTTGAAACCACACAGTCTTGATATTTTATGAATGTGTATTTTTAATTTTATGCTCTAGACTTCGTTCTGATTTTTTACAAGATTTTTACTCAAAACATTTTCCGACAAATATTTGAGTGCCTACTATGTTTAAGGAATGTGCTGAGCAGATTAGTTTATAGTAATAAATCAAAATCTTTGTTCTCCTGGGGCAGACAGACCAACAATGAAGTGATTAGAAGGTTAGCTGTGTTAAGGGGTGTGAAGAAATAGCAGAGCAGGGCAAACAGAGTGAGGGGGTTGCTAGATGTGCCTCTTGTTTGTTTCTTCTCCCTGCTGCATAATATTCTGTTGTGTGTTGTCACCGCCTTCCACTTAGCCGTTTTTCTCAAGTGGGTACCTAAGCTGCCCCACTCCCCACTGCACAGAAAATCCTGTGATAATATCCCCTTGCAGACTGAGTCTCCTGGGTGGTGTCGAACCCGGAGTGTGTGCTGATTTATGGCCGTCTCATTTCCCTGTGGGACTTTTTAACGTTGTGATCCACCTGTCTGTGCTCCCCTGAGTTTGTATATGGGGATTCCGGTTTTCCTCACAGCCCTGTCTGGCAACATTGTTTTATTTTACATTTCTCTCATTATTTGAACCTTTGAGTATCATTTCATCTACTTATTAGCTGCTGGCGTTTTCTCCTTCTGTGAATGCCTCTTCGTATCTTGTACCTCTTTTTCTACCTGATTCCCAGCTGGTCTTTTGATTAGCAAGGCTCCTATATACTTCGTAGGTTTTAATCCTTGGTCAGTTTTTGATGTTGATTCTAAAACACGTTTTTTTCCTGTATTAATATCTCTAAAATGGGGGTGGATCTTGTAGCTGCCGAGAGTTGTCGTCAGCCAGGGGGGTTGTCACTGCCTGTGTACCGATGAACCGGCTCACGGCTCTGCTTGCTGCCAGCGCTTAGTTGGGTTATGACTGCTGCTGGTAAGTCAGTCAGCTGATGGCGGGGGAAATGGCCAGACCCCTGTGAGCAGATGAACAGAGGTGGCTGTGACTAAGGCTGTGAACATCCCTTTCTGCTGCCTTTGGATAATAGCAGCTTACTTTTTAGAAGCATGTGGTTCGATTGGGGAAAGGTGAAACTAGGAGTTTAACGTAGAGAATGGGTGACACTAATTTGTTGGGTAATCTCAGAGATGAAAGTGGAGCGTCCTCCTGAGCAATGCTGGGATACTCCTGATGGCGGGGAGGAGAATACTGTGTGAATCCCCGTGGTATCCGTGGCTTCACAGGGGAGCAGATGGCCAGAACTCGGGTAATAAGCTTAGGAATGTCTTGACTGATTTATCTTGCTTATATTTTCCTTTATGTAAGTAAAAAAGTAGCGTGACAAAAATCTCTGTCTATGAACGCCTAATAGAACTTTTCATTAAATATAAATAAAAAATTCTAGATGAAAAGAAAACGTAGTTACATTTTAATGGGCACTGTTTTTCTTCCTTAGTGGTAGATAAAATACAGTTGATACCATCTGAAGTACAAGAAATCTCTTTATCACCCACCTGTTAACTTTGTCTTTGGTATCTTCATTGAACAAAACTTCTTAATTTTAACTTTAGACCTGGGGAGCATGTCCCACTTATTCTTTTAGTGGCTTCCTATAAATAACAGGTATTTTTAAACCGCGTAACTGTCAGATCGTAACTTGCTCTGCTTAGTCTTGCTTTTGCTCTTGATCTTTTTATATTTCCTCCCTGTTTGTCGTATTCCAGATTTTTTTCTGAGGTACCTTATTTAGCTGCTTCTTTCTTAAGTGAGTTTTAAGACCAAAGCAGAGATTTGCCATTCATCTATCCACCTTGGAATTTATTTAAGTAGTACAGGGTAGACTAGTAAGAACATTTGAATTAAATCTGATTTTTTTAATACCGTTTTCTAATTTTTCCTTTTAAAAATGAAAAATAAAAGCTAGGAGCCTGGTATGCAAATAGGGTACCAGAACAACACTCATGTGACCTGTCTGCCTCCAGGGTAAGGTGACAGGGTGCGCCCTGTCCCAGAATGTCTGCTGATGTGTGCCATTCTTGTCTCTTCCCCAGCCCTCCAAGCCACAGCATCGTGGTGAATGGAAAAAAGTGTGTAAACTTTGCCTCATTTAATTTTCTTGGACTCTTGGATAATCCTAGGGTCAAGGTAAGTAGCACATATACTGAAGTGGACCAATAGCCTCACTGACGTAGAATAAGGGACAAAGGCAGCATGTCGGAGAGGTCTGTGTGAGTGAGTGCCGTTATTCTTCTGACAGCTGTAGCCTGGGTTTTGACAAAGGGTAGCAAGAGGGTCTGAAGTGGCTTAGTGATGGGTGACAGCCAGAGAACTGTGTGTGCCAGACCTGGCTCATAGTCAGAGATGTGTCTAGGAAATGGCCCCATCTTCTGTTGGGATTCTGGGCCAGTGAACATTTTTGAGGAAAAGCTTATGTCCATAAACGCCAAAAAAGTATAAAGGCATCGTGTTGACCAGATTTTGATAATCGAGCTAAAGTACAACTTGTCTGTGTTTTAAGTCATAAACCTAAATCATTATGTCTGTCTTTTCTTTATATCCTGTTGTTAGAATTGTCATAGTTCTAAGAAAGGAAGGAGAGCTGGGGAGGGAGGAAAGAGGAGCCATGTGGGTTCGAGAATAGGAAATGTCAGTTTCGAACTCTTAACGTAAATCATTAAAATCTAATTTTTTTTTACTTCCACAAAGGCAGCAGCTTTGGCGTCTCTGAAGAAGTATGGTGTGGGGACTTGTGGACCTAGAGGATTTTATGGCACATTTGGTATGTTTCTGTCGTGTTTTTCAGACTGCTACTTTCGAGAATTAAGATTGTTTGATTTCAAAACTCCTTAGAAAAGATATCCTCAATTAGTTGTGGTGTTAAGCTGGTGAGTGCTATTTCTTATCCAGCTTTCTAGAACATTTCCTGTTGGGAACCGTTGGTGGGAGGTGCGTTGGTCTGGGTTGAATGTCACTTGTGGAGAGGAGCCGCAGGTGCCTCAGGTACGCTGTCTTGGTCGGCTGAAGCCTGAGCTGCTGTCGCAGTGCCCCCAGAGACGGGTGTGAGGAGGCACAGTCGGGCATGCACGGCAGGGGGATGGGGAAGGGTCTGGTATTGGGTGGCTCTGCTCTTCACAGCTGTGCAGGAGCCCGGATCTTCCCGTCTCGTTGCTCTAGTGCCAAAGGCGCCGGCCTTCGTGACGAGCCACGTGGTGCGGGTGAGAGAGCAGGAGTGCAGGGCGGCAGAACCCTATTGGGCGGGCGGCTTGCACATCACTGCCCACAGTCCACTGGTGAGAACACAGCCCGGGCCATGCCTCGCTGCAAAGGGGGCTAGGAGCTAGCTCCAGCTGGGCAGCTGCCACGTGCAGGGGAGAAAGGCAAGAACAAACTGGGAGGCGATCGACTACGTAGCTCTTTTCTTTCTAGGATGAAAATGAAGGATCCTTGATTTCCTTGTGTGGATGACCGGGGACAGGCTAACTATGTACTAGGATGAGAGTGTGATTTCATACACTGCGAACTCCCTAACTCAGAGGCATCGCAGAAGACCTGGCATTTTGTGGTTATTTTTATAAAGTGTATGTTGTTCTTTGCTTCTGGGAACTTTGAACATGTTAAATAATTGTTCAAATGAATATATTACTGGAAATAATATTCTGGCTTACAAAATGTCAGAGTGTAGGGAAAGTAGAGCAAGGAAAGTCTCTTCTGTCCTCTGTCCTCTTTTCCATTTCTGGGTCTTTCTGTGTTTTTTTCACTTTAACAATTCAGATATTTTTAAGAGAGTGCCTTTCTTCATTCCTTAGCTAGTTTAGTGGTTAAATTATTTGTACTGGAAACAGATGATTGGGGGTTAGTGTCCAAGAATCTACAGCTGTAAAGGATCTTAAAAATCTTGTATTCCAGCATCCCAGCTATTCGAAGAAGAATGGAAAGCCCAGAGAGGTTGAGTGACTTCCTCATGGACACACAGCTCATTAATTTCAGCCCTAAAACTAGAAACCAAGTGTCTTGACTCCCAATCTTAATGGCAAGATCAAAGACTTAAGCTCAAAGCAGTGTCTCCTCTCCTCTAGTCTAGTGCAAACCTGGGTTGTTTGCTTGGTTTTTATGGGTAGGGAATTATTTCCTTGATAAGTATTAGAAAACTAGAAAAGGCGTTTTTTTTTTAATGGGGTTGTTTGTTGTAATCTGATCAACAAGGCTTGCTTTCCGTGATCTGCTTGCTAGGGTAAAGAAGTTGCTTTCTTAAAAGCCTCTTTTTCTAGTGGATTTTATTTGCATGTGTGACATTGGCCCCTGCTTGGGAGTTAATCTGAGAAGACAGATAAGAGATTTATTGCTAAATCAAGACGTGGAAAAAAAAAATTCAAATCTTTGAGACAATTTTTCCCAGAGCAGTGGAAATATATTGTTAAAACAGCCCAGTCAGCTTTTCATTTGGATCACCTGAAGTTTTGAATGTATAGTAGGGTGCTTTGTGCTTCCAAATGTAGGGTCTTTAGATGAATGGTTTTCAAATTAATTTTCTTGATTGAATAATTTGGTCCATGATATAAAATTCAAAAGGTTTACAGAGATGGAGAGTGAAGTCTCCCCACCACCATCCACTCTCAAAAGACCACTCTCAGTGGTTTCTCGTTCATTCTTCCGAAGACTTTTTTTCAGCTGATGCAAACCACTTCCATACATACATTTCCCCCCTTCTTTTTACAAATATGATAGCATATCACATATGTGTTCTGTCCCTTGCCGTTGGATTGAGTTTGTTTTAAATTTAAATTGGATTGATCTTTCCAGTGTCTGAATGGGTCACCACAGTGGCGTAATGAACACATAGCTGTGTACGAACTCCTCTATCAACTGTCTTATTGGTCACTGAGTCCTTATCCTAACTGCGGTTGAAGGTTCAGACAGACTGTGGCATCTGGACAAAGGTTGGAGGTTAATTTGCATTGTGGTGGTTTTGTAACAAGACACCAAACAACAGCTTGTCTTAAGGTAACACCCTCCAAGTGTGTCAGCCTCTGATAAGCACACCGCGTTCCATTGGAACAGTTGCCCATGCTTACTTGTCATCTTCCTTTCTTTCTTTATAATATTGTCCATATTTTTCGTTTTTGGTTTTCCAACAGGATATTTTCAGTGTTTTTCCTTATTCTGGAAGTAATTACTTAAATTATTGTAGTTACATTAAATTACCTTGAAATTTCAGTGTTAGATAAGATCAGAGAAGCTACTTGAGGTCAGCTAAGGCTGAATTTTAAATCTCTAAAATACCCTCCACAATTAAATTATTCTAAATATTTAGGGTATGTTTGCCCTTTGAGCTACATAAAGCAGATGTGAGGACCCCTTTCCTCTCGTTTGAAGATGCTTGTGCATTCGTGAGGCCTGGGGTCTCTTTTCTGAACCCCAAAAGCTTGCTTTTGATTTTGTCTTTTTTTTTCTTGAAGTGTTACGTTCAGGCATCCATTTTCAAAGATGTAAATTCTCTCCGATCTTTGCTCAACTTTTCAGATCATGAATGTAAATCACTTGTAAAAGTAAATTTCTGTGTTAAAACATTCTCTCTTTTTATTTCACTATAACGTGTACATGACATTAGATGATTAATACAGAAAAAGAAAATTGAACAACGATTGAGTTAAAATTCATCTAGTTTCTTAGGCTAAACGTTCTCCTGCCTCCTAAAGGCCTGGCAGGTAGAAGTAAACAAGTTCTTATGACATTCTTACAAGGACTATGTGATCAGAAGGTTTTCTGCCTTCTCATTTTATTGTTTTAGTGTGGATTTTAGAACCAAGCAAGTGGTTTTATCAGGTTGTGGAGCCTTCCTTTCCTCTAAGGCCAATGGGATCCCAGTGTACTTTCATAGTTTCTGGTTGAACTTCTTCGTTTATTTGTTTTGTTTTTAATACATTCAGATCTCGTTTACCTGTGGTTTATCACTGGTGCCCCAGGATCTACTTTGCATATACAATGCCTCCTTGGCTCTTTGGTCTTAAACTAGATCAAAAGATAATGGCAGGGTTTCATGGTGAGCGATAGTGGCATTTGTTTTCTGGAGCCAATAGTAAACAATTGTTCATTTGTTTATTTTTAAAAATATTTTCTTTCTTTGTTTTAGCACGGTCAACTGAACCATGACTGCATATTTTAGTAGGAAGAACATTTGGTCATAAAATTCCTGGATCTGCCACTTCTTCCTCCCAGTCATGGGACTGTAGTTTTCACAGTGTAGTGGGGGAACAGCCTTCTTTGCACAGCTTAGAACATTTTGGTAAGAATCACATAAGATTCTGTGTGTGAAAACATTCACTGTATTTATGTTCTGATGAGTGTATAAATGATATTGTTTTTACTTTTAATAAAAATTGTCCAAGTCTCAAGGGACTTTTAAAAAAAGTGTGTAACACAAAAATATGGAGTCCTTAGGAGAAAATGTAGTTGGTTGATTGTTTTTAGACTGTTCTAAAGTTGACAGTTTAATGGGCTTTCCTCTGCAAAACAACCAAGAAGGCTCTAACATCTCTTCTTCTTCTGAGCAGATGTCATATAAATGGGAAGCTGAACAAGGGGCTTTAATGTGAGATAGTCCTCAAGTATTTGGGATTTGGATGACTTAATTAGAAGATAGTGCAACTTTTTTCCTTTTAAAAGAAGATCTTTTCTTTTATTCTACAAATATTGATTTAGTTGATTAAACACTTACACAGCCTATTCCACGCCAGGCTTTGTTCTGAGTGTTTTATAAGCATTAACTCATGCAGGTCTCGTAAGAATCCTTGAGGTGGGTATAGCTGTTACCCATTTGCTAGAGGAAGGACCTGAGAGACACAGCAGTTTCAGGCCTGTCCAGGGTCCACATCTGGTGATGAGGTAGCCCAGATCTGAACCCCCTGTGATGACCGCCATGGTCAGGCCCTGCGCTGGGTGCTGGGCATCCCATACTGGCCCTGCCTTCCATCTCTTACGTTCTGGTGAGGGAGCAGATGGGAGAAAGGACAGCGAGTGGCTTTCCGGCCACCTCCTTCCATGGCCTTCCCTATTGCAATCATTCCTGGCAGTGAATTGGAGAATGTAGCTAGCACTTTACTTGCATTCCATGCAAATCTATGGCCAATCAGTAAAATGGATCATACACACAGAAGACAACATCAGAAGTCGGGGAATATGCCCTGGCAGTTTTCCTGTTTGCTGCCTCCCCCTCCCTTGGGTTGAGAGTTTCTTTGTTGCCCAGAGTAGCTATCATACATCGAGAGAAGTTATGCAGCTCTCCATACTTATCTATCACAAAACCAGCTTTCCAAGGCTGACAGCAGCGAAAACCCAATGTGTTTAGATAGGAGGAGGAAAAAAGGCCAGTCTTTTTTAAACTTTTGGGATTAGGCAAGAGCCAATAAGTCATTGATTTATTGTATAGAGATTCTTCTTACCTCTTTATGGCAACAACATAAAAACGGTTATGAGTATATATAACGATGAGAATACTCCGAAAATACAGTTTTCATCCCCTGGGCAGCTAACTCTAAAGCCCTGAAACAAAGCCAGGATTGTCTTAGTGCATCCTTGCTAATCCATGAGAAGATCATTTCAGAAGTCTACAGGATGATTTGACATCCCTTTTGTAGTTAGCAAAGATAGTTTGCATCCATAGGATGTTTTTTCTTTTTGAAATGGAGCTGTTGAATGAAAGCAATTCATTGTGGCTTGTGTTGTCCATCTGCTAGCTAAATTGTGGAGATTTGGCGTAGATAGTCCCAATTGAGAGGTGCATTGCAATTTGAAGGAGGCGTCCTGTGGGGGCTCTGCCCTCACCTCTGATCAGAAGAGAGAGGCAGTGGGGTGGCGGGTCCTGCCTGAAGGGAGGGTGCTCAGCACTCAAGCCGAGGAAAGGGTAGGCCTGGGTGAGGGGTGTCTGTGCTCGGCTGCATGGGGGCGGCTGGTTCTCTGGTGCTCTGCTGCTTTCCTCGTGTTTGTCAGATTTTGCCTGAAACTTTCCCTGGCAGCATCACTCATAGATGAGTGGACAGTCAGGTGCAGGGTCGAGTCCTCAGACTTTGTGGTGTCGATGTCTCATATCTGATGCTTGAAGAGCTAAGGGCCTTTTTGGTACCATTTTGATCAAATGGAATACATTCTTCTTAACTTCATTATTGTAGAAGCCCACATTTATTTAATGTTGATATATTGAAAGTGTCATTTTTACAAAATGACTATCACCGATTGGTAATGGAAATCAAATGGTAATTCTTGTGTTTTTAGCATAATAGACTATGTTGGTACACATTTAAACTGACAAATAGGAAGAAGCATGCTTAGTTTTTTATCATCACTTGATTGCCGTGGGATAGATAGTTGATTTTCACAGTTCTGTAACATCCTTGAAGAAGTCTATAAATAAAATGGGCTTCAATTTATTTTTTTTTCTGGATATTGCTGCTGAATGTTCTAATTCCTCACTATATCTCTCTTGCCTTCAAATTGGGGTTTAATTTAGACCATCTGTGTCCTCTGCTCCCTCGCTCACTGGCTGGTTCCCACCCCAGCCTTTGGTTTACAGTCTAGTGTTCTGTCTTCAGTCAGAAACCACTGTGGATGTGTTGTAGTTCTGAGTGTGGGAGGGACCCCGGGGCTTCAGACCAGTAGGTGAGAGGCACAGCGTAGCCTTGTACCCGCTCTCCGGGCCTCAAGCTCTCCAATGACAGCTGCCAGGTGCCTCTCTCAGCTACGTCACTTTGTCAGTGGCAGAAATTCTGTATTTCTCCCTGATCCAGTGCTTATCAGAGTATCTGTCTTTATGTGGTATTACTAAATGTTTGATTAATAAATGAATTAACCAAGAAGAGTGTTGGACCCCGCTCATCTCCTTTTTAAAATGCAGTCCTTTGTGAAGTTGCAACTTTTATATTTCTTAATTTTGCCTTTTACAATAGTCCTCCCTTATCCAGTGGACGCCTGAAGTCACGGATAGTATTGAACCTATATATACTATGTTTTTTCCTGAACATACATACCTTTGGTAAAGTTTAATTTATAAATTAGGCACACTAAGAAATTAGCAACAATACCTAATATTAAATAAAACTGTTATAACAATATACTGTAATAAAAGTTACCATAGATCTTAGCAACCTCAGCATATGATTTTTTCCTTTCCTTATTAAGTTGAGAACTCAATTTTTTTCACTTAAAGGAAGCACTTTACGGCTTCTCTTTGGCATATCTGAATTGCCAGCATCACTGATCTTATGCTTTGGGGCCATTATTAAGTGAAATAAGGGTTCCATGAACGCAAGCCCTGCAGTACAGAGACAGTCGATCTGATAGCCGAGATGGCTACTAAGTGACTAACGGCGGGTGGCCTCTACAGCGTGGACCTGCTGGACAGAGGGATGATTCACGTCCTGGGCAGGATGGAGGGGGATGGCGTGAGATTTCATCGCACTAATCAGAGTGATGCACAGTTTACAACTTATGAATTGTTTATTTCTGGAGTTTTTCATTTAATATTTTCGGGCTGAGGTTGACTGCGGGTATCTGAAACCTCAGAAAGCGAAGCTGCAGACGGGGGGAGTGCTGTCCTAGTCAGAAGCATCACAGTAAGATTAGCTTGCCTCTGACGAGTCAGTGCGTGGGTTTACAGATTTTAGATGTTTTATTCAGTTGTGCTAAGAAGTTGTTTCTTTGTTTCCTGTGCCTGAACTGGCCTTACTCACTTGTCCCTTCCTGGAAGGTGGTGGAAACCCTACCCTTGACACTTAACCCTGTCTCTGTCCTTACAGTGGAAATACTTAGTCCACTCAAAATCAAGCTTTGTACCCAGCTGGGTTAAGTCATCTCTTTTGTGTTTCTCAGTCCTTCGGGTCTTGTCCCTCTCCCGCTTCCCACTAAGAAGGCTTCTGGGGGTGAGGTGGCATCCCTGTCCTTCTGGAGCAGGAAGGGGCAGGGCCCGGCCTTCTCCCTGGTCTCTGCAGTGAGGCGCCAGTGCTGGTGCTCCCTGAAGGGAAGGCTCATGCTGAGGGGCGGCAGTTCACCGGTCTCCTGGAGTGATGCCCCCACCCATGGGACCCCGACATCTGGGTGGGAGGGCTCTGCCAGGCCATCAGCCCTCCCCACCACCCCTCAGTGGGGAGCGTCTGAGTCCCCTGCAACTGCCTCAACTTCCAAGTTCCCCTCAGGGCACGTGCCGCGGCTCCCTCTTCCATGGTCTCAAAATGTGTCTTTACCACCTCTGTTTCCCCTCTTCTCTCATGAATCTGCAAGACTGGAGGGGCCTGGCTGCACCCTCCCTGTGTCACCTTCTGAGTTCTCCTTGCACAGGGCATGTGGAAAAACTCTCATCTAATTCTCAGGCTCGGGTCTTGCTGTTAAAAGAGCTAAAGGAAGTTTTAAAAATCCTTTTGTCTCCTGGGAGACGCCTCCTTTGAAAACCACTTTGAAGTTTTCAGGTTCAGAGTCAGTCAGCACACTGTTCATGCTAGACGTCGCTGGTCCCTCCAGCCCAGGGTGTGAAGGCTCCTGGCTTAGCCTGGCAAGGTGAAAGGCTGCAAGGAACTGTGATGTAAGAGAGGGAAAAAGTACCAGTTTAGTGGTTATGATTTATCCCCATTATTACATCAACATTCTTCTTAAGCTGCTTCTATAAAAGGACCATGTTTTCTTTGTACTGTGAACTTGATTCCCCAGTACACTTAAAAAGAAATTCAGACAGAAGCTCAGTCCTGCAGAGTGATGGCAGGTGCCACAACTAAGTGCTGACACAGACTGTTGGAGGGGTGACCACCACCGTTCCGGCTCTCACTGTCTTGATGCAGAGTGTGCCGGGTTCTCTTCGAATGAACTACTTTTCTTTTTTCTTTTGTTTCCTTTTGAAAGCTAGTTGATATTTGCCTGGTTTGGTACCATCTGCTAAAATGCAAAAGGGTGTTGATAAAACAAATGTCTTACACTGATAAAGCCTCAGTGTTGTTGGCTGAGGGAAGTTAAAGCAGGTAAAGTCACTGGGCCTCGAGTTCTTGTGGTTGAGGGATATGAAAGCAAGACCCGGAGTGGGAGCTGCCCCAGGACATGTTTTTTGGAGAGATGAGGAGCTGATTCAGTTCACAGATTCTATAAATTGTTTTGGCCCAGAAGTATCTTAGTAGATTGTATAATTTGTAATTTAAAGTATAACTTAAAAGTAATTTCATTTTGGCCATAAGGTGAAAGTATTAATAACTAAACTGCTTTACGTTACTTTCTTTGTTTCGTAGTTGAATAAAAAGAATTATAAGGCAGTTTAACCATTTAACTTTTTATTATTGAAATAGATGTGCACTTGGATCTGGAAGACCGCCTGGCAAAATTTATGAAGACAGAAGAAGCCATCATATACTCGTATGGGTTTGCCACTATAGCCAGTGCTATTCCTGCTTACTCTAAAAGAGGGGACATTGTGTTTGCGTAAGTAACCTTTACCTACATTTCAAATCGAAATTCCTTTGGAGATAGTGTTGACCCTCCTGGGGAGTTCCTTTGTTAGAGGTCATCTGCCTAAAATAAGATTTATTTTTTGTTTTTAAAGAAATATTTAGTCACCCCAGCAACTAATTCTACACAGTTTGAGAGACCATCACTAGAAGGATTCCTAGAAGTGTCGGTACTCAGTTATCGACCGTTATAATTTTATTTATTGATGTCAAGAAGGCCAGACTTACCCAGGTTGAGGCCACCCATCTTCCTTCCCTGTGTGGCTCTGTGACAGTGTGGCTTCCTGTGAGTCTGTGGTCACAACCCATGTGGTCACTCACACCATGTGGCAAAGTCACTCCTCTTCTCAATATCCCCACCGCAAACTCCTGGTCTCTGCTGATCTTGCTTTATGGCTGTTAAGAACATAGGAGCCATGAGGTGGGGACTGCTTAACTTTCCATGAGCAAATCTACACTTGTGTGCTGTGCACTGGATGCGTGGACTGCTGTTTACCATGGAGCGGAGTAGAGCGAGGGCAGGTGTAGTCCAGGCAGCTGGTTATACCCGTCAGAAGCACCTGCCTCTAGCCTAAGCCTTTGTCATCTTTTTTTTTTTTTGTGAGGAAGACTGTCCCTGAGCTAACATCTGTGCCAGTCTCCCTCTATTTTATGTGGGATGCCACCACAGCGTGGCTTGGCAAGCAGTGCTAGGTCCATGCCCTGGATCTGAACCTGGGAACCCTGGGTCACAGAAGCGAAGCACGGGAACTTCACCACTACACCGCTGGCCCAGCCCCTCTGTCATCTTTTGAGTGGGCTATTAAATGCCTTTTTTAATTTTAGGTCTCAAGTTTACTTTTATTTCGTTTTTTTTCTTTTTAACACCACAGCCAGAATAATCCTTTTATTTGTGCCTGCTTCTCACTCACTCTTGGAACTCCTGCTCATGCAGCAGGCTCAGGCACATGCTACGGTGCTGGCTCTGCCTGGGGCTTTTCAGGACTCGTGTGGCCCATTTTCCCCATAGCCCAGCAACAACCTGGGAGCATTCCAGCATGTGGCCTGAGCCTGAGTAGTATCGTTTCCTGATGTGAACATGAAAATGAATGTTTTTATTAATTTTTTGCACATACTTAGAAATCAAATACAGTTGTGTGCTGCATAACGACATTTCAGTCAATGAAGGACCACATATATGACAGTGGTCCCATAAGGTTGGTACCATGTAGCCTAGGTGTGTAGTAGGCTGTACCATGAGGTTTGTGTAAGTGCAGTCTGTGATGTTCGCACGACCACAAAATCACCTAATGATGCATTTCTTAGAACGTCTCCCCATCGTTAAGTGGCACATGACTGTAATAAGAAAGACTCAGCAGAAGCTCGAGAACTGCTGGTTTCGACAGTGTCTCTAGGTGTTCAGTACAGCATAGTTAACAGACAGCTACAGGGGCATCCAGTCTCACTTTGTACGAGCCCCGCCGTGAATCCCTTCTTGAGATTTAAGTCCAGAGAAAGTTTACAGCTACGCTTGAGCTTGTGTGCTTTTGTCAGATGAGAAATACTGTATTGCCCTTTTGGTTTTACCTGCTAGGAAACCTGGGCTAAATTCCCTTTCAAACGTTACACCCATTGTCTTACAACTTCAGTTTCTAGCGAGTCGTTAGACAACTGAACTATTTCTCTTATACAAAATTTTAAATATTCTGCCTGAAATTAATTTGACGAAAGTAGGAACACTAGAGGTGAAGATGCCGTTTAGTAAATTGCTTGATAAATGGTTTTTGATAAATTTATTAGACATAGACAACATGTCTGATGCTTCGTTTCTTCCTTTTAGTAACTAGCGGTAGTGTTTTGCCAATAGTAGGTCTCAGCACAGTGGTTGTTCATGTGCTTGAGTCTGTCCTGGTCACCCTACTAAGTCTATGTTCGTATTAAACATGTACTTTTTCTTAATGAAATGTTTTATATTGAGATCATCGTGGATTCACGCTTATAAGAAGTAATTCTGTGTGCTTTTATCGAGTCTACCCCAGCGGTCACCTCTTAGAAAACTAGAATACAATTTTACAGCTGTGAGATTGACACTGATGAAGTCAAGAGACAGAAGATTTCCATCACCACAAGGATCCCTTATGTTGCCATACCCGTGTCCCTCCCACCATACCCACTGCTTAACCCTGGCAACCACTGATCTGTTCTCCATTGCTATAATTTTGTCGTTTCAAGATTGTCCTACAAATGCAGTCGTATCAGTGGGTAGCATTTTGAGATTTGCTTTTTTCACTCAGCATTATTTTTCTGGAGATTCATTTAAGTTGTTGCATGGATCAAGTGTTTGTTCCTTTTGATTGCTGAGTCGTAGTTCCTGGTATGGATGCAGTGGTTTGTTGAAGCATTCTCCTCTTAACGACAGCTGAGTTGTTTCCAGTTTGAGGCTGTTACAAATAAAGCTGCTGTAAACATTCACGTACAGGTTTTTCTGTGAACGTAAGTTTTTCTTTCTCTGGGATATATGCCAAGGAGTATGGTTGCTGGGTCGTATGGTATTACATGTTTAGTTTTTTAAGAAATTGCCAAACTGTTTTCCAGAGTGGCTGCACCATTTTATATTCCCATCAGTGTACAAGTGATCTAATTTCTCCACATCCTCAGCATTTGGTGTTGTCACTGTTTTTTTATTTTGGCCATTCTGGTGGGTATGTAGAGATACCTTATTGTGGTTTTAATTTACATTTCCTGGATGGCTAGCGGTGTTTACTTTGTTTTGGACTTTGTCTAGTCTTGACATCAGGCTAATACTTCCTAAAATCAACTGAGAAGTCTCCAGAAAAAATTTTCTGGAGAAATTGTGTAAAATTGTTAATTCCTTAAACATTTCATAGAATTCTCCAGTAAAACCACTGGGCCTGGAGATTTATTCTTTGGAAGTATTTTAATTATGAATTCAACTTCCTTAGTATTCATAAGGCTATTCAAATTATCTGTCATATTGGGTGAGTTGAGGAATTGGTCCATTTTGGACCATTTTCAAGGAATTGATCCATTACTTCTGAGTTGTCAAATGTCTGCAGAGCCTGCAGCGATATCCCTTGTTTCATTCCTGACTGGTGATTTGTGTCTACTCTTTTTTTTGTCAGTCTTGCTACAGGCTTATTAATTTTATTGATCTTTTCAGAGATCAGCTCTTTGTTTCACTGATTTTTCTCCATTGTATTTTTGTTTTCAACTCTATTGATTTCTGGTGCTATTTCCTGCCTTCTGCTTATTTTTAGCTCATTTTGCTCTTTTTTTCCCTAGATTCTTGAGGTGGGAACTTCGATCATTGCTTTGAGACTTTTCCTCTTTTCTAATGCAATTAATGCTGTGAATTTCCCTCTCAGCATTGCTTTAGTCATGTCCCACGAATTTTGATGTGTTTATTTGCATTTTCATTTAGTTCATTGTATTTTATTTCCCTGTAAACTTTCTCTTTGACCCATGGATTATTCAGAAATATGTTATTTAGTTTCCAAATGATTAGAGATTTTTAATTTGTTGCAGTTTGTTTTATGGCTCATGATGTGGTCTGTCTTGGAAGATGTTACATGATCACTTAAGAAAGAATATTCTGCTGTTGTTCAGTGGAGCTTTTTATAAATGACAGTTAGATCTTGTTGGTTATGGTGTTGTTGAGTTCTATAATATCGTTGCTGATTTTCTGTCTAGTAGTTCTGTCAATTGTCATAGTTGTGATCTATTTCTCCTTTCATTTTTATCAGTTTTTGCATCTCACCTTTTGCAGCTCTGTTGTTTGGTGCATATTTAAGATAAGTTTTCGTGGTTAATTGACCTTGTTATCATTATGTAATGTCATTCTCTGTCTCTGGTAATTTTCTCTGTTCCAAAGTCTACTTTATCAGATACTAACATAGGCGTTTCGCTTTCCCTTGATGATTGTTTGCATGTATGTATACACTCACTACCTATATTTCATATAGCATCTATATGCCCTCCTACCTATATCATTACATTTGAAGTAAGTTTCTTACAGACAGCATATGGTGGGTCGTGTTTAGTCCCCTCTGCCAATCTCTGTCTTTAAATTGTATATTTTGGCCATTACTTATAATGTAATTATGGGTGATGTGTGAGGACTTAAATCTGCCATTTTAGTTTTTGTTTCTTGTTTCTTCTGTTTTTTGTTTTTCTGTTTTCTTTTTCCTGCCTTTCTTTGGGTTAGTTGAACATTTTTATTTATCCGTAGTGTTTTAGACTGTTTCTCTTTGTGTAGTTTTTTTAATCATTCCTTCCTCTAAATATATACATAAATTATCACATTCTACTGGTGTTATCATTTTAGCAGTTCAAGTATAGAAACCTTTACCTTCCTTTACATTCCTTTAGTTTCCTTGTTTGTCATTGTTTTACATGTTTCCTGTATATACATGGAGAACCACATCAGACAGTGTTATAATTTCTACTTTAACCATTGAAAATAACTTAGAAAACTCAAGAGGGCAAGAAAAGCCTAGTGTGTTTATCCATATTTTTACTTACTGTGTTCTTTCGTATTTCCTGATAATCGAAGATTCTTTTCTTTTCTTTTCCTTATTTTTTCTATGTAGAGAACTTCAGTTAGCCATTCTCTCAGTTTTCCTTCAACTGTGAATATGTTGATTTCCCCTTCACTCCTAAAGAATATTTTTGTTACTTATAGGATTCTTGGTTTGCAGTTCTTTTCTTTCAGCATTTGAAATATATTGTGACACTTTTTTCTAGTCTCTCTTGTTTTTGATGAGAAATCTGTTGTTACTCAAATTGTTTTTCTCTTATTTGTGAGGTGTCGTTTTCCTTGGGGTGCTTTCAAGATTTTTTCTTTGTCTTTAGTTTTCAGAAGGTTGACTTTTATTGTTTTGGCATTTGTTTGGATTTATCTGTTGGAGTTTCGCTCAGCTTCTTTATTCTGTAGATTTAAGCCTCTTGCCAAATTTGGGACATTTTCAGCCATTATTTCTCTGAGTACCTTTTTAGCTCCACCCTCTTTCTCTTCTCTGAAAGCCCACTGGCGTGAATGTTGCATCTTTTATTGTATCCCACAGGTCCCTGAGGCTCTGTTCTTTTCTTTCTAGTCTGTTTTCTGTCTAGTTTACGTTGACTAATTTCTGTTGTTACATCTTTCAGTTCACTGATTCTTTCCTCTCTCTCCTCCATTCTGCTTCTGAGCCCGTCCACTGAGCTTTTCCTTTTCGTTATTTTGTTTTTTGGTTCTAACATCTCTACAGGAGTCTTCTTTGTATCCTCTATTTCTTTGCTGAGGCTTTTTGTTTTTTCATTTGTTTTGAACATGTTTATAATTACTCATTGAAATAATTTTATCATGATTGCTCTAAAATCATTGTCAGATAATCCTGACATCTCTGTCATCTCAATATTGGCATTTGTTGATTGTTTTCTTTCATTCTGTTGATATCTTCTGGTTCTTGGTATTGTCATAGTGATATCACTGGCAAATGATATTTGATTGAAACCTGGACATTTTCATGTTATGCTATTACGGTTTCTGCTTTATTTAAACCTTCTGTTTTAATTGGATTTCTCTGACACTCTTCCACAGGGGCAGGGGGGCACCGCTGCCTTTTACTGCCAGGCAGAGGTACAAGTCCGGGGTCCTCACTCAGCCTCCATTGACACCGAGGTGGGGTGTTTTCATTTCCACAGCTGTTGATGAGAGTCTCTCCCTGGAGCCTTCTCTGACACAGCCGGAGCCAAGAGAGAGAGGATGCTCCTCACTGCATGGAGGTGGAAGTTGTGGCTCTCCACGTGGTCTGCACTGACACCACAGTGGGGGCCACTTGTTACCGTTCGGCAGGGTTAAAAGTCCTGGCTCCCTTCTCTGACACCACCCTGGGGGGTGTTGGCTTACCTTCTGATAGCTCCTAAGGGTTAGTCTACGTTCCCCTCAGGCTTTGCTGGTGTTGGGGGGAGTGGGCCCAGGTTTTTCTGTGGTTTGGCTGCAGTGGAGCCATTGTTGTTTGCTGGGCTGCCCCTTCCTGTCCTGTTGCCTGTAAGAGCTTTTGTGTCTGTGCCCTTTGGCATTTCCACTTGGCCAGTTTCATCATCTCCAAGTTGGGAAAATGCAGGAAATTCATTTTATGTCATTTCTCAGCTGCCTGGCCAGTCTGCCTTTTCTCTCCACCTTTCAGAGTCGTCTTATGTTTGTTTTATGTGTAATGTCCAGGGTTTTTTATTGTACCTAGTGAGGAAAATGGGGAAAGTATGTCTACTCCATCTTCCCAGAAATCTTGCATATACTTTTAAATAATACAACTGAATTACAAAAATATTAACCCCTAATTAACTCCTCTAATTAACCCAATTTAGAAGAAAGAGCTTACTGAAGTTTAATCTGCAAGACCCAGAGTTCTCCCCTGGGTTATGTAGAGTCAACGATCCAGTATTGCTTCTCATGAGAAAGTAATGGCAGAGTAGCGTGCCAGTCAAATCAGAGATGTTAGTGATGGCGAGATGCACCGAAAGTTCATGTATTTCTTAGAAAGAAAATTACTAGGAGTATACTGATATTCCATCCATTGTAAGATGCATGCTGATTTCTGAGAGGTTAAAATATGCTAAGAGTGTGCTTCTGGGAATAGAACCAATGCGGTCGTTATGTGAAAAGGACTTGCAGAGGGAAGTGCAAACAACAACGTATAAATGTTCAGAGGTGGTATTTATTTGCCATGTTCAAGTTAACAAGTGGATCTTGGTCAGCTTGGAAAAGCAAGCACTCCTTTCTGAGAATGTTGACAAGGCCCTTTAAACCCCACTTTGGTGGGTCTCTCTTCCTTGCAGAGATAGAGCTGCCTGCTTTGCTATTCAGAAGGGATTGCAAGCATCACGCAGTGACATTAAGTTATTTAAGCATAATGATATGGCTGACCTGGAGCGACTACTAAAAGAACAAGAGATCGAAGATCAAAAGGTATGATTCTTTTGAAGAAAATTATACAGTTCTTTTGTACTTTCTAGCCACCTAAATTATATATGAAATGGTAATTTGTCATGAAAACTTGCCTGCAGATCACATTTGGATATCAAGGGCGTTCCTGCTTATTAAATGTACTTCGTGTTAGAGAGCCAAGTCTGATTGTAATTGCCTTGTCATTGCTGTAATTATATATGGCAAATTTGGGGGAAGGTAATCCAGGCAGCTTTCTAGAAGAGAGGGAGAAAAACCTTGTGCACTTTTGGGGTGGGAGGAATGTATATTCTCAACTCTACAGAAGTAACACCAGAACTCATTAGGGCGTTATTGAGATGTACCTAGTGAATTCAAAACAGGCTTATTCATATCAGAATGAATCGTATATCAATTAACTGGAAGAAACAACGGCAGCAGATCTGAGTTTATGAATTTATGAAGAAAGTGAGACTTTTTCTCCCCACTCCACCTTCATCCTGGAGCTCTGAGCAGCTGCTACCTGTGGGAAACAACTGCCCCAGCCAGGTTTCCTTCCGCCTTGCAGCTCATTTACACTTCTTCCCCAGCCCCTGCGGAGCCCCTTGGGGAGGGCGGAGAGGTGGGACTAGCTCTTTGGTGTTCTGAGTAGAGAGTGTCGCAGAGGATATGTGTTCAAAGCATCACCGTTAGATTTATCTTTTATTTTCCCCTGATGACTTGGGCGGAAAAGGTAGTTCTGGTCTGTGGTTCTGCAGCAGGAACCATTATGTGTGGACTGTACTGGGAACCTGGTCACCACATCCTTTGTTTCAAGCACCACTTTCAGGAGGAATTTTTCAGTGCAGCTCATTTATTACCAGAGTAACTGATAAAAATGCTTATCGTGTTTATTAATTTTGTGTTAATTTCCATCTTCCCAGATATTTGCGTTATTCCTTTAGGATTCTCTCATCTTTGTTTAGGTGACAGCCTAAGAGCAGCACTTCATGAATATACACATTCTCGTAATGAATATGCATAGACGCTTGCTATTTTATGCTGGACGTGCTTTAGGCCAGTGTTTCATAGTTACACAATTTGGAAGAATCTGTAGGGAATCTTCAGATTGAGACCGTTTCACTGATGAATTTCTTTCTACAAATTGTAAAAAAAATGGCCTTTGTTCTGATTCAGTAATAGAATGCTGCCAGATTGAAGAACACTGCCTTGGAAAGTGTGACCAATGAACCAGTCTGCTGTAGAGTTTATTTTACCAAGTTAGTATTGTACAAATTTGGAAAGCATCATATTCAAGTTTTGTGTGTGTGTGTGTTTTACAAGATTTATAATCAGTGGAACTTTTTTTATGAGTAACAAGAAATACAATTATCTTGAATTTTATTTCCATTTTATAGTTTTTACCTTTTTACTAATTAATTTTTACCACATTTTCCTGCCAAAAAGAGGCTTCCTAAGTAACTTTACATTTTGGTTTTTAGAAATAATTCTTTTTCACTTTCATTTTTGCATTGTAATAAATGTTAAATGCTTGTCTTTCCTTTGAAAGTGAATTAAAATGTTGCAGTTTAACCCAGATTTGGGTCAAACGTTTTTTGGTCAAATTCACAAGTATTGTGGTTCATAAATGGTTTTCCATTCCTTTTCCTCTAGGATTCTCTTGTTCCGTATTAATTTTTCTTAAAAAAAAAAAAAAGCACAGTAGTTAAAAACAGCAGTCCATAGAAAAAATACAAATAACTAGGAGCAAGTAAAAAATAACCTGGCCTCACTAATAATGAGAGAAATTAGGCTAGAAGTTTTTGCCTGTCCAATTAGGGAACATTTTTAATAGTAATAATCAGAGCCAACACTGATGTGTGTGATGAGACAAAGGCCCTCCTGGAACTCTGGGGAGAGTTTCAATTGGCACAGCTTTTCTAGAGGGTAAACGGGCAAATAGTCGAGGATTCTTACATATCCATGCCCTTGGACCTATATTTGGGGTGCTGTCTTCAGAGGATAATCACAAGTGATGTCAAAGAGTGAAGGATAGTCACAATGCGATGTGAAAGGGACAAAATGAGGGAAACAACCTAAATCCAACATTAGGGGGATAGTTAAATAATTTCTGGTATGTCCACAAGTGTAATATGATATCTCCATTAAAATCATGTTTTAAATAATATTAAGATTGCGGAAATGCTCACAACATAATATTTTTAATACTCAGGTCCTGAAACTGTTGCAGTGAAATCTTGATTTGAACAAAGTAACTTATAAAGTTACGTATTTACAAGAAAGACAAAATATCAATGTGTGGTGTGGTGAGCTAATTTGTAAATTCTTTTTTGTAGTTTTCAATTTCTCAAGATTCCTACATTGACTATTTTAAAATCATAAGAAAAATATGCCTTTCATTTTTGAAAGGCAGGGAGAGGCAGGATGCCCCATGTCCTTATCCGTGACCCCCAGCAGACCCACGGCCTTTGGGTTTGAGTTGACGACAGAGTGAAGACAACCAAGAAAACTCAGCCATGCATACTTGTGCACACTTCAGCAGACGCTTTTCTAAGTGTAATGTCTGTGGGTTCTAAAACACCCCTGAAAGCAGAGTTTCTTGTTGTGCATTAGACAGAAGCTTAGAGGCAAGAAGCCTTTGAATCAGAAGGTAGTGGCAAACTCTATCTATGGGTCTCAGTGTTTTTTCAGCCCGGCATATCTGCAGCATCTATACATTCAGCAGTGCTAGTGGTTTATCAGTGACTTGCCATCAGTGGGGTGTGGGAAGATGCATGTTGTTTGAAAAAGCCTCTCCACCCCACTGCCTTCAGACATCACTGGATGAGGTCAGAGGTCATAGTCTAGTTTTACTTGACCCTGTGTTGAGGAGTAAGGAAGGAAAAGGGTTCCATTTGGTTTTTTGGTAGATAAGGGAGAGCAGGGTTTGTCTGTTTAACTTTTTATTATGGAAAATTTCTGGCACATTCAAAGGAAACACGATAGTATAGTGAAGCCCCTTATAGCCTTCTCCCAGCTTTGTTATCAACATTCCACCGTTCATCTGTCATCTGAACCTCCATCTAACTTCCCACTCCATCTCTATGATGATGATGCTTGTCATCATTATAATTCTTTTTATTTTAGGCAAAATTGGCAAATGTTGAAATCCACAAACTCTAACCATACAATTTTGACCAATGGTTATACCCGTGTAACCCAGGCATCATGGCCCCATCATGACCTGAAATATCACCATCCCCCCAGAAAGTTCCCTTGGGCCCCTTTCCCATCATTCCGGGCTTAGAGTGTTTATTTGTATTTTAGTGTTCTCAGAAGGCCTAAGTAGTTTGTGCATGTGAGGTTGCCTAGTTCATAGTGTGAACTGAAAAATGTCAGAGAAGAAAGCACTGTTTTTTGTTTCAAAATAATGGGATCTCAAACCTTGAGCTTGAAATTCATTCAAACGATTGATTGATTGATTTTGATGACTAAATCTTATAAGGTGAAAATGCTAGGGAACATGAAACAGATTTTGTGTTTGGAGTTACTGAAATTTAAAACATCCTTTTTTTCCTTTTAAAGAATCCTCGCAAGGCTCGTGTGACCCGACGTTTCATTGTGGCCGAAGGGCTGTATGTGAATACTGGAGCTATCTGTCCTCTTCCAGAATTGGTGAGCAGCTGTGTGTATTCATTATTTTACTATTCGGACTGTTTGGCAGATAGGCCTTCTGTGTGGGTCACCAGCACAGCATGGCTGCCGACGAGTGGTGTAGGTCCACACCTGGGAACTGAACCTGGGCTGCCAAAGCAGAGCGTGCCGAACTTAACCGTTAGGTTAGAGTGCCAGCCCTGATAATCACTGTATTTTAATTCAGTTGTGACATCCTACAGGGGTAACTCAGTTAAACATTAGGGGGAAAAAACCCATACACAAACATGCATATATTCAGCTTCCCGATGTGTAAACAAAAAAGAAAAAAAGAAATAATTAGGAGTACATATAGATAAATAAGCATCTAAACCTTTGATGAGAAAGGAGTTTCTTATAAGCTTCAAAGCAAAGGGAAAAACAGATTGAAAAACATATTAATGAAAACAACTTCTATGTTAAGAAATGCTATGAATCCAAATTAAAACACGGTGCCACTGAGGGAAGAATACGTGTAGCATTTCCCCAGGAGTTTTTATGTGTTATCATACCAGTATTTAACAGATAGATTGTTGTCTATACTCATAAGGTCTTAACATCTCCCTCCTTAGAAATTGGCACTGTGCAATCTGTATTGCTGAGTTAAACTGAATCATTTTAGAGCAGCTAAAGTACAGTGGATTCTTGGGGCCAGCCCCGTGCCTGAGTGGTTCAGTTCACACACTCTGCTTTGGCGGCTCAGGGTTTCACTGGTTTGGGTCCTGGGTGCAGGCCTAGCACTGCTCATCAAGCCATGCTGAGGCGGCGTCCCACATAGCAGGACCAGAAGGACCTGCAACTAGAATATACAACTATGTACTGGGAGGCTTTGGGGAGAAGAAGAAGAAGATTGGTAACAGATGTTAGCTCAGGTGCCAATCTTTAAAAAAAAATAAATATAAGGCCAGCCTGGTGGCTCAGCAGTTAAGTTTGCACGTTCCACTTCAGTGGCCTGGGGTTCGCTGGTTTGGATCCTGGGTGCAGACATGGCACTGCTTGGCAAGCCACGCTGTGGTATGCGTCCCACATATAAAGTGGAGGAAGATGGGCACAGATGTTAGCTCAGGGCCAGACTTCCTCAGCAAAAAGAGGAGGATTGGCAGTAGATGTTAGCTCAGGGCTAGTCTTCCTCAAATAAATAAATAGAAGTACAGTGGATTCTCATTCTTCATGGCAGTTATGTCCTGTAAAGTATATATAGTTATGCTCTATGAACATGTTGCAAATACTGAATTACCAAATACTGAACTGTCGCCCCCGGGGCAAAAACAGAGTTAGTTTTCTGCTTGCCTCTGGTCACGTTTTTGTCAGTCGCTCAGTACATAACCTTGCTTCATGTGTGTTTCTGCTTACACACACCTTATTTAATATGTGTTGTTGATTCATTCACACTGAGCTCACAGGCAGCAGCGCTGTGACTTATGCCAGAAGGAAGCATCTCCATAAGGCCCGTCAAAGCTTCCTTGCCCTTCGGAACGCTGCACAGCACTGCAGCACTATGCTTGGGGCCATTGTAAACAACAAAAAGCACACAAGGTGAAAAGCATGGCAGTAAACAGACTGTGAGCAGTGCTCTTGTTCACGGTCTGAGCTGAAGCAGCAGCCTGTGCAACTCGGTGGGAACGCGCGCGTCAGGAGACTCCATGTGTTCACTGCTCTGTGCACATGCCCTGAGTATGGATTTTGGGGTTACAGATTTGGAGACTCACAAATACGAATTCACCAATATTGAGGATCAACTGTACATGCTTTTTTTTCCTCCCTTTTATCTTAGGTTTAATTTCATTCTTCCCAGTATATTTTATATGGTGAATATATGTGCCAGTGTTTTAAATATATATGTATTTTTAAATATATATGTATTTTATTTACCACTTAGGTTAAGTTGAAATACAAATACAAAGCAAGGATCTTTCTGGAGGAAAGCCTTTCATTTGGAGTACTGGGGGAGCATGGCCGAGGAGTCACCGAACATTTTGGAATCAATGTAAGTTCTCCCTTTTTGGAACATCCCCTCATATAGAAAACATGAAGTTCCATCCTGCTGGGCAGGTTTCGTAGGTGGAAGACAGTGCTCCTCATCGACGTGCAGGGTCGTGTAACTTTGGTGTCTGTCACTTTGCAGAGCCCACAGAGGATCCGGTCAGCCAGACCAGGGGCCCCCATCTTCCCTCGGAGCCTGTAAACTCAGAGCGGCCAATCATAGAATTTGTGTTCTGTTTACGTGGCGGCATTTGATCCTGACTTTCAATGTCTCTTCTCTAGAAGTAGTTAAATTTGCCTTCTGTCTTTTTCTTAAAATTAGTAAGAATTTCCTAAGTAGTCCTTTAGAAAGTATTTTTGATGGCAGTGGAAGGATAATCTTTCTAATCTTTAAAATTCTGTATTCTCTGTAATTTGTGTGTATGGGGTTGATAGAGTCCCACCTCTTTTCATATGTACATATTTATACCTATGGTGTCAGAAACACCACTGCCACAGATTCAGCAAAGCCCCTCAAGATCCCAGACGACTGGAGTGAGTTTGTCATGTTTTCTTTTGCTGAAGGGAAATGAGCCCCAACTGCCCCCAGTCTTAGTGGTTTGTGCTCCTGGAGCCTCAGCAAAGAGTGACATCGGTCCATCTGCAGGACCTGTCTTCACCCACCACTGTGTGGGTGGGTGGAAGGAAGTTTTTCTCCAAATCGTGTGCATGAAAGTTTTGCAACCTCTGTTAAAGATTTGAACTATAAAACATAAAATCATCCTAGAACAGCTGCAGTCCTAGAGAGAAACGTAGAGCAGAATGCGTGTCACACACAGTTAGGTTGAAGCATAGCCTCAGAGACACACTGACATTTGGCAGTTAAGTGTGCTGAGGGATTTAAGGTAAGTGGAGATGTAATTCAAGCAAAATTTACACTAGAGCAATTTATTTTTTTTTGAGAAAGATTAGCCCTGAGCTAACATCTGCCACCAAACCTCCTCTTTTTGCTGAGGAAGATTGGTTCTGAGCTGACATCTGGCCCACCTTCCTCTATTTTATGTGGGACGCCTGCCACAGCATGGCTTAACAAGCAGTGGGTAGGTCTGCACCCCGGATCCGAACCAGTGAACCCCAGGTCACCAAAGCGGAATGTGAAAACTTAACCGCCCGCCACCAGACCGGCCCCTAGAGCAATTTTTAAGGCATGAAAATTTTAAAGAAGAAAAAAGCACTGTCTAACTCACTGTTCTAGTTTTCTGCTTTCAGCAGTTGTCATGGAGGTAATATTTACAAGGGCTTGAGTTGAGTGCAGAATGTATGGACCCTGTTTGGATCCTGATTCAAACAAATACTGTAAAAAACAAGCTTTGTTAGGGCCAGCCGGTGGTGTAGTGGTTAAGTTTGCACACTCTGCGTCAGTGGACCGGGTTTCACAGGTTTGGATTCTGGGCGCAGACCTACACTCTGCTTGTCAAGCCATGCTGTGGTGGCGTCCCACGTACAAAATAGAGGAAGATGGGCACAGATGTTAGCTCAGGGATAATCTTCCTCAAGCACAAGGAGGAAGATGAGCAACAGACGTTAGCTCACACACATGAAAAAAACAACAAGCTTTGTTAGAGATTTTTAACAGTGAATATTTGATAATATTAAGAAATTTTTCAGTTTTTAAGTGTGATAATAGTTTATGATTATGTTTTTGAAAGAATCCATATCTTTCAGAAGTGCCCACTAAAATATTTATAGATGAAACCATGTGAAGTCTGGGATTTGCTCCAAAGAAATGATGAGGGCAGTAGGAATCTGTACATGGAACAAGATTGTCCATGAGTTGATAATTATTGAATCTGAGTGGTGGGAATTCTTTATTCTGTTCTCTCTGCTTTTGTATATGTTTGCGTTTTTTCATAATAAAAGCTTTTTAAAAAAGAAAAGAATAAGAGGACTCAGGTTTCCTTGTTGGATCTCTGGAACACTTAGAAAAACACCAGATGTGATTTGACCAGTCATTATCACAGCCATCAGTGAGTAATTATTGTATGGCTGCTGTGTACCAGGATGGAACTTGGCGCTGGAGGCTGGAGCAGAAGGTGAGGATCAGAGGAGTCCTGAGGAGTTGAGAGGATAGTGGGTACTCAGAAGGTGAGGATCAGAGGCATCCTGAGGAGTTGAGAGGATAGTGGGAACTCAGAAGCCCACGGGCCGCATTAGATTCTCCACTGCCCAGTTGGTCCACTTTGGTCAAAGATTCAATTGCTATGATGTTCGGATAAATTGGTTTCACTTCTGAAAAGATGAAGGGTAAATCGAATGTGGGAAAAAGTGCTCAAAACTGATAGGTTTGTTTTTATTTGTCTCAGGTACCTTTTATGGGGAAGGCCAGCTATACCACTGTTATAGCAAGAGGTATTTTGTACCTCTGAATGTTTTTAGTATTGAACAGTTTTGGATTTCATCTTCTTTTAACTTATCTCTTCCACTGTGAATAAATTGTCAGTGCATGCTGAAATGGCAAAAAAAGTATAAAGTGAGACACTTTGAGAGGCAGGCTTTGAAACATCATCAGTCCTTTTAACAATAGACTTTGTATGGTTTTTCCTTTGTTTTCACGCAGTTTGTCTGAATCCAGATGTTGACATGAGTAGTGATTTTGTCTCTAGGCTTGTCATTGGTCTTTTTCTTTTTCTTTAAATTGGGGAATAACTACCACTGTCTCTCTTCTCTGGCAGATTGATGATATTGATCTTATCAGTGCCAACATGGAGAATTCACTCGCTTCTATCGGGGGTTTCTGCTGTGGCAGGTCTTTTGTAATTGACCATCAGGTGGGTTCTTTTTAAGAATAAAAGCAAAAACTGAAACTAATTGCTCCATTAGTCACCTCAGAATTTCAACTTCTAATTACAGAATTTAATTCTAACTTAGTTTATAAGGCGATTTCTTAAAACATCACTCAAAATATTTATATTTAGAAATTATCTCCCTTTTTAAAAAAGCCTCATGTTGGTTGCATGTATGACTTTTATACATACCTGGATCTTCCTTCTTACCTCTTGTACACTGTCCAGGAGGTGGTGCAGAGATTGGTTACTTTAGATTTTTGTTTTTAATTTGTTTGTTTCTTCTCAGCGACTTTCCGGCCAGGGATACTGCTTCTCAGCTTCATTGCCTCCCCTGTTAGCTGCTGCAGCCATCGAGGCCCTCAACATCATGGAGGAGAATCCAGGTATCACCTTCTAAACTTGGGATATCAAAGACCTTGCAGCTTACATTAGCCGTGCTACTGGTGTGCTTTTGGAGGTACTAACCACAAGAAATTATTTACCAGACAAAGCTCTGGCTCTAAATTACATTATCATCTGGCATTTATAAGAATGGCAGTGGAGGTGTCCCTCTCTCGGGGTTCAGTTTAGAGCTTCTCTCCTGTTCCTGGAGCTGGAGCCAAAGTGCGGCTGGCTCCCTTGGTGGGTGGAGATGCCTGAAGGACAGCTCAGCTCCAGGCCACTCATCCTTTGGTTTGTTGTTTTTTGAGAAATTAGCTGAAATGTACTACTCATTTTTGGTATATGTAATTTTATAACTGTTGTCTAGTTTTCCCCCTCAGCCTTTGAATCATCATTGGGTACTGAGGCCAAACCTGGTTTACCAACCATTAAACTTACTTAACAGGCAAAGTCAGCTAAATTTAAAATGTGGCTTTTGGCTGTGATCACACCTCCTCACCAAAGCCTGAAATGAAAATGGAAAAAGCAGCCTTACTTGGTATTTCTAAATTTTAAGTTTTCTAAATTTCTAAATTTTCAACATTGGTTTTAAGTCAGAGAATCAGGAAGCATGTGTGTGTCTATGTGCACATTCATGTGCTTGCTAGTCAGGTGGCCTGGCACTCTCGCCTCCTATGCAGCTATTATAATTTTTGAATTTTCCTCCAATAAAGTGAAAATATCAAGGAAAAGATCATAAACATTACTGCAGTGTCTATTTTTTACCAAATTGTTTAGGGTCCAGAAATAAGTAATATATTTGTTCCCCTTTACTCTTAGCCAGATTATTTATAGAATCTTGATAAGAGCAAGAGCCATTGTTTTGTTGTGAAAAACCTCATCCTAGGTTTTGCTGAGAGTGGGGTGCAGAGGCGCCAGTTGGTATGTGCCAAAGACGAGAGCTGGGGCCTTCAGAGAGTTACTGGCTGTCCGTTTGTGTGTTATTAGTATGTGGAAGGATTTGCAGCATTTTAAATTGATGAACTTGAACTAAATCTTTAAACATATTTTGAATTAGTAAAATCAGATCTTTCAAATATACTATCAAATGTATTTCTTTTTCAGGCCTTTTTGCAGTGTTGAAGGAAAAGTGCAAACGGATTCACAAAGCTTTACAAGGGTAAGTTTCATATGTTTTCAGCCAACCTAAAGTTTGCACCACATTTAAACAACAAATGAATAATTTTGACTGTCACCTCTTTGGTTTTGGGTATATTTTATAGGCTTGGGTCAATTTGACTGAATTGCAACTAAGAAACCAAAAACTCAGTTCACGCAAATTGGTCTGTGTATGTAAAATCAGAGCATTCACTTTGTCATTATTTTAAAGAATCGTGACTTTGTTTTTCTAAAAATGATACAAGCTCATTAATAATAATATAATAATATATATGTAATATAATGTATATTATAAAAATGTTATATATAATATATATTATAAAAATATAATATAATTAATAATAATAAAGTACTATAGCAATACAGAAGATACAAAAATGAAAATAATTAACTCAACATCCTACCACGAGAAATAACCATTGGAGAATCTCTCTACATCTATACAGATAAAAAGATATAATCGTATGCTGTGTAATTAGATAACATTGGGTTCATACTGTCCATGTCACCCTTTAGAAGGTTACTGTTTTATTTTAAATTCATACAAGAAAAGAAGTGAAATTGAAGCGAACCTTGTGAATATTTTTGTTTGTTTTAACTACACAAGAGTAGTTCTTTAAGATTCCTCTAGAGCTGAGAAAAAAATTGAGTCTAGTAACATCCTCAGGCAGATTTCTGGCCCTAAAGAAAATTATCTCATGTTGCCCAAAGTGTTTCTTTTTGCCTTTCCTAAGATGAAACGTGCCTTTTCGGTCATGAAAGTCCTATCTCTATTGCCAGATAGGGAAACTTGAGACTTTACTAAAAGGAAAGGACAGTTGATAAATGAGCAGATCACACCTGTTCCAGATAAAGTAGAGGCAGAAATAATTAAAGTTCTGGGTGTGTCTATGTGATAGTAAAAAAGTTCTTGCATGATTTATGGGAGAGGAATATTATTTGTATTGGTTCCAGTTACATTGGTTTATGAAATATTAATGTATCAATACAGCCCTTTGGAGTCACTGTAAATTCAGAACACCAGCCAGCTTCTCCTTGTAGCTGATGTTTTCCAGAGTTGTTTCTGCCTTCTCCACATCTTTGCCTCTCATTTACACTTGAAGCCGCTGAAATCTGCCTCGACTCTTACACTTGGCCCAGACCGTTCCTTTGGAGGTCACCGGTGACTGCCGTGTGGCTAAGTCCATCGGGTGCTCTTCAAAGCCCATCTTGTTTGCCTCATTCGCTTTCAGCACGGTTGGCCACCCTTTCCTTCTTACAGCTCTTTCTTCCTTGGCTTCCGTTATGCCGCCACACTTCTAGTTTTTCTTCTGCCTCTTTGAACTGTTTCATCTCAGTCTCCTCTGAAGGCTTTCTTTTAACATCCTCCTCTTCAGGGCTTAGTCCTTGCCCCTCTTTTCGCTGTTACCTTCTTGGAGAACCGTCTTCTTCCACACCTGGAGCTTCAAGTCATTTCATAACATCTCTACATGGGCAGCTCACAAATTTGTGTCTCCAGTCTATCCCGCTCTTTAGGGCACCAGGTCCCACATCCAGTGGCTTATTCAGTATCTCTACTTGGAGGACTCCACAGGCACCTCATACCAAACGCAGTAAAGGGGGTGTGGGAGCACGTTGTGCAGGTGTCTAGATGTTTAGAGGGAACTGGAAACGAAACAGCAAGGAGGCCACTGTGGCAAGAGGGGAGAGGTGGGGGCACCTAGTAGAAGAGAAGGGCCAGATAACAGGGGCCAGAGTATGCAGGGCCCTGTTGGCCACGACAAGAACCTGGCTCAGAGAGGAAGCCTTCTCTTGGTTCTGAGCAAGAGTGGCATGACATGACTAAATTTATGTCTCAGCAAAATTACTCTTAGGTGGTGTGAAGAGTAGACTACATGGTGACAAGTACAGAGGCAAGGAGACCAGCGAGGAGACTGTTGGAGTGCTGTGTGCGTAAGATGATGGTGACTCTGACGTCATAGTAGCAGTGGGAAGTGTTTGGATTTGGGGTGTACTTTGAGGAGAGAGCCAGCTGGATTTGCCTGAAGTTCCTGTGCAGGGTGAGTGAGAAAGAGAAGACTCGAAGTTGATCTTAAGGTCTTTGTTCTGAGCAGCTAGATGGAGTTGCTAGAGAGTGAGATGGGTAGAACTGTTTGGGGAGGTTCCTTTGTTGGAGAAGTCCGTGGTGGGTATGTTAAGCTTGAAGAGCTTTCAGACATCTCGTAGAGAGCAGCATTTGGCTATTCAATTTGAAGTTTAAGGGAGAGGCCTGAGCTTGAGATACACTTTTGAGTCGTTAGCATATAGAGAGTATTTCAAGCATTTCAGTGTGAAGAAGTCAGAAACCAGCCAAGGAGGTGGAGAGTGGCCAGTGAGGAAGAGGCAAACCAGAAGAGTCTAAGGTTCTGGAAGCCAAGTGAAGACTGTGCGTCAGTAGCAGGTCAGCCGTGCTGTGCTGATAGAGCAGATAAGAGAACTGAGAATTGATCCTTTGATTCTGTAGTGTGGAGATGATTGCAACTTGATGAGCAATTTCAGGGCAGTGGTGGAGGCAGAAGGCCTCGTCAAAGCAGGTTCCAGAAAGACTGGGAAGGAGGAATTGGACACAGCTTAGATAACCATTTTGAGGAGTTTTGCCATGAAGAGGAATGGAGAAATGGGATAGTGGGTAGAGGAAGAAATGGGATCAAGACAGGGATGTCTGGTTTGTTTTAAGACTAGTGTGGTCAGGTTGTAAATATCACCTAAACACCACATCCGTTCTTGTATTGATTGGTGCTGCCTACTGTCTCTGTCATGTACCAGTTTCCCATTTTTACCTGGATCTGGTGTTTTGGTGAGTTTTTTTGTTTGCTGAGGGAGATTAGCCCTGAGCTAACCTCTCTTGCCAATCCTCCTCTTTTATTTGCTTAGGAAGATTAGCCCTGAGCTAACATCTGTGTCAGTCTTCCTCCACTTTATATGTGAGTTACCATCACAGCATGGCTGACAGGTGGTGCAAGTCCATGCCCAGGATCCAAATCCACAAACCTGGGCTGCCAAAGAGGAGTGCACTGAGCTTAACTGCTATGCCATGGGGCTGGCCCTTGGATCTGTTTTTTGACTCTCCCTTCCACTTCATTGGTTTATTTGCTCAATCCTCAGACTTTTTATTGCTATATCTGTTTTTATCACTATATAAGTTTTGGAATAAATTCAAGTTCGATTGAAAAATTTCTAGAATTTTAATTGTAATTGCATCAAATTTTCTGATTAATATGGAGAGAATTTTGCATCCATGAACGTGATCTCTCCACCTGCTTGAATCTTCTTTTGTGTCCTTTAATGGAATCCGAAAATTTTTCCCTGAAACCTTTGTATCTTTATGGGACCTCTAAGGGGAATTTCTAGATAACCTATAGATTTTGTTGCTCTAATGAATGGGGTTGTTTTTTCTCTTATATTTTCTACTTCATTATTGCTGATTTATAAGAATATTATTTTCTCTAAACTGATCTCATATCCATCAGACTTCTAGGCTTGTTTTTTTCTTCACAGTTGGAAGAAATTGGAAATTATTTCTTCAGAGCAGGACCCCCTCTATGGATCTCTAGGTTTGGGGCCTTTGGGTTGGGCCTCCTTTGCAATTCTCTCTCTTGAGTCTATATTATTTCCCCTTTTTATTTTCTATTTCTGTCTTTTCCATTTTTATGATAACCTTTCCAGGATTTTGCCTACCACAATTTTTTAAGTTTGATTTTGTTCAGTTTTTTGTTTATTATATTTATTTTCTTAATTGATTTCTTCCATATTTTTCTTGTTTCATTGAATTGTGTTCTTACTCTTTGCTTCTTATATTTAGGTTGTTGGTTTTATTTCTTATTTTCCAATAAATATCTAAAAGATAAATATTTTCAAAGGCAGTGTTTTCAGTGTTCTAGGTGATTCTTTTAGTGTCCTCTGGTCAGTGATTCACTTTTCTCATCTCTGAGGTTGCTTTTGGAGGAGGAAGTCAGCAGCCTGTGCTAGTTTGACTCCTTGCTGGAAACTTGAAGAGTCCCCAGGTTCTAACAGATAGTTATCCATGTCAGCACTCTCGCCACACTGAGCAGGTGATGGAGACCATGTCTGAACTGCTGACTGCTCTCTCCCTGCACCTTGCCCTCTGCTTAGTATTTACCCATTTGGATAAAATAAGACTCGCCCAAATTTTTCTTTAAAAAGTATAATAGGCTCTGAAACACAGCTTCTGAGTTTCTGAATCGACCTGTACTTTGGTGTCCATTTGGTTGTAGTTAAACTTTTATCTGACATTCGGCATCCAGGCAGCCAGAAAGAGGGCATCTTGTGTCATTCCTATTCACACCAGCCTGCCCCCCTCAACATGTGAGATGAGCCTGTTTGATCGAATAACAAGCTCCACTGGGCTGCAGGTGCCTTTTATGTATTAAGGAAAATCCAGGCAATTTAATGCATACGAAGTGCTATTTGAAAAGCAATTTTTTAAGTTCTCCCTGAGAGTACAGGACCTAAAACAATTGATACTTCTTTATGTACAAGTTTAACACATGCAGAATTCACCTAGGAAATGGAGTTTGGAAGCATATTGCTTAGTTTCTACATTAGTAAAACAACTAATCTAGAAGGTTCCCCCACATTCCAGAAGCCCTAGATTGTAGGATTCTGTGATTCAAATCTGCCATCTGGTTTATTGAGAGATCTTAGCGTGATTATTACATTTGAAGAGAGGAGCCACAAATTGGTAACGCTCAGGGGTGCTTTGAATGGCAGGTGAGGTGAGCTTCCGCCACCTCACGTGATACTTGGCACACAGTAGTCATTCAGTAAAAGCTTGTTAAGTCCTAAACATATTTGAGGAATAAAATATGCAACCAAGTGCTTTTTGTGCTCATTTCATTATAAAAGAAAGGCAAGTCTTTCTATGTAAAACAAAACTAAATGAAAGCAATCTAAAATATTTCACCCAATTTCAAATAGACATGTATCACCATTTGTGTCCTAGGAGGGAGGTCAAAAATCAAACAATATTTTTATTATAGAATAAAAATGGACTTTAAATGAGCCTAACTAGATAATATGGCCTACAGTTCTCATGACATCTGTAATAATCATTTGAAAATATAGGATTTCACTCCTAAAGAAGTGTCTCTTCCTGCCTGAGAAGCAGCAGATTTCTACGCTGTTAATCTTAAAAAAGAAAATAATCATAATTCAAGTAAAATTTAAAATTAAACATGCAAATGAGAAGGAAACTTGACAATCTAAGCATATTGCTGGTGACCAAATATAACATCTTCACTGTGAGGAATCATCCCTGTAGTTTATGAAAGACAAGATAAAAAACTGCAGACGGAGGTGATAAGCAGGGAGATGTCACATGATCGGTTGTAGTAAGTAGTCCGTGCAGGAAACAGTGAGTGACAGACATTGGCGACACAGACTTTTCCCTAAAGTGAGGGATGAGGGAAGCCCCCGGGGATGGTGGGGAGCCGGCCTGTGAGGAGGGGGCCATCTGAGCGCAGGTGGGTGAGGGAGCAGGGCCTGCAGATCTCCTGATGGGAGACCGGGGGTGACTCTTGTATTTTCTGTGAGGTGTGAGCCCGAGACATCTCCTGGGACGGAGCCTTCTTCCCACCCATGCTCACAGAATTAGCATTGCAGGGTGTCCTAGATTGGAAGCACTGCCCAGAGCACGCAGGTCACCTTTCTCTGTCACCATTAGAGTCCCACCACAGGATGTTTCTGGTAAAAGTCACAAGTTTCTCTTACATTCATTCATGCAGTCTTTGTAAAATTATTTCTGTGTCAGTTGTCTGAGCCTGGAAGGGATTTATGCTTGTGTGTGTGTTTCCTCCTTTAGCATTTCTGGATTGAAAGTGGTAGGAGAGTCATTTTCTCCAGCCTTGCACCTGCAGCTAGAAGAGAGCACTGGGTCACGAGAAAAGGACATTAAGCTACTTCAGGAAATTGTAAATCAAGTAAGTACCTAGTTATTTGAGTGAATCTCTTCGTACCACGTCTAGCCTGAACCCAAGCAGTTTTTAAGTGTCATTTTTAAGAATGATCTCTTTGCTCTAAGAGATAAGGGTATGATGGAAGTCACTGGTCACCCCTCTGGTGACAGAGAATTGTTCTTCTGGGGCGCCTTCCAGATGTCTGGCCCACCCAGTGGGGTCTGTAGCACGTCCCTGCTCACAGGCTGCAGCTTATCCCGTTGGGTCCACTTTCAGCTCACACTGAAGTTCTGTCCTATGCCATGTCATACGAAAAGATACTTTGCTTCTGCTCTGAATAATGAGCCTTCTAGAAAACCCATTGCTTACCATGTACAAAGCCAGGCTTTCATACATGTAGGTGGGGACAGCATTGCGTGTGGTGATTGCACACAACACTGGACAGCTGGCTGGCTGGGGGTGAACCCCAACATAGCTCAGAAACAGGTCAAAATATTCTTGTCACCAAAAGGGAAGGAAGAAGGACGACCATGCCTGATTTGGGAGGCTGATTTAGATGGCTTTGTCTTCTGAAGGTCATTTTACTGCTATTTGCTATTGGTGGCTTTGCTGTTAAGTGTTCGGTAGAGCGGTGTCTGCTGGCATGCTGCCCGCCTCGCTCTCCTCCGGGTTCTCCTCCTGCTCCTTGTAGAGCAATGTCAAACAGCCCTGCAACACTGCGCGTGCGCCCGGGGGCAGCACTGCCTTTCACTTGACTCTGAAATACATCGAGTATGTATTTGAGAATGTAAACAGGCTTCCTTCTGCTTCCTTGTCCTGCTCATTCCTGCTGACGGTTCTTTCTGGGGGCTCCTGCTCGGAGTCCTGCTGCCAGGTGTCAGGGTAATAGTGATGGCTGTCATCTGTCGTGTGTCTTTGCCCATTTGTGGCTCGGGAAGGTCAGGCCCTTGTCCACAGTTACGTGACTGCTCAGTAGGGGGACCGCAGTGTGAAGCCAACCACATCGTCTGGAATAACAAATTTGTGGAAAGCTTCATGCAATTGTGGCCTTCGAGAGTCAGTAGTCTTAAAAAAACAAAATAAAACCAAACCCAGATTCTGAGATTCCTAATTAAGGAAATGTGTCAGATTATGAGTGATTGGGCTGGAGTAGCTCTGACTTTGCTGGGTGAGGAAATGTCATAGATGAGGAAATGTCATAGATGTCCCCTCAGGTACAGCTCTCCAGACAAGAAAAGAGGCAGACTCTCCTTAAAGGGAAAAAACATCCCACAGACCCATTTGACTGCCATGGTGTTTTTATCGTAATGGTGCTTAGCTGTGTACAGATGTAAAAGGAGCTACAGTATCCTTGTGATTATAGTTCTCATACAATTGTGGTACTGAAAGAATTGATAAATGAAATATAAGCTAAATGGACACACCGGTAGAAGTCAATTCGTCACATTCCCTTTGTGTGACAGCCGAATATTCTTTGTAGACTGGACTGCTGCCAAGCAGGCCTTGGGGCCGTGTGTCCGTGTTGGAGTCCACGGTGATGCCCCATTCCTCCTGAGTCTCCCTCGACCCCCTCAGGACGGTTCTCCACACGGGCTTCATGTCATGGGATGTGGACCTTCTCTAGATGCCAGGGTGTCGATTACTTCGTAAATCCACCTCTTCTTTCCTCACTAGATCGCAGCACGTTAGGTCTTACTGCTACTTGGTCCCACAGAGACACAGAGGAGGGCACGTGAATGAGATGACTCGATACTGGTATCCTGCACTGGCCTAGATTAGTTATCCTCCTAATGAAAAGAGGAGGTGGGAGTCCACGGACAGCTCCCAGCTCCCCAGATCCTCTCTGTGCCTCCCAGCTCGGTGCAGGCCGTTCTCAGGAATGCATCCTGAGAGCTGGGTGGGAGGAGAACAGGGTCTCCGGGGGAGGACAGAGGACTCTGCAGACTGTGTCTGGAAGAAGGAAGAAGAAAGCTCTCGCGGTTTCTTTGCATCTCACAGCTCCCACTTAAAAATCTTTTGTCCCGCTCTTCTCCGCTTTTTCTTTTTAATATTTGAGGGAGAGAAGAGAATCACGGTACTGTAGCTCTTGTTCAAGCTTTGTAGAACTGAGAGGTTTTGCCAGGTTTTTGTTGAGTTGCTTGACAAACCCCTGTTTTTACAAACTGAGCCATGGTTTATAGTGTTTCTTAACTAGCCAGGGCTAGAGACAGAGCCGGTGCGGGTGTTTGCAGGAGGAGGCCATGTTCCCAAGCACACATCTGGAGTGTGGAATGGGCAGAGGTCTGGCATTGTTGCCTGGTGGCGTTTCCACCTTGTGCTAGCCGAGGACAGCCTGCCTCACAGCACACTGAGCGGCCCCTCTTCAAGCAGACGCCTCAGCTGCCACGCGCTGGGAGTGGCTGTTCTTTCCTCTGCACTGCCCCTGGCTCTGATTGACTTTTTTAAAAACATGATTCAGATACTGCAGAATTCACCCTTTTAAAGGGTACAATTGAGTAGTTTTTAGTATATGTTGCACAACATGAGGTTGTGCACCCATCACTATCTAATTCCGAAACATTCTCATCACCCAAAAAAGATGCCCTCGTAACCTATTACCTTAATCTGGTTTTTATGCTTTCTTTATTTTGGTGAAGAATGTTTTAATTTTCTTACGAATTTGGCAGGTGGTTAATGTCTAGGAAAGCTGTGTAGAAAATGTGTGACAGCGGAGGCCCTGTGCCTGGTAGCACCTGGCCAGATGTAGCACACGGGAATCAGAGGTGTCACTAACATGTGAAGGGTGAGCAGTTTCTCTCTGAAATGATGCTGCTGGTGTCATGCTTGAGTCCAACTCTTGGTTTGCCTGCTACTGTTCCCCCCTGTCCTAACTCTGCTTTGTCTAAAATGGTAACCTGGGGCTACCTGTGGCTATTTAAATTTAAATTAAGTAAAACTAAAAGTCCAGTCTCTCGGTGGTTCTCGCCATGTCTCCCAGTGCTCACATGCCGCTTGGGCTCCTGGCTCCTGGCCTGGACAGCGTGGCACAAACACCCGGTCATGGCATAGTTTGCAGACAGTGCTGCTCGCGATGATGCCGTGGTGCTGTAGTGTCTTCTAGCACTTGTCGCCTGGAAACATGAATTAAAGCTGCCGTTGAGGAGGGCATTGCAGTGTGCCTTCCTGTTCTAGTCCCCGCAGCGCCTGCTGTCCAGGTGGCAGACGTTTTCCTTTTCTTCATACAGTGCATGAGCAGAAGCATCGCCTTGACTCAGGCGCGCTACCTGGAGAAGGAAGAGAAGTGCCTCCCTCCGCCCAGGTTGGTGGACATGCAAATATGACCTTACTGTTCTTTCCTACTTTAAACTCTGTGTGAGATTATGATTTGAAAATTTTTGACACTGCCTCAGGATAAGGAAGAATGTGTATCATTGAAACATAGTACATCACCTGTTTTCTGTTCTTAAACTGGGCGTTTTCAAGTTTTAACTGAGAAGCCCTCAGGACCCTGCCCCCACCCCCACCCCCCAAGTTAACTCAACAAGCTCTCTGAGACCCAGGGAATGAACTGGGAAGCTGCAGTCCCATCGACAGGTACTGCCCCCTGCGCCGCGACATCGCGCCCCGGGCCAGCAGTGTCCAGCACGAGGGCAGTCCCGCAGGAGGGGCACATCTGGTGGCGGTGCTCATCCCGCCGCTGGCCGGAGCGCCGTGGCATGCTCTAGTGGGCAAACACTTGTAAACCGCCCCGGGGAAGCAAAGCAACAGTAGGTGACATCCAGAGAGGTTCTAGAAGCCCTGCATGGGAAGGTGCCGCGACTCCTGATTTTAAAATTGGAGTGCCTTCAACAAAACGTCCTGCTTCTCTCCTCTGAGCACCTACAGCCTAGTCAGAGGAGCTAGACGTCCCAGGCGTGAGGGTTCAGGGTCATGGTGTGGGGTCAATGAGGACCCGGAGGAGGAGGGCGTGATTGCTTCTGGCCTGGGAGGGACTCAGGCTTCCCAGAGCAGGTGATGCTTCAGCCTAACCCAGTGTGTCACACATGCTTGTTGGCACCTGGTGGGCGTTGTGCCTTCCAGCAAGGCTTGCCGTGGCGCGGAGACCTCCAGGCACATCTGGGGAGCCAGACACATGTTTGAGAGGCAGCGGGGGGAGGGAGCCTGGAGGACCCAGAGAGCACGTGGATTTGGAGCGCTGTGCAGACGTGGAGCACTGGGTGAGGGTTCTGGAAGGCCGCTCTGACAGCGACTCGACAGCACCCAGAGGATCCTGCCCTCGGGTCTCCTTGCACCATCCCGAGGTGCGGCGCTGCATTTCTGGACGGGCCACGTTTGCTGTGAGCCTGAGACTGCAGGCCCAGCACAGCACAGGTCAATAAACGTGTCCAGTGGGTGAAGCGATGTTCGCAGAGGGAAGTGAGGGGCAAAGGTAGGATTACCTAGTCAATCTGTTGTTTGTCTTCAGTTTCCTGAAAACTTGTAACTTCTCCCTTGCCTTACAGAATTACAGAACTTTCACATGACTTATTGAATTATAAACCACTCATTAATTTGAGAAATTTCAGTTCCTTCTTTGAGCCTGGTACTGCTTGAAGCAGCAGATTGTTTAAAGGACAGTTTCCTGGCATCCCCAGGCCCTGCGTGCTTGCCTTGACTGCACGCACAGCGGTACTCCGGAGCGGCGGGCTGCCTCTACACACAGCAGAGAGGAACGCCCTGGACCTGTGGGGCGCTGAGGTGGCAGCTGGGCACAGTGGGGCGCGGGGGTTGGGCCGTGCACCAGTTGCGCGCCCTCCGGCAGGGCAGGTGACAGCCAACCCTCGGCATAGACTCTCACTTGGCGTTTTGTGTCCTTCCTTGTTTCTCAGCATTAGGGTTGTGGTCACCGTGGAACAGACAGAAGAGGAGCTGGAGCGAGCTGCGGCCACCATCAAGGAGGTGGCCCAGGCTGTGCTGCTTTAGTCTCGTGGCCTGGTGGCCGCGCGCCACACAGCGCGCTCACAAGCCTCGGTCACCGCCGAGGGAGCCACAAGAGGCCTGCGGATGCCTGACGGGTGTGACCAGGCGGTGTGGATGTGGACTCGGTGTGTGACCCAGAGAAAGATGCTGGCTATTTTTAAAAAGAAAACACATCTAAAAGCCCGGGAACTGATTTTTTTAAAGAGGAAAACTAATGATAGCATATAACTAGTATTTAAATTGTGCTATTTAGTACTATTTAAATGTTTTATTATACTAGTATTTTATATTCTTTTTTGTTGTCATTGTTTTGAAATGGAACTTCAGTTGATCTTCTCTCCCTTCCCGCAGGAAAGGTTCTGTAAGCACTCCTTAGTGTTTCTTAGCAAAGGGTCTGCGGCGGGAAAGCTTAGCACAGCGCTGCGGCCTGGGAGAAGCGTGTCCCTGAGGCTCCAGGGCAGCCGCGTCTTCTCCAGTCTTCATCGCGTGAAGCTCGGTGGTGGCTAATCTGGAAAGGAACACTTTTTGTGCGATTACTATAAACTTTTCATTATAATATATTTGAATCCAAGAATTTTTATATACACTAAATATTGATGTTATACCATTTCTAACAGCTAATCTTAGCATCCCTGCCCACAGAATAGTCATTATACTTCCTAAGTGAGCAATAATTTAAATCAGATCCTGTTTTACTTTAATATAACTGACCTTTCCATTTATTATGTGTTGACTTCTAATCTGTTTTAGGAAGGGGGCTATTGTGATGATCCCAGAGTATAAATCATGTCCTTGAGATTTCAGAATATCTTGAATGCCGTCCTTTTTTGGATAGTGGGTTTGCCTAGGGACATATAACTACAGGCTTTTTCTAAGCTAATGAAAATGAGGATTCTTTTTCTTTTCAGCTTATGAATTCCAAATAGCTAAGAAGGATGTGAGAGCGCTAAAAATAAAAATTTTAGCTGTACTTTAGCTATCTGTTTTTTCTTTAGCAAACCAAGTCAGGGGGTATAAATGTCTGTGATATGTGCCATCAGATAGTGCATAAGTATTACACCATTGTCTTATTAAAGGTAAAGGAATACAATTGTAAAACTAAATAAATAATGTCATTTTTATAATCTGTGTTCATATTAACGAATGATCTTCAACATCTTTTTTAAATAACATATTTTTTAACGTTGAGTTTCTATTTTGCTTGAGGTATTTCGTACATCTGTGCCTTGTGATTGCTGCTGCTTTAAAGGAATATACAGTACTGGGGGGGGGTGAAGCTGTTTTGTTTGTTTTTTAATGAAATAAATCTACCTTCCTGATAATCAGTCTATTAGTATATGTAATGTGTTTAACAGCATAGTCTCTTGATTCTACCTTTTTTGCAAACCTAGGATGGTATTCTTTGTGTGTGCTGAGGACAGGAAGGTTTGAAAGATAGTAATTTGATTTCTTAGTGCCTTCTTCAATGTATAGTATCTGAAATTTCCTAGGTTCCTACTGATTTAAATCTTGGCCACATAGGGCTAGAAAAATATCAGAAACCTTTATAAACAGACAGGAATAGTGACTTTCCAGCTACTTTTATAATACTTTCTAAATCAAAATTGCAACATCTAGATGTTTATTGCTACTTTAAAAAAATGATCAGATGGGGCTGGCCCCGTGGCCGAGTGGTTAAGTTCACGTGCTCCACTGCAGGCGGCCCAGTGTTTCGTTGGTTCAAATCCTGGGCACGGACATGGCACTGCTCATCGAGCCACGCTGAGGCGACGTCCCACATGCCACAACTAGAAGGACCCACAATGAAGAATATACAACTATGTACCAGGGGACTTTGGGGAGAAAAAGGAAAAAAAAATAAAGTCTTAAAAAAAATCAGACATTCCTGGGAAAGATGGTGGAACAGCATACGGTGTTTAATCTCAATCCTTGAAATACACCAACACTGTAAACAAAAATAAAGTCTTTCTGTTAAAACTGTAGAGTGACCACAATCCAGTAATGTACACTACAAAAAAAAATCTGCTGGAGACGATAAATGTATATCAAAATGAGGCAAAATGCTGAGAAAAAACGGTCATCTCAGATCTGAAGCAGGTTACACATTTCTCTAGAAACAGTGAGAGATTCTAAAGCGTGCTCTAGTAATCTTGTGGAGAAAGGCAGTGGCTGGGGTGAGCAGCGTGGAAACTATTTGGAGCCCATTTCTACTCAACACGGTTGCCCACAGAGGGGGAAGAACCACACAGCTGCTCCCTTTCTGTTGTCTACAGCGAGGTTCCAGCTCAGAAGAGTGAGGCGTGGAGACAGGTTAGGGCAGACAAGACAGCAGTACTTCATCAAATTCAGGACTCTGCAAATTGGACCGTGTGTGTTTATGTACCACTGAAAGAACAAAACTCCCTGTGATCTGTAATATGCCATCCGTTGTAACATGTATTTCAATATCAGAAATATAATGTGGATGGAAAAGGTGAATCTTAAAACTGATGCAATAAGACAGTGCTAATCTGATGTGTGGGCCTGATGCCGTCTTTCCTTGTGGACATAAAACCTGAATCCCAGGAGATAGAGATGTTGGAGCCTAGTTGTGGCTGCCTCAATCTGCAAGTCTTCATCCCTATGACGACGTCAAATAAAATCATCCCTAACCGGGGCTGGCCCCGTGGCCGAGTGGTTAAGTTCGCGCGCTCCGCTGCAGGCGGCCCAGTGTTTCGTTGGTTCGAATCCTGGGCGTGGACATGGCACTGCTCATCAAACCATGCTGAGGCAGCGTCCCACATGGCACAGCTAGAAGGACCCACAACGAAGAATGTACAACTATGTACTGGGGGGCTTTGGGGAGAAAAAGGAAAAAAAATAAAATCTTAAAAAAAAAAAAAATCCCTAACCGACACCCACAGTGCGGATTATGCTGTAGAGGACGCTGCAGCTTTCTTCCCCTGCTTGCTGCCTGGTGGAGGAGGAAGGGCCAGGAGGCTAAGGGTCAGGGACGCAGGGAAGTAGTCACATCTCACCAGCAACGCACACACCAGAACAAAGTGGAGCAGCATTTTCAAGACATTCAAAGGAAAAAGAAATGTGAATCAAGCAGTTTATATTCAGAAAAGCTGTCTTTCAAGGAACTAGTTTATAGAAAAAGAATTTAAAATTAGAGCTCTGCTGTGTTCGTGAACCCTTCCTGAGGAAATCTGCTAGGGACAGCTTCATCTAATCAAGAAGTAAGTGGGGAAGTTTCATCAGAAGAACAGCTATGAGTAGTGAATATATTTAGATATAAGACTAAAGATAGAAGGCGGGGCAAGTGGAAGAATAATATGTGACTGGTACACATGGACAAAATGGAAATGATGCCACCGAAATAGGGGAGGAGGGGGCAGAGGGAAAGCAGAATCAGCTCAGTGAGTCGAGAATGGGATACAGGGATGGCATTTACAAGTGATGAAATACTAGATTAAGAAAAGAGGAATTAAGGACATTATAAAAGGTATGAGAGTAAAGATAACTAGTAGAGCAAAACACACTTTCCCAGATTCTTTTTTTTAAAAAAAGCAAAATAAATTAGACCTCACAGAGGGAAAAATAAGCAGTAAGTATAACGTCTTAGAAAATACAATAAAAACAGTGTGAGTTGAGACCAAATATGTTAATCATACCAGTAAATGTGCAATCACTTAATGCCTTACTCCAAGAAAAAATTTCAAGTTGGTTCACAAAGTGAAGTGTAAGACTATGCTATATACGAGAGACACCTAAACTCAATGACTCAGAAAGGCTAAACATAAAGAAAAATGGAAACAGAAGAAAACAGAGGTAGTAATCCTGATGTCTCTAGGTAGAATTCAGGCCAATAGACATTAAGCATGTAATGCTAAAAGACACAGTTCAAAATAATGATATAACAGTTACGAATAATTTTGCATTGAATATCACAATCCACATTCACAAAGCAGGTACTATAGAGATTCAAGGAAAAATAGAAATGCACTAAGGATAGGAGGTTTGAACTTGTATCCCAGAAGAGTCAAGTGGGCAAAAAATAAATAGAGCTACAGATGACCTAAACGATATAAGATAGATTGTATGGCAATGTATCAAGCTTTACTCCCAGAAAGTAAAGAATAAGCTTATTCTCAAACACACATGAAATTTCACAGTTGTTGATCATACATTAGAAAGCATGAATTAATTTCATAGATTACAGGGTTTGCAAAGAAATGAGCAAGTGTGACCTATACTCAGGAAAAATAAAAAGCACCCAATAGAATCTATCTTGATTGTCACCAGATGTTAGATTTAGCAAAGATTTCAAGGCAATTACTACTAATAAATTCAAAGAACTATAGGAAACCATGGTTATAAAAATTAAAGTATGACAACAATGACTCAATAAATCTCAACAAAGAAATTATTTTAAAAGAGTAAAATGGAAATTCTGGAGTTGAAAAATAAAATAACTGAAATAATTCATTGAGGGACACAACAGAGGATCAGTGAACTTGAAGCTAGGTAAGTAGAAAATAGCCACTCTGAAGAAGAGAGTGCATAACCAGTGAAGGAGAATGGAGAGAGCCTCAGACACCTGTGGGGCAATGTCAAGAACACCAACATGTTTGTATGGGAGAAGACGAGGAGACGAAAAGAGAAAGGGGCAAAAAAATATATTTGAAGAAATAATGGCCAAAAACTTCTCAAATTTTATTTTCATTCTTACACATTTTCAGTATAATTATTAGTGTCTGGATGGCTCTTAAATTGAGATATTTGCTTTAACTCTTTGAAAGATATGGATGAGGCTATTTGACATTAGTTCTTTTCCTTTTAAAATTTAAAAATGTCAGCAAAGTAATACATACACATGGTTAAAAAAATCAAATTGTATTGAAGAATTTCCATCCCAACTGTTCCAGTCTTCAGCCATGCTCTCAAGAGCCAACCACTTAAACCATTTGCTCTTTGTTTCTTCTCGAGAACCAAATATTTGTCTAAATAATATTATGCCTGTATTTCTCATTTATCAACTCTAAGCAGTACGTAGGATCTCCTATTTTGATTTTTTTTTTTTTGAGGAAGATTAGCCCTGAGCTAACATCTACCACCAAGCCTCCTCTTTTTGCTGAGGAAGACTGGCCCTGAGCTGACATCCATGCTCATCTTCCTCTACTTTATATGTGGGACGCCTGCTACAGCATGGCTTGCCAAGCAGTGCATAGGTCCGCACCTGGGATCTGAACCAGCGAACTGAAGCAGAATGTAATTTTTTGGTTTTATTTTTTAACTTCGAGACTTCCTCTTTGATCCCTGGATTATTTAGAAGTGTGTTGTTCAATTTCCAATTATCCGGAGACTTTTCTGTTGTCTTTCAGTTATTGGTTTCTAATTTGACTCTGTTATGGTCAGAAAACATACTCTCTATTTCAATTCTTTCAATTGGTTAAGGTTTCTTGTATGACCCAGATATGGTCTGCATGGTGAATGTTCCATGAGCACCTGAATGGAGTGTGTATTTGCTGTTGTTGGGTGGAGAGTTCTAGAAATGTCTGCTAGATCCAGCAGACCAGTGGTGGTGTTCCTTCTACTCCTGCTGATTTGGTCTCTAGTAGTTCTGTTGATTGCCGCGAGTTAGGCTTTGAAATCCCCAGTACAGTTGTGAGTTTGTCCATTTCCATCTTCATCTCTGTCAGTTTTGCCTCATGTGTTTTGGCACTCTGCTGTGCTACGCACACACTTTGGATCGCTATGTCTTGGTGGACTGATTGATCCTTTATCATTATGTAATGCCTGCTGTTGTTTCTAATAATTTCCTTTGAAGTTTACATTCTTTGACGTTGTAGTCATTCTTTCCTTTCTTCTTACTCACATTTGCATGATGTGTCTTTTCCATCCTTTCATTCCCTGCGTATCTATGTTATTATTTGTGCAGTTATTTTCTCACCGACTGCGTGTAATTGAGTCCTGTTATCCACTCTTTTTTTAATTTTTAATTTTTTCCAACTTTTATGAGGAATAATTGACGTCTGTCTTTAAGTGATGTGTTTATACTACTTATATTTAAATTAATCATTAATGTGTTAGAGCTTAAGTCCGCTGTTTTAGTTTTGTTTTTTATTTATCCCCTTTGTTTTTCATTCCTCTGGGGGTTTTTTTCTTCTTTCTTTCTTGTGAGATACTTGAACATTTTTTAGCATTCGATTCTTCTTTATTTACATTTTTTCTTATACCACTTTGTATAATTTTATTGATGGTTGCTCTAGGTATTACCTGATACCTGTGTAATTTATCCCGCTAGGGTTAGTGTTTTATTGTTACTGATGCCAGGGCGTCAGTGTTTTAGCCTTTGAGTGAAGTTAGGAACCATACTTCCATTTAGACCCCCTTTTCCTTCCCCGCTGTTTAAATATAATTGTCTTCAGTGTTTCCACTACGTACATCGAGCACCACATCAGTTGGTGAAACTTTTGCTTCCAACATAACCGTTAAAGAAACTCCAGAGGTGAAGAACAGTCTGTTATGTTCACCTCTGTATCTCGTTATTCCATTGTTCTTCCTTTCCTCTCTGAAGGTCCCATCATTTGTCTGTTGTCATTTTCTGTATGAGTTTGCTAGGGCCGCCATGACAGGTACCACTGACTGGGTGGCTTAAGAAACAGAAATTCATTTCCCGGTTCTGGAGGCTTGAAATCTAAGATCAAGATGTTGGCAAGTTTAGTTTCCACTCAGGCCTCTCTCCTTGGCTTGTAGATGCCCATCTTTGTGCTGTGTCCTCGCACAGCCTTTTATATGTGCGCATGCCCCTGATGTCTCTTCCTCCAGGAAGAGTCCTATCAGTCCTATCAGATTTAGGGCCCCACCCTTGTGACCTTACTTAAACTTAATTACGTCCTTAAAAGGTCCTATCTCCAAATACAGTCTCCTTGGGGGTTAGGATTTTAACATGAATTTTCAGGGGACACAATTCATTCCATAACATTTCTTTGTTTGGGGAGCCTCCTTTAGCCAATCTTTAAAGGTGGGTCTGCTAGCAACAAATTCTCTTCATTTTCCTTCATCTGAGAAGTCTTATTTCCCTTTCATTTTTGAAGGATAGTTTTGCTAGATAAAAGATTCATTATTGACAGTTCTTTTGTTTCATCACATGAAAAATGTTGAGCCACTAACTTCTGGACTTGATGGTTTCTCACAAGAAATCTGGTGTCATTAATTTGGTCTGATATGGATAATGCACAATTTCTCTCTGGTTGTTTTTAAGATTTTGTTGTTGTCGTCTTTAGTTTTTCAGAAGTTTAATGATGTTGTGTCTCTGTTTGGATTTCTTTGGGTTTCTCCTGTTTGGGTTTCACTCAGCTTCTTGAGTCTGTAGCTTTATGTCTCTTGCCAAATTTAGGAAATTGTCAACCATTATTTCTTTGAGTATTTTTTCAGCCACACTCTCTTTCTCTTTCCTTCTGGGACTCTGATGATAGAATGTTAGCTATTTTAGGTATTTACTTAGATACCTGTTTCACGGATCTCTGAGGCTCCATTCATTTTTTTCAGTGTATTTTTTCTGTTTTGTTCAGATTGAATAAACTCAACTAACAAGCCTTCAGGTTCGTGGATTCTATTCACTGTCATCCCCCCTGTACTACTGACTCCGTCCAGTGAGGTTTCTTATTTTAGTTATTGTATTTTTCAGTTCTACAATTTCCATATGGCTCTTTTTTATAACTTCTGTTTCTTTGCTGAGATTTTCTATTTTTTCATTTGTTTCAAGAGAATTCATGATTGCTTGTTGAAACATTTTTATTACAACTGTTTTAAAATCCTCGTCAAATAACTTCAATATCGTATTCATTTCAGTGTTGGCATCAGTTGATTCTTTTTCTTGTGAAAAGCGGGTTTTTCCTGGTGCTTGGTATGAAGAGTGAATTTTTATTTGTCTCCTGAACATTTTGGTATTATGTTAGGAGACTCTTAGTGCTGTGTAAATCTTTTTTTTTAAGCAGGCAGTCAGTCACTCTTCTTAAGTTCAGCGTCTAGATCTGGCCTCCTTTTGTGGGCTGTGGGTCCAGCCACAGTTCAGTCTTCAGAGCCCTTGCAGTTGCATTCTGCTCTGCCCTGTTCTTCTGGTATGTCTGGGGCTCTCACTCAGTCCCTGCTGGTGCTGCCTGAAGGGTGGAAGTTGCTTCCCTGGGCCACCTGGTGTTGGGAGGTCACCTTCTGCCATGGGAGGTGGGAAGGGTGAAGCCACTGGGCCTGTGTCTTCTCATGCCACTGAGTGGAGGGCGGAGAGATGCTTGGCTGTGCTGCTGCTGCTGCTCGGTGGACCAGCCCACTCCCCAGTACCCAAGTGTGCAGTAGGGTTGGGTCAGCCCCCTGGGACTTTGAAGGCCAATTGGGCCTGCTGCTGTGCCCCACTGTGAGGTGGGGGTTAGCGCCCCCCATTTGGGTTCTGTCAGGTTTCTCCTTTCCTTGTTCTTTGGTCAGGCCTTTCTTGTTTGTTTGTTTGTTTGTCTCTGCCGGTTGGTGGTTCCAGGTTTCAGGCCTCTCTGGTGCCCATGTGGGGCATATAGGAGATAAAGGTACTCACGTCCTGATCCCTGAAGTCCTGCGGTCTCTAACCAGTCCACCTTCTTCTTTCCAGGTTTCACAACCCTCTATCATTGTTTGTTGGATTATTTCCAGGCTATTTAATTGTTTTTAGGAGGAAGAGGGATAAGTGAGTCTACGCTTTCTTGTTCTGGAACTGGAAGTGCCGTTTAAGGCTTTGCAAATGGAAACGGGGATGAATCATTTGAATTCCATGGCCGTGAGAGTTGCCGCTGGGCATTGGTACACAGTGGACAGTCTGTAATAATCTTGGTTGAATGAATGAGTGAGTGGAGTTTTCATACTTTAATTTCACTATCCTGAAGGCATTTTTAAGACAGAGCACCATGTCTCTGAATTCTTGGATAAGTACTTCTCAGGAGGTTTAGGCTGTGTCTTTCTGAGAAAAGACCACATTGCACTGGGAGTCTGAAGTAGGAGATTGCTATTTTCCAAAAGCTGAGGGCGCTACTATTTACTTACATCTGTCCATTTGTCTATCCATCCATCTGTCTGTCTGTCTGTATATATGTATTTCCCTATCTAACCACCTTGATGATCATTCTTCTTTTCTCTTTTCCAAAAAGAAGAAAACTTGTTATTCAGTATCTAGACATACTTAGCGTAGCAAGTCAGGACTCAAAACACCCCGGTAGCTGGAATCTTTCTTCAGGAAAGAGGCCAATATATAACATATAGAAATGACAAAATTTGGGGGCCGGCCCTGTGGCCGAGTGGTTAAGTTCGTGCGCTTCGCTTCAGTGGCCCAGGGTTTTGCCAGTTTGGATCCTGGGCGTGGACATGGCACCGCTCGTCAGGCCATGTTGAGGTGGCGTCCCACATAGCAGAGCCAGAAGGACCTACAACTAGAATACACAACTATGTACTGGGGGGCTTTGGGGAGAAGAAGAAATATTGGCAACAGATTTTAGCTCAGGTGCCAAACTTAAAAAAAAAAAAAGAGGGGCCGGCCCAGTGGCACAGCAGCTAAGTTCGCACGTTCCGCTTCTCGGAGGCCCAGGGTTCACTGGTTCAGATCCCAGGTGTGGACATGGCACTGCTGTGGCAGGCATCCCACATATAAAGTAGAGGAAGACCGGCACGGATGTTAGCTCAGGGCCAGGCTTCCTCAGCAGAAAGGGGATGACAGGCAGTAGTTAGCTCAGGGCTAATCTTCCTCAAAAAAAAAAAGAAAGAAATGACAAAATTTTAAAAATTTTGCTCTTAATAGAACCAGATTCACATGACAACCAGTCAGCACTTTTTAAAGACTTAAATGTTGAGATCTCCTTCAGCTTCTGCTCGCTTTTCTCTGTAACACTCGCCTGCCTCTCCACTGTGGCTTTCTGAATGAGGCATCATGGGGAAGCAGCACATAACTGCCGGGAGAGCATCAGCTGCGGGCGAGCTTCACCAGGATCTGCCCGCAGCCTTTGTGTTTGTAAATCTGAATTTTACTCCCCAACAGATACCCCACTTTTTGTATTCAGGAGATGAAATACATAAGGAATTCATTAAGAAATCAGGCTTGGGTGGGACAGCTTTGATTTGACGGTTTTGAAATATGATCCAGGTCACGGTGGGGAAGGGTGCAAACCTCTTTTTTGGCAACAGCATCTGGACCTGGTTATTTTAGATTAGGTTGTGGGGTGCCGGTGTCCACTCTCTGTGAAACTGCTACTGCGGGCGGCCCTGGTGTCCCGAGATGATGTGGGAAATTAATATGAGTTCTGAATACTTGGAAGAAAACTTTTCTGTTAACTCTTGACTTTGCTGTGTCAGTTTCCCATTGTTATAAGGTTTTAGAATGTCACCTTTTGTGTTTCATCAGTAATGATGGCTTTCATGCCAAAGAAAAAGGAAACCTGGAGCATTTTATTAGTGTTTAATTTCCTCCCTTGGAAGCATAAGTGACACTAAATAGGTGCTTCAATGAATATTATTAATTGAATGAAAATTACTCTAAAATAGCCTACCATTAAGAACGTGCGTGTGTGTCCCGGGAGGTCTGTCAGCGGCTTGGTGGCCCCCTGCACACGTTGTCCCCGGGCTTTCTCGCTTCTCCTCTCCAGTCGTCAGGAGTTCAAAGCCAAATGAGAGGGTGTCAAGTTGGGTTTAAACCCAGTTTTTAGCAGCTAATATGTGCAGTTTTCTGATTTCAGGAATGTTTATATTTGAAAGTTTATTTTTCAGAATCAGAGTGTGGTTAAAAGAGAAAGGAAAAAAGAAAACCACTTTCGCATCTAGAGAGCTTACCGACTGTCTGTGTTCCCTCTTTTATGTTGTTCCAGAAATACGCACACTGCCATTTCTCAAATAATTTCACAGTCGCCAAATTCCAAGTGCTTCATGTTTCAAAGATGAATGGGGCACTCTGACGAGCTTTCATATTTGGAGAGGGCTGCATAACAAACATTTGGGGAAGAGATTCTGCACCAAGAAGATCCGGAATGCAGATCCTCATTTGTACACACACAGCAGGGTGACCCAATCTGCGCCCACTTACTCTTCTCCTCAGACTTAGCGTAAAGTCACCCACGGATGTAAAATATTAGCATCTGCAGTGTCATGTCTCAAAGCTCTTTAAGAAATTGCATCTCATTCAACCCCCCACAAAATCTACTTACAGATGAGAAAACAGACACAGACTAACTTGCCTGTCGTCCCACAGCCAGGATGTCACCCAGACCCGCTCAGGCCTCCCATTTTTTCCGCTTGCTATGCTCCTCTGTCCACCACACGGCAATCCAAAATGGGCTAAAAATAGCCCTGGAAGAGAAAACCTGGGAAAACATTAATTTCCGAAAGGGCCCTTGAATCTGCTTTGGCTTCTAACCCAGCATGACTTTCCTTTGTTCCACTGAACTGTGACATGCTCTTGTGCCATTCACCACCTTCTACTTCTAAATTTGGGATTTTTTCCCTTCAAATCATGGTGTTTATTTTGCTTATCAAAAATGACTCCTATAAACCACAAAGTGAGATAAACTGATCTATTTGTTAGAGAAGAGGTGTTCAGTCTCAGGAACATCACTGATATTCCTGGGGCCATTTTCATCGCTTTCTGTTCAGGCAGAGCAGACTTTTCCATGTTGAGAACAGAGGACTTGGGAGTGAGGAAGAGAGAATTTTGATGCCCGCCTCCCAGGTTCTGAGCTGTGTGACCTCAGGCAATGTTTCGAGCCTCAGTGTCCTCGTCTGTGACATGAAGTGGGACTGCCTGCCTCACAGGGCTGTGGGGCAACTCCACAAGGGCAGAGGGACAGGGAACTCATCCCAGGTGGGGCGGCCGCGCTGACCCTGCAGCAGCCTGCCAGCACAAATGATGCCCAGCACCAGCGCTCAGGCCCGGCTCCGACTCAGAATGCCCACAGGCCGTCTGACTTGCTAGCTGAGTGTCTGCTGACTGTGGCCCAGTTTGCTCCCTCAGAAGCCGACCCTGAGATATATGAGGATTAAAGTGACAGCAGTTTGTCTGGGAGGCGGTCCCCGGATGCACCTGCAGGGGGCCGCAGTCACCGGCAGGAAGGTCAGGGACCTGCAGACATGAACTCCGAGGGGAGGTGGACACCCGCGGGGTCTGCCACGATGCTATTACAGATTTTGCAAAAGAGACTTCAGCATTTACCGGGTCCCCGTGTGACGCTGATCACTCCCAGCAGAGTTCAGCCGAGGCCGCCGGCTCCCTGTGCTGCCCCTCCTGTGCCTGCACGGCAAGCCCGGGCATAGGCACAACACAGCCCGAGGATGCTCAGCTCCATCAGGCTCTGGACCGGGCAGCCGGGGAAGCACAGCCGAGCTGAGGGACTCCTTACAACTGAGGCAGACCCTGAAGGAGCTCACAGCTGGGGGCAAGAAGCTCTTCTTAGCAGGAGTGACTGGATGGTGTGTCTGTCCAGCACATTCGCCTATCTTGCTTCTAGAATTCCAGCAGGCAGGCTCTCAATGCCCAGCGCCACCCCCTCCAGGGCCCTTCTTTGGAGAAAAGGCCTCCAGGTGCTGACAGGTGGAGGGAGAGAGTTGGCTCCCTGCCGGCAAACTCCAGGGGGCCACCAGGCCCCACCTGCCCTCACACACAGTCAGCCGGCTCCCAACATCCACCTCTTCAGGATGAAGGGACGGCCAGGATTGTCATCGCAGGAGAGACCAAAAACATGAACAAGAAGAACAGACCATTCAGAGAACAGAATTATTCACACACACACCCTCTATGGTTGGATATCATCAGAAATAGAAAAGTCTGCATTCATGAATTGAGGATAATCATCAGAGACCAAAAATAGCCTGCATTAACTTTTTTACAAGTTCAGTGGGTGGACTGGAAGATAAAGCTAAGGAAAAATCAGGATGAGAGGGAGGGAAAAATGGAAAATAAAAGAGAAAATATAAGAAAATTAGAGACTCATTCTAGGAGGTAAAATATCTAACTAACTGCAGGCATAGAAAGAAAGAACAGAAAAAAATTTTAAACTGAAAGCTTGTCTAACTAAAATGTTAGTTAGAACTCGGAATTTCTAGAATGATTAATAGATAAGTGGATAGATAACCTAGGCTTCTCATTCCTCAAAAATTAACAAGTGGGAATTTTCCAGAACCAGGGGCATGAGTTTCCATGTTGAAAAAGCTCATCAAACACCTCAGAAAATGAGCCCCACACCAAAGCACGTCATTATGAAATTTAAAATATCATAACAAATTGAGTTTCTGAATTGTGTTTCAAAGTTAGAGTCATGTTATTTATTTATAAATACGTATTCATAAAAGGCTGTGCCTTGAACGCTGTTGCTGATTTTCAGAGGATGGGCGCTGTCCTCCTTCAGACTGAGGTGTTCAGAGGGAGAGTGAATCGGAGTGAGGCTCCCCGGCCCGTGAGCAAAGTGAGCCTTTAGGAAGATACAGTTCACAACCTCAAGGGAATGGACACCACTGTCCGCACCAAGAAGTCGAAAGCCGTGGACTGTCTCGTGACAAACACTCTAGTCTCAAGCTTACAATAAAACAGTCCCTGGAACTGTGGACGCTCCGCCATCAATGCGGCCAGAAAGCCCTTTACACTTCTCATTGGAAGACTCAGCCGGAGCTTGCCTTTCCGCTGGTGGGACGTGGAACATGTGCTCATTTTACAGGTTTGTCCTGGAACTTTCCCTCATCCCTCTGAAAAATAGCTGAGGTCTGGCTCAGGCTGGTTCTTGTAAAAGTATCTGTTTCACAGATTCCTGTTCTCTCAGGGTTTTTCATTAAATGCCTGCACCTCGGTTAAATGTTCAGCCAAGGATGAGTGACAGGCTATGGGGCTTAGAGCTCTCTACTTCCACCCAAAACACCAGAGAGAAGTGATAACCCTCCACACATTTCAGATCCTCTATGTGACAGACGCTGTGATGTCTGCCAATCAGCCCTTCCCCTTTCTGGCTTGTTAGAACCCAGATTTGGAGGCCAAGTCTGGCCCCTCCCAGGGCAGGAATCATGACAGGGCAGGTGTGGTCATCTAGGGCCCCTTGGACAGTTACTGGACTGGGTGTGGTGTGGCACAGCCCTGACCAAGGAAATGCAGGGAGACGTCTGCTGGGCATGGTTTAATCTTATTGCTACTCTTCTTGTGACTCAGGCTGTGATGTTTGGAGCTAGTGCAGCCATTTTATCCCAGTGAAGAGCAACGTTGCTGACACACTGAGGATGGAAGAGCAGAGAGCTGGATGAGCCCTGATGAGTGTGGGAGGTGCCAATCCAACCTTGGGATTGCTTACTTCCAGACCTTCCATTAAGGGAACAGTCAACATGCTCCTCCTATTTTCTGACAGGTACTGTGTTCCGAAGGGGATCAGAACATGACACCCACAAATATGCCACTTTGGCATAAGGATTATTTTGAACTGAAGGCAACTGAGAAGCAGCAGACATAGGAAAAGCTCTCTGCCCAAAAACCAGGCGTAAATTCCCCTTGTGAAGGTGCCCCCTTCCCCTACCAGGAAGAGAAGAACGACTTTTATCACTGGGGATGGAGACGGCACCAAGATGAATCTGCATAAACAAACCTACTAAATAACCCTTCTCTTCCACTGCTTTCCCCCCGTATATTTACCTTCCCATAATTTACTGCCTCTAGAAGCCCAGACTCCTTTCTTTTGTCCAGCTGCATCTCCACGTTTTATCACCCTTTGTTAAAATGACATATAAGCCCCTAGGTCTAACTGCTCCTTTGAGTCTTTACTTCTTTTGTATGAAGGCCTCTGTGTACACATTAAAATTAAAATTAACATCAAATAAAATTTGTGTGCCTTTTCTCTTGTTTCTTGTTAATTTGTCTTTTGTCAGTTTAATTTGCAAACTGCAGCTACAGAACCTAAGAGGGTAGAGGAAAATTTTTCCTGTCCTCTCCTACAGTTCCTTGCTACCCAAAGCATCTTAATTAAAACACACACAAAGAATCCAAAATCATAGAAGCACAGGACTTTTCAGCAGCAATGTGGGAAGTTAGAAGATAGTAGACGGACATCTTTGGAGCTCAGAAGGACTATCAATCACCTGGAGTGGAGAGCAGCCCCATTTTCCTCTGTCCTCGCCAGCACTTCTGCTGGAGATCCAGGGGTACCTCACCGTCATTTTAATCTGCATTTGCTGATACCCGGTGAGCATCTATCACGGATTTATTGGCATGTGGGTTTCTTCTTCTAGGAACTGTCTGTTCTTTTCATATTCTTTGAATTCCTTGTCTGTTTCCTTACTGAGGGGTAAGCTTGTTTTGTATCCTGATGCTAATCCCTTGTTCTTTGGGTTGCAAATAACTTCTCCCTGTCTGTGATCTGGGCACGTGCACGTGTGCATTCTGGGGCTGTGTCATCTTTGGACTGAACCCACCACCATGTGATCTTTGGCGAGTTACTCAACTTGGGTCTCCTCTCTGTCTAGCCAGTGACATAACCTGACTCACAGGATTGGTCGGAGCATTAAGTGAAATAAAACATGTCCACAGAGCGGTAGATTAATATACAAAAATAGTTTTTGTGTTATCAAGACTCACAGATTCTTAGAGCAGGAAGGGACGTTAGAAATCATTGTTTCCATTGATCATTGAATTAGTGATATTTAGACAGCACTTACCAAGGACCGGGGCTGTTTGGAGAGTTATGCACATTGTACACTTTTACAGTGAAGAAAGCTCCATTTTCCCTGAGCAGCAGGGGCTCCTTGAGTGAGTTTTACTTGTGTGGAGAAAGGAGAGCCAAAAGGTGGTGTAGGGGAGGAGATGACTTTTTCCTCACCCTTTTAGGTTCAGTACCGGAGGTCCTGCAAATTAAACTGACAAAAGACAGATTAACAGGAGGAAAAGGTTGATTTCCCTATCTATATGAGGGGCCTCACAGAAGTGAAATGAAAATCCCAAAGAAGCAGTTGGGCCTGAGAGCTTACCATTCCATTTTTAACAAAGAGCAATAAATTGTGGAGACAAGACAAAGCAAAAGGAGTTCGAGCTTCTAGGAGCAGTAAATTATGGGAAGGTAACTATATGGGGAAAACTGTTGGAAGAGAAGGGTTGCTTTAGCAAGGTTGATTTGTGCAAATCCATCTCGTTGCTGACTCTCTCTCTCAGGTGATAAGGATGTGCTCCTCTTCTTGGCGCAGGCAGGGCACTTTCTCATGGGAAGTTTTATGACCTGCTTCTTGGTAGAAAGGAGGAGGCCCGAGAGCCCTTCCTGCGTCTGCTGTTTCTCAAGTGCCTTCAGCTCAGAATCGTCAACATACCAAAGTGGCATAATTGGGGGGGGGGGGGTGGCATGCTCTGATGCCTTTGGCAGGGAGGGTCCCCATGCTCTTCCCTCTTCCCTCTACCTGCATCCCACCAGCCTTCTCCCAGGGCGGGGTCAGGAGCCCTCACAGAGCAAGTAAACAGCCCGGAGATTTTAACCAGGATGCAAATCCTATGCTAATAAGTGCTCTGGAGACATGGAGGAGCTGTGTTTGCTGCCGTGCCAGAGTGTGAGAGGCCTTGGAATGGGACCCTGCTGAGGACCTTCCCAGGGTCGCACCCCTGGCCACTCCACGTGGGCGTCACCTGAACTGTCAGGGATACGGCCTGCAGACCCTTAGTTCCTTCCGCCTCAACTGCAGCTCAGCTGGGCGGCTTTATTGCAAATGTTTTCTTGAATAACGGTGCTTTCAAGGTTGACTTCTGTAGAAAGAGTTTTCCGAGTTAAACCCATTTAGGTTAAAACTCCATTCACGGTTTTAGCAGAGCATGGTGAGCGGCTGCTGCCTCACCGTGGCCTGGGCTCCCCCGCGGTTACGCTTCCCTAAGGAGACGCTGTGCCTTTAATTTAATCCAGGGCTTGGCCCACGACTCTCCAAGGTCTTGAGGGAGTTTGTTTAAGCAATCCTGTTTCTCCAAGCCAAAACGTAAGTAAATTAAGATTCTTTATTCTATTGGGGAAATTATAACAGATCACATTTTCCTGGCGGTGCTATTTTCAAAAGGAGCACTATGAATAAAATTGTGTGTATTTTACAAGCTAACGAAATAATCCTCCTGACACCGTTCTAACGTGTACACTAAGGAGGGCGTGTGCCCGAGGGGAAGGACCGCGCCTCTCAACACGAGGAACTAATGAAAAAGCATCTGTCTCTTCAACAAAGGGAGACTTCTCCTCCGCTGTGAGCAGGGTTTAAGTGTTACATTATAAAATACTTTAAATAATGTTTTATTATCATGGAAGAAATACATGTTCATTGTATAAAAACCGTAAAGTTCAGGAAAGTCTCAAGTACAGAAATCACCCTTAATCCCACCACACAGAGTAACCGCCAGATTCCGATTAAGACGCGAAAGCAGTAAGCTCACTAGCGGCAGAGTGAGTGCACGGAGTGGGGGAGCAGTCTGTAAGGAGGAAATGTTTGAAGATGGTCCACTTAATACTTAAAAACAAAATAATAATAATTATAATTATATATATATATATTTTTTTAATTCTGTGCAGTAGGTTTCTCCCCATTCTGTAAACGAGACATTTTTTCTGAACGGATTTCTGCCGGCATCTTTATGAACCATCCTGTTGGTAATTATACTGCACCTGCAAGATGAGAGCAACCACAGTCATCGTGATTAGTGATTAAGGAGCCCCGACAGTTTGCCCAGCCCTTGTTTGATTCCCTCAAAAAGCAGGCAAAACCTCACACAAACCTTTTATGATGAATAAACTTAATCATTAAATTGAGATAAATTAGTAGAATATTATACGAAGATGTTAGAAAAACCTGGTGACTTCTGCGTGGAACACCGGTTGGAGAGGTAATTAACGTGAAAGAAAGGCCACCTCTGATTTCAGGACCATTTTGCACCAGCTACGCACACCCGGAGAGAGACGCAGCCCTGAGTCAGGCCCCGGGGGTGACGGAGCAACAGAGTAGATACTGGTGGTCACCGAGCCTCACCCTTAGAGGAAACACCCGGGAGTCCACATTGGTACAAATAAAAACCTGAATGAGAAAATGAAGGGGAAAGTGTGAACATCTCTTTCTGACAGATGAATTCCAGTTAACAAAGGCAGAAGGAAGGAGGGAAATGGAAAACCATCGGTAGGCAGATGCTGAAGTAGTAATTGTAGGCAAGCCCCACCCTGTGCTGAAATTAGTGGGGGAAAAGTTCGAGAAGATGGGGAATATTGGCATCGTCTCAAAATATGTCCCCTCTAATAATGTCACTGCACAGCAGAGACCCCGACAGACAACCTCACTGAAGGGTGCCATCACCGAGGAGCAGACAGACCAACATGCTGCACCCTGAGGGGGCACCTCGCACTGAGAAAGGCTCAGCGTGGTGTTCTGCCACACGCCCAGCTGGGGGAGCAGTGCGGATAGGTTGCTGAGAGACTGAAGAGGAAACCCCGAGACAGCGAATGAGACATATGGGTTATTGGGAGTTACTTACAGGGAAGGTCCAGTGGCTGCCGGCTGGACAGCAACGTGCACCTGCTACCACCCCCTGAGAGAAGCTGGCTTAAGTAGGCAGAGGAACAGAGGCTGCGTGCTTGCCAAGGGGGATCGTCCCTGAATGACCTGCATTCCAAGGACCTAAGCCCCCCCACCCCAGGGCCTCCGTGTTCCCTCAGACCCTGAGGGTCTTGGTGCTAACTCTCCCTCGAGAAAGCAGCTGGGTTGGCCAAGCCCAGGACTGTTATCACCGTGAGTGCTGGCACACAGCCCAGACAGGAGCCTCAAGGACGCATGGTTTTTACAGGGGCATGCCAGCTAACGCCCCTACACGTGGCTTGTGTGATATTGTCCCTGAAAATCCATTCAGGAAAAACCTCAATCTACTCCTGAGACAACATCAGACGAACTCCCATCAAGAGACATTCCGTAGAAATATCTGACTAGCGCTCTTCAAACGTGTGTCAGGGCCACAGAGGACAAAGAAGACAGAGGAACTAGTCTTCCCCCAGCACACAGGAGGCCAAGCAGCCATGAAAACTAAACTCAAGGTGGGATCCTGAAACAGAAAAGGGACATCGGAGGGAAAGCTGGTGAAATTCAAGCAAGGTCTGCAGTCTGTTTGGTAGCATCCTGTCAATGCTACTTTGCCGGATTTGATCCTTGCGGTTTGGAAGATGTTGACTTTAGAGGACCTTGGTGAGGGCACGCAGAACACTGAGTCCTATTGTACAGCTTTTCTGTAAGTCTGAAATTATTTCAAAATAAAAGATGTAAAGAAAAGAAGCAATGGCAACAGAGAGAATGGTTTCCTCCCGCTTGAGCGCCGAATGACGTGCCCTCTGGGAGGCCGCTCTCCTACTGGTGGCACGGAGTGGTGGCCAGTGATCTGGCTGCTTCTCTCAAGGGCGGCTGGAGCAGTCCCAGGAGAATCGTGTTTGGGATTTCTTCATCTTGTGCAAAATAGGAAGGTGCTAGTTAGGATTAATACGAGAATTGGCCTTTGCTCACCAGGACTGGCATCTGACTTCAGCAGAAAGTTGAATTAAGGAATCTCCAAAGATATGCAGGCAAGTGGACTAACATGTGCTCATAATTTAAAATTTATAGTATGTACCATGTTCTCAAGCTCATGTTGAGGTTTGGGGAGGGGGCAACAAATAACACCCCTCTTTTCTCCTCTCGACTTCTGAAACAAATGAGAGAATCAGAGATCAGAATGTTTCACTAGTGTTAAAGCTGATTGGCGAAAAGGATTTTTCCTCTACTTTCTAGGGGCTTTTTAAAAATATTCTCCCCGAGCCCCATCTAGTCCCAGGCGGATCTGAGCAACCGACCGCAGCCCCTGGGAAGGTGGAGGAGCTCAAAGACCAGATCTGGAGAGCCTGTCACCTCCGCATCGTGGATGAGCCAGGCACTCTCAGCTTTCCCCAAACACCCATCGGAGAAGTCCCCCTCCTGCCTCGGGCCAGGTGGAGTGAGGGGGAACAGACTCCTTGTTCATGGGCTAAACTCGGGATGCTGAGGAACGAGGGAAAACAGCTTCCCTCCAGCTTATACCTAAAAGTCTAGCACAAATCCACGAATTAAGGTTGCCAGGGGCTGGGGGAGGGTGAATGAGGAGTTAGGGTTTGATGGGGACGGAGTCTCAGTTTTGCAAGATAAGAAGGGTTCTGTGGATGGGGGTGACAACAATGTGAATGTACTTAATGCCGCTGAACTCTACGCTTGTTAAGGTGGTAAATTTTGTGTTATGTGTAACTTACCACAACTGAAAACTTTTTTAAATTAAACAATGAAAGAAAAAAAAGGTGCCTGAATTAATAACACGACCACAGATCCATTACGGCTTTCCCACATCAGTACTGTTCCAAAGCGGAATAAAGCGCCATCGCTCTGTCTGCACGTGCGTCTGCTCTGCAGAGAAGCATAAAATGGTCTCAGAAACCTCTTTCAGTGACTCCCTCTGCAAGGACGACAGCGTCCAGACAACCCAGACGTCTTCCTTTGAGCCTCCTCCTGGCCACAGGAGCGAGTGAGTGAGAGGAGGCTGGGGTTTCCCAGCGACGCACAGCCAAGAAGCTAATCCAGGGATCAGAGCAAAGGTGAAGTCCGTGGAGACAGGGGACTGTGGGCAAATCCTTCACCACGGTGTTTCGCTCCGCGTCAGAGGCGCTGACAAGAGAGCCAGGCCCTGATCAGGGTGCACGGTGAGGTGGAGAAGGCCCCGGGTCCCTTCCCCAGCATCCTGTCTTCACTCCTTCAGATCCGAAGTGGCTCTGAGACGGCTCCAGATGGAGCCTGAACCCGTGACCTCTCCACATAAAGACATCCCTGACACCCACCATGCCATCTGGGGCTCATAAAACCGCATTCTCTATCTTTTCTTGGCTCTCGGGCTATTCAAAAGCTGAAGGGCAATATTTGGGACCGCTCTGGTTTATTCGTGGGCTTTAATTCAGAACACATTTCCACAAAGAGAGGCAGAACAAAGCACAATAGCGCTAAAGTTCAATTTACATTCTCAGTCAGTGAAACAAAATGGAAATGAAAAACAGTTGTGTGGGAGTCATTTATAACCAAACTGTGGCTCCGAAAGCGCCTTTCCCATAATGTCATGGAATAAAAAACATTTTTAAACCACCAGCAAAAAAGCTTATGTAACCAAAAAAGGAGAGGTGAAGGCTTTCTATTAAAAAAATTAAATGAGGGGCCAGCCTGGTGGCGCAGCGGTTAAGTGCGCACGTTCCGCTTTTCGGTGGCCCAGGGTTCACCGGTTCGGATCCTGGGTACGGACGTGGCACCGCTTGGCACGCCATGCTGTAGGAGGCGTCCCATGTATAAAGTGGAGGAAGATAGGCATGGATGTTAGCTCAGGGCCAGTCTTCCTCAGCAAAAAGAGGAGGACTGGCAGCAGTTAGCTCAGGGCTAATCTTCAAAAAAAAAAAATTAAGTGAAATTAGAGCACTGATGACAGTGTGCAATCTCTGTCTCCTGATCTGGCAGATACAAAGTTATTTCCACAATTCCTGATTTGAAGTCTTTTCCTCCCGGGAGTGGTTTGTTTTGGTGCCCCTGGTCATCGGGCTGCCGGCGGTGGACCAGGAACGCCCGCCCGTGAACACAGGTCATGTCACAGCTGGGTGAGGCCCTCGGAGACCACAGAATTCATCTGCCGTCACATCACCATGATTTCCAGGTACAAATTTGCTGTAGGAAGTTATGTCTGGCTTGCTCTGCCAAAAAACATACCAGGTGCTAGCAGGTGGCTGCGATTCCAACCACATCAGCTACACAGCCAAGCACCAGTGTACCAGGCACGTGTGCTTCTCCTGGGCTGGAAAAGGTTCTAGGATGGAGCGATAAATAAGGGGCTCCCCGAGTTAAGTTTCAAAGTTGATCTCACACAGCTGATCAGCAGCAGAACCGGAAGTAGACGCCTGTCTCCATGTCTCGCACATTTTCAGCAAAGCTGAAAAATGGACATTCTTTGAAGAACACGTACAAACCCTCACAGGAGTGGCCCCATTAAGCCGTTCACAGCTCCTCTGGTGCCAAGCTGTCCTCGTCACCAGGCCCTCACTTGTGCCGAATTTTCTCTAACACATTTCTGAGTCCCCCAGCTATTTGATCCCTGCCTGTTCAGTGTTCCCTGAGTAGGCTCTTTCCCACATTAGATTGTGACTTTGTTCGCAGGCCTGTTTCCACTGTGGTGCTGTAAACTTTCTAAGGATGGGGAACATCTCTCATTCATCTTTGTCTCCTGGGTTTACAGCTGAGAGCTTGGTGTGCAGCTGGGGCCTTGTTAAATGTTTATGGAGGGAATTAATGCTCCATCCATACTAAATTCCATCTTGTCAATGCTTCATTTTCCTGTAATTTGTGTGTGGATTCTTGCTAAAGAAATCTACTTAGAATATACCCTTCGCTATTGTAGGAAGTGATTGGAGGTAAACCCTGTTTGTTCATTCCTCCAGAACCCAATTCTTAACCCCTCCTCCTTTGCTTGCTCCCAAGAGAGGTTTGAATGGTAAAATACTGGTTTCCCAGACTCCCTTGCAGCTCAGGGGGCCGTGGGACTAGTTATGGCCAAAGATATGTCAGGGAAAGTCCCTGGGGGGGCTTCTGCGGCCAGTGGTACCCTGTTCGCCTTCTTCCGCTGAAAGCCGCTGCAGCCGCGTGCAGCCAGGAGGCGGCAAACGTGAATGTGACATCCGTCACACCACGGATGAGGGGCAGGGAGACAGAAAGACCCAGAGCTCTGGAGGACGTCGTGGAGCAGCTGAGCCCATGCTGGCCACTGCTGTCTCCAGACTTCTCGTTCTGTAAGAAAAGTAAGCCCTTCTTTATTCAAGCCATTTTTAGCCCAAAAGTGGCCTAATGTCTTTGAACATTTTCAGTTCAACAAGAAATAATGGAGCACTTGCTCTGAGCAGAGCACTGTGCTAGTTTGAGGGGAAATACACCGCTTGACTAAGATGAAGCAGCAAAGAAGATGTTTTTAGAATTTATAGGAAAGACTATTTGAGAGTTTTGTCATGTTCCCAAGTCTTAGTATATTTTGTTTTTTTCTGCTATGACCTGCCAACATAAGGCTATGTCTATATTTTTTTCTGAATCATTATAAAATAGGTTACAACTTTCATCACAGCCCTGAATACTTCATCCTACACTTCCAAAAAAATAAGGATTTTCTCCTTTATAACCATAATACCATTATCATATTTAATAATTCCCAAATGTAATAATGCCCAGTCCATGTTCAAATTTCCCCAATAGCCCACCCCAAGTGTCTTCTATAGTTGCTTTTTCAGAACCACCATCCAATCACTGCATTACGTTTTTATCTAAACTAACCCTCCCCCACCGCCGTATTTCTGTGTGACATTAGCTAGTTGGAGAGACCAGACCAGTTGTCGTGAAAAGTGTCTCACTTCAAGGATTTTGTCAGTTGTTTCCTAGTGGTGTCATTTCGTTGTTCCTCTCTCCTCATATTCCTGTAACTGGAGTTATGTTGAAAGGCTTGATGAGATTAGAGTTAAAATGTTTTTGGCAAGAACACAGTAGGAGATCTGTATGGATATTTATCATGCTTTCTTCTCGCCCCATGGAACTATGTCCCACCTCCTACACCCAGACACGTTTTTCAGCCATTGATCTTGTGCCTCTTCTCCTGTCCAGAGCTGGACACTGTCCCTGTCCCTGATCTGACACGTCTCTTCGTGGTCCCATGCCTCCACCCCATGTGAGCTGTGCTCTGTGCAGAGGTCATCTTTCTCCTGTAGGCAGGGTCCGCAGTCATAGGCACAGTAGACACAGACCTTGTGAGTGGGCAGGACCAGGGACTTGCTTCTGACCAGTAGAATACAGCCCAGATGAAGGGATGTCACTGCCCTGGTTAGGTTGCCTACAATAGTGACTTCCATCTAGCTAGCAGATTCTCTCTTACTTAGTTTAATGAAGCAAACTGCCATGTTGGAGCTCACATGGCAAGGAACCGAGCACAGCATTCACTAACAGCCAGCAAGAAATGTGGCCCTCAGGGATCTGAAACCTGCTGAGAACCATGCACATGAGCCTGGAAGTGACTCTTTCCCCATCTGAGCCTTCAGAAGACACCCCAGCCCTGGCTACTACCTTGACTGTAGCCTCAGGAGAGACCCTGAGCCAGATCACTGAGCTGAGCTGCGCTTGGATTCCAGACCCAGAGAAACTGTGAGATAATAAATGTGTGTTGTTTTAAACTGCTAAGTCTTGGGGTAATTTGTTGCATAGCAATGGATAATGAGTAATCCTACCTGTCTCAATTCCGTATTTCAAGCCTAGTCAGTCTTCAAGGCCCAGCCTAGATACCTTAGTCCCCTTCGTCCCCTTAGTCCCCTCATGCTCTGAGTCCCTGCTGATCCCTCATTGACGGAACCACACGTTCACGTCTCACCCCACACCAGGGGACCATCAGTATTATCCCTCCAACTGGACTGCATGTTCTTCGCAGGCAGGAGCCACATTTAAAGGTTGTATCTCCCACATTTAGCAGCATGTTGCATACATAGGAGGTGCTCATTGAACACTTGTTACTAACAGCAGTAGCAGTTATTATATTCAACAATCTGTACCAGTGAAGAGTCACCATCATCCTGCTTACCACGTTACCAATCGCTGTGTTACCAATAGCTGTAATCAAATATGTCTATAATAAGCAAAGATGTTGACCCTGCAAAAGAAAACATTGTTACTTGAGATTTCCTTTTGTTTTTTATTTCCTGGGAAAACAATACAAATGGAGTGAGTCAGTGATCACGATATTTTCTAGAAGTTCTCTAGATAAGACAATAAGAAATATAAACAAGTCTTATTTTTTCCTGAGAAAATTCTGATAATAAGTTCAGTCTTTAACCAATTGATCCTCCCCAAACGCACATTCCCCAGCTCGCTGTGCTGAGCACAGGAAAGGATCCGCCTACTGGTGAAAGCACTTCGGAGCTCCCTCTTCACGATGGCGTCCTCACGCAGTGCGTCTTCCCTCGGAAATCCCACTGAAACGAGACGAAACTCATTTTTACATGAACAAATCCATGGACTTGCTGAAAAACAGCACAAGGACTTCTCAGAGAGTCAAATGTTTTGCCTAATCACAAAGAAGAAAGTGGCAGCTGGCAATGGAGGTGTTTGTCTCAAAACTAAAGCCCCAAGCTCATCTCTCTAGAGTCTAAACAACGCAGACATCTGACAGTCTGGATATTTTTCTCTCAAAGAAGCAGGGAAAGAATGAGGTAATTTTGGACTAACAGGAAATTGGAAGGAAAAATGAAGACATCTCACCTCTAGGGTAAGAAATAAATGAACGTACATCACCCCCTGAATGAAACCCTCCATTGACAATTTGGGGCTCCCTGCCATGCCTACCTGCTCCCCAGCGCACCTCCAGGAAAGGCGCCCGATGGGAAGTCTGCAAAGGAAACACATGAGAAGGCTCACTTGGCCACGTCTGTCATTAAAACACATGGAACATGCATGAAAGAGAAGGACCGAGATGGGCAAACACAACGGACTGGGAAGGGAACAGACAATAAAGGAGCAGGGGGTGCTTGACAGGCTACTGTCAGCAGGTGTCAACAACACTTTCATCGATGGTCTTCACACGGCCACAGAGCCAGGAGCCACTTTCCCAGAATCTCCTTCCCTGGATGGTCCTGCGATAGTGTCTGCCCACGAAAGACACTTGCAAGAGATTAGGTAGACAGAAGAGGAGAGACCATTATTCAAACGTGACCGTGATACCAGAACACATGACCAGATGTTGAACTCAGCATCCTCCCAGATTGCTCTGCAGAACCCCACCCCGCCCGACCCCCTCACTTCTGAGAGGGAAAGTTGATTGGAGCTTCCAAAAATTCATGAGAGTCGCAGCAGCTTCCTGGGACTCTCCTGAGAATCACCCGTTTGGGGGAGTCAGGCTACGATTTTCAGTGGCTACTTCACTTACCTTTATTCCTTCCACCTTTCAAAGTTATGTGAGCCCCTGAATCTTTATATTAAAAGTCTTAATATCTGGAAAACATACAATGACTTAAAAAAAAAAACCTGGCCAATATGAATTGCAATCATGACCATTAGATAGATTCAAGTGCATATTACATTAGTAAAACAAGAATGGGCTTCTATGAAAAGGGAGCAATCAAAGCAAAAGTTGTTAGTATTTTTAAAAATTATATATGTTATATAGAAAACTATGTATGTGTGTGATTATTAAAACTGAAGATTTCACTTGAAATTTCAAATTATTGATTGATCATAGGTAAAGATGGAATTCCTTGTGGTCTGTAAGGTGAAATCTAGGAAATCAGAAATAAGGGAAAACTTACTAGATGTAGAAATATAAACAGAAGTCAATCAAATCTATTAGATTCTTTGAAGAGAGAAGAAAGTCAATAGGCAGACAGGGAACAATAAAAGAAATAATTAATGTAAGAAAATTTCATAGAGATGAACAAAAACTCAAATTTTGAGATTTAAAAAACCCTCCAGGTGCCAAACAAAAATTTGAAAGACACACGTAGATACGAGAGGAGAAACTGCTACCGTCAAGGATGGAGAGAAAACCCTAAACCTTTCAGAGAAGAAAAGCGATTTAGTTCATAAACAACAAGCAGCAGACTGAGGTCGTATCTGATGCTGTGTCTGACGTTTGAACAGAAGGAAACAGTGCTTCCTTCTCAGCAGAAATTATTTTGAACTCAGACTCCCGTATAGCCAAAATCTCCATGAAGTGAGGGGGAAAACAAAGACGAGGTTGGACTCGGAAAGCTGAGCTTTTGACTGCAAGTAGCGTGGCCTCAGAGGTGGGGTGGATGTCATGTGGAGGTGCTTCAGTGCTCAAGGAGCCATTAGAGGCTGTTCCAGTCTGTCAGTCTCTCCATTCAGCCATCTTTACTGTCTGCTTCTTTCTAAGACTCGCTCCCAGGTTAGGGCGTCAGGTTTCCTGGTTTATGTGCATCAGGAGAGAAGGAGGGACAGCTTTGCTTCCAGGAACAGAATATCAGCCCTTCTCTTCAATGTGATTGGACTGACTCGGGGTCTGTGTGCCCTACACAACATAACACATGCTGATTGTCTTAGAGTGACCCACAAACGGGGAATGGCGATCACTTACCCTGATTCATGTGATCTAAGCAGGAGAGGGGTGAATACCTGAACAAAATGGGTTTTCTGGGAAAGAAAGAAGGGAAAAAGGATCCTGCATTGCCAAATAACAATGTCCACTACACGCTCTTGCATCCCTTATGAAAAAATTACTTGAGGATATACTCCAAGAAAATGGAAAAGAAGTTCAGGAGGAAGGATGACACACAAATCAAAGAAGAATGGTGAGCAAAGAAATTAGAGTTACATCTCACAACTGTTGATGACATGGCTACAAAGTGGACTTTAGTTGTTTAATAAGGATTCCTTAAAAAGTAGAAGCTCGTGTTATTTTTTAAAATAAAAAGTAATCTATAACTGAAACTTTCATGTATTTCAATGAAATACAGGAGAAAGGGGTAAAAAAAGGAGGGAGGATAGTCAAAAGTCAAAGCCAACAAACACGCTGGTGAACTTGTCTTGAAAGGTAGGAGAGTAAACAAATATATTGATTCTTGAAATTAGGAAAAATATGTATTTGCCTTAGTGGTAGTGGTGAAATTATGAATATAGAAAAATAACAAACTTTTCCTCGTTAGTAATCAAGGAGAAAAGCAGAGTAAAATGACAAGGAGAAACCATTTCTTCATCCATCATTTTGGCAAATACTTATTTTGACGATCTTGAGTTTTGGTAAAGGGAAATATACCCTTTCAGAAGTGAGCTGTCTGGGAGACAATTTACTGTCTCAAATATTCAATCACATGTGCACATTTAACCAGCAGTTCCTCATCTAAGAAACTTTCTGACAGAAATATTTGCACTCACTCACACAAATAAATGCTGATGATGATCCATGCAATATTACTTAAAAATAACGAAAAAGGATAAAGGAGCTGTACACCCTGAAATCAAGGAATGACTGAACAAAATGTTGAACATACATACCACAGAATCTTCTGCAACAGTTTGAAGCAGAGTTCGATAAGTTTTTTCAGTAAAGGGCCAGACAGTAAATATTTTAGGCTTTGGGTGCCTTATGGTCTTTTTTGCAAATATTCAGCTGTGCCATTGGGATGGGCAGCAAAGGCAACCACCGGCGATACTGAAGTGAGTGCACACGGCCGTGTCTCAGTAAGAGTTTGTTTATAAAAAGAGGCAGTGGGCTGGATTTGACCGACAGGCCACAGACCACCTGCCCTTAGTTTAAAAGACTTCATTCGATCTACATGTTGCCCGTATGAAAATGGCTCCATCATGCATTCATTTAAAAAATCAAATTGGAAAATAATGTATTATATGGTGCGATTTTGAAAATGATGTGTGAATTTGTGTACCTATACCATCGATTCTCATTATTCGTGATAGTTGTGTTCTATAAAGTCACCGCAAACAATGAATTAGCGAACATGGACTGGTTTGTTCTTAGGGGAAATACAGAGTTAGGTTCCTGTGAGCCTCTGGTCACATTTTCATCAACCACTCAGTACACGGCTTTGTTTTCTGTGTGTTTCCATTTAAAGGCACTTGATATACATTGTTGACTTCTTCACACCGAACGCGCACCAGCAGCACTGTAGCTTACGCCTGAGGGAAGCTAGTCTCACACTCGTGTTTCTCTGGAAGGCGCGTCGTCACAGCCTTCTTGTGCTTAGGAACACGAGACAGCCCTGCAGCACCGTGCCTGGGCCATTCACACAGCAAAACCACCAGCAAAGGCACAAAAATGAGAAAAAATATGGCACTAAATAGACAGCAAAAAGGCTGCGAAAGTGCCCCAAGTATTGATTTTGGGGTTACAGATAAATTTTAGGGAGTAGATAAATTTGCAAATATGGAATCCATGAATAATGAAGATCAGCTGTATGTGTAAATGTAGAGGAAAACTTTAGGAAAAAAACTAGAAATAGAGAATTTACTTCTAGGAAGGAAAGGAGAATTGGAGGACGTGGAAGGGTTTTCAGTTTTTCTCATCAACTGTTCTGTAATGTTTTAATTTTTCACGAGCCTGTATTACTTTTGCAGTATTCAAAACAACTTAAAGTTTTGTTTTTGTGTGTTTGAGGAAGATTGGCCTTGAGCTAACATCTGTTGCCAATCTTCCTCATTTTTTTTTTATTTGTGAAGAAGATTGGCCCTGAGCTAACATCTGTTGGTAATCTTCCTCTTCTTGCTTGAGGAAGATTGTTGCGGAGCTAACATCTGGGGCAATCTTCCTCTATTTTTTTGTGTGTGGGATGCTGCCACAGCATGGCTTGATGAGTGTGCATAGGTCCCCGCCTGGGATCTGAACCCATGAACCCTGGGCCTCTGAAGTAGAGCATGCTAACTTAACCACTATGCCGCCAGGCCAGCCTCTAAAGATTTTTTAAAGTAATTGAGAACATGGCTTGGGTTCAAAATATTTTAAAGGTAGCCTAGAAATTAACTTTAAAATTTCAACAAGTACCCAAATGTCCATCAGCTGATGAATGGACAAACAAAATGTGATCTATCCATAGAATGGAAAATTATTGAACAATAAAAAGAAATGAAGCACTGACACACACTCCAACATGCAGAAACCACGAGAACATTTTGCCAAGTCAAAGAAGCTGGCCTTAAAAGACCACATATTGTATGATTGCATTTATTTGAAATTTCAGAATAGGCCAATCCACAGAGACAGAAAGTCGATTAGTGGTTCCCTAGGGCTGGGAGGTTTGGGGGAAAAGGGGCTGGGAGGTTTTCTTTTAGGGGAGACAAATGTTTTAAAATTAGATTGTGGTGAGGCTGTATTTGCAGCCCTGTGGCTATGCTAAAATCACTGAGCGCTACACTTTAAATGAGTGAATTGTACGGGGTGTGAATTATATCCTAATAAAACTATTTTTAAAAAAATTTCAGTGAGTTATTGTCCTCCAACTCAAATTTAACTTCTTGCATATTTTCCTCCGAGGCCTCTGTGTTCTTTTCTCTGATTTTGTTTTCCTTTTTATCCACCTAATTAAGAGGGAGCATTGAAAAGCGTCTGAAAAGTCGTGAGCTGGAAAGGAACAGTGGCTGGCTTCGCACGACGGCAGCGTGAAAGGAGGTCTTCATTTTCTACTTCAGGCCCTTCCTTTGGATTCTAAGTTTCCTACAATGAGCCTTTATTACTTTAAACACATTGCTAGTTCTCTTATTACAAAGGCAGGAGCCTTCTTTGTACCACCTCTGCGTTTAAAGACCGCTCGAAAGGTAGATCTCAGACTTCCCGGGCCACTTGTTTTGGATTTAACTCCAATTTCCAAATAAAAAGTCTTTATAGTTTTTGGAAATTTGTTTCATTTTTTTTCTTGATTTGCCACTCTGGAATGAAAGGAAAAGATTCCTGTGTGCCTCCTGCAGTACGCCTTCCTGGATGGAGCACAGACAGCAAAGGGACGGTTTAATCTTCTGGCGAAGCCCCCCCGAGCCTGCCATTTGGGAGGGGCCTTCACGTGGGCGCCGAAGGTCTGGACGCGGTCAGGGAACTAAGCGCCAGTATTTGCTAAAGAGGGTGGGACCCCCTCTTGGCGTTGGTGGGAGACTGTGATCCCGCCCCCTCTGAAGCCCGCCTGTGTCCAGGCCCCTCTGCGAACTGAGGACGGCGCTCTCCCAACCAGGTGTGGAGGCTGTTTTCCCTGCCCTGTGAATCTGGGCTGGCCGCGTGATTTGCTCTGACCGGCAGAAGGTGGCAGAAGTGACAGTGCCAGATCCAGAGCCAAGAGGCCCGCCATGCTGGCTCTTGGCTGGTGGAACCAGGAGACTGCCCTGTCTGCCCTGCATTGGTTGGAGAACTGAGTTGCCCCAGCCCATAGCTGGCATCTGTGAGTGAGGCCTTTGGGGACCTACCTGCCCAGGTGACCTAGGAGGAACCAGCAGAAGATCCACCCAGCCCATCCATAGAATCGTGGAAAACAAATCATTGCTGTTTGAAGCCCTTAAGCCATTTTGGGGTGCTGTGTTTTACAGCAATAGATAACTGATCCAATATTTGAGGACCTAAAAGGAGAGAATTTCGGCCCTGAGGGAGAAAGGAGAGTTCAGAAGGCCAGAGCACTGCTTTGAGGAGAGGGAGCTCTGAGCCCAGCAGGGTGTCAGTCCTGGGAGGTGCCAGGCTCAGAGCGTGGGTGACATGCATCATGCCATGGCCTGAGACTAGGGGGCCGTTCCAGCCCCGTAGCCTCCATACAGCCCTGCCACCTACTCGGCCTCTGCTAACTGGATGAGTTGGAGCCAAGCAGTTGTCCTGTGGATGTGCCATCTTGAGTTTCCCATCAAATCTCTAAAATGCAACTGAGCAACAGCCTTGGCCATGAAAGACTGGACCTTCCAGCACAAGCCTGGACTCACCCTGGAGGACCCCTGGACATCTTATGCGTGGGGGCCTAATTGTTGCTTTGTGCTGTCACCAGCCAATGGGTGGGAAGCTCCAGGCCACCTGTGTGCATGCTCTGGAGCTCGTTTGAACCCTTGGGGATGGACAATGGAGATGGTGACCACTCCTCTGAAAACACTTCAGCCTGCTTTCCATGACAGATTGAGCAAACGTTGACAGTCTCCTCGCTTCCTGCTGCATCTGATCCTCTCTGACCCAGAGCGCACTTTAGCGGACACGCCACCTATTCTACTGTGTGTGTTATTTACTAGGGCTTCTGTGATGGTTAGTTTGCTATGTCAACTTGGCTAGGCCACAGTACCCAGTTTTTGGTCAAATACCTGTCCAGATGTTGCTGTGAAGGTAGTTTTTAGTTGTGATTAATATTTAAATCAGTAGACTTTGAGTAAACCCGATTACCCTTTATAATGTGTGTGGGCCTCATCCAATCAGTTGAAGGCCTTAAGAAAGAAAGACTCAGGCCCCCAAGGAAGAAGGAGTTCTGCCTCCAGACTGCCTTGAGACTCCAGCCTTCAGCTCTTCCCTGGGTCTCCAGCTTGACGGCCTGCTCTGCAGAATTTGGACTTGCCAGCCTCCACGATCCCATGAGCCAATTCCTTAAAATGGATATCTCTGTCTCTGTCTCTGTCTCCCTCTCTGTTTATCTCCTGTTGGTTCTGTTTCTCTGGAGAACTCTGAGGAAGAGAACTGCTGTAACGAAGAACCACAGGCTCCAACAACAGAGATTTATTGTTTCGTAGTTCTGGAGGCCGGAAGTCTGAGCCCCGTGTGTCGGCAGGGTTGGTTCCTTCTGGGCTGTGAGGGACCATCTGTTCCAGGCCGCTCTCCTAGCTCCTGCTGGTTTGCTGGCGATCTGTGACGTTCTTTGCCTGTCACCCTGATCTCTACCTTCATCTCCCTATATGAGTGTCTGTCTCCCAATTTCTCCTTTCCATAAGGACACCAGTCATATTGGATTAGGGCCCATCCTAATGACCTCATTTTAATTTAATCACCTCTCTAAAGGCCTTATCTCTAAATAGGGTCACTTTCTGAGCTTCTGGGTGTTAGGGCTTCAATATATGAATTATAGGGGCACACAGTTCAATCCGTTGTACTCTACCATCATATATGAATTACCTCAACTTTCCTCCCACAAGTTTTAACTTTCTGTCCTTTTAGTCACACTTCCTACCTGTAGTGGGCATTTAGATTTGTTTGCCTAACAAACACTTCCTATCCCAAATGGTTCCTGACATCTTTTGGAGAACTACTGTCCCCTGCTGTGTGCTGATGCAGCCTCATTCAAATACACCCCCTTCCACTGCAAAAGCCAAAGGAGACGGTTCTCGCTATGGCTGGTGCCGGTGCAACCTGGAGGAGAGGCCTGGGCACTAAGTCCAGCCAGCTGGGTGCCTTCTCCCAGGGCTCGAGATGCAATGACAGAAGGAGTGATTGGAGGTTATGCATTGCAGCAGGTCGTACTCATCACTCTCCCTATTCTAGAACTAATGCGGTGAGTGATTCCAAGTGTAGGGCATATGGAACTCCATTGGTTTCCGATGATTTCCAAGTCTGGTCCTCTAGGCTCCTGTCCATTCCTTGATATTCTTCCATACAAATTCCCATTTGCCTAAGGAAACCTGAGTTTATTTCTCTTCCTTCCAAGAAATAAGCCCTAAGTAACACAAAAATTAGCACCAGTACTGGGGCAAATGCATATGGCAGGTTAAAGATGGCCGCAAATTCTTTGATTCTTCTCCCATAGATGTGAGACTCTTTCTCTTCCCCTTGGATCTGGGCTGTCCTGTGACTACTTTGACCAATGGAGCGTGGCAGACGTGAAGCTATGCCAGTTCCAGGAACAGCCTTTAAGACCAGTAGCTATTATCTTGCTCTCCTGGATACCTGAGCTGCCTTGTAAGAAGTCTGACTATCTCAAGGCCACCATGATACAAGAAGCCCAAGCAATGTGAAGAAGGCTTGGAAGAGCTCACCTGGGTAGTTAGTCTCTGAGCTACACAGGGTCCCCCAGGTGCCTGGGGCTGGGCGTTTCCTTACAGATGACTTCTTTACTCACATGTCTCTGTGCTCACTGGCCTTACTTGGCCTTTTCCCTCTCTTCCAAAGTCCCTGACCCACGATATCATGAACAAAATTAAATGGTTGTTTTAAAACCAATAGTTCTTTTTAAATTATTGTTTAAAATCAAGTGGTTGTTATAAGCCACTAAGTTTTGGCGTTACGTAAGTTTTATGTTATGTAGCAATAGGTAATGGGAAGAAAGTGACAGACCCTCAGGAAAAAATGGGTGTGGGAAGGGATGGAAGACCGTGACGTTCGATGGGAATAGAAGAGCCAATGACATTCCATGGCAAAACTTGCGTTCCTGGCATAAACTCCACTTGGTCGTGATGTGTTATCCTTTTTACCTCTGAAGGATTTGGCCTGCTAAAATATTGCTTAGACTATCTTACGTCTAGTTCCTGAGAGACATTGGTCTATAGTTTGTTTTTTTGTGATGTCTTTGTATTGCTTTGGTGTTAGGGTAAGGCTGGCTGAGCAGTGTTTCCTGCTCTCCGATTATACAGAAGGCTGGATGCAGAATCGGTGTTCTTTCTTTCTTCAGCAATTTGTAGAATTCACCGTGGGAGTCATCTGATTCTGGCATTTTCTCTGGGAGGAAGTTTTTAACTATAATTTCAATTTCTTTGCTAGATACAGAGTTATTCAGTTTATCCATTTCTTCCAGAATAAACTTTGGTAGTTTGTATCTTTCAAATAACCAGCCTAATATAGCTAAGTTGTTGAAATTATTGGCATAAAGTTGTTCAAAATATTGCTCTATTATCCTGTTTTTTTAAAAGTTTTTTTGTTGCGGTAACATTGGATTATAACATTATATAACTTTCAGGTGTACATTATAATATCTTTCGAATTCTGTGTAGATTGCATCATGTTCACCACCCAAAGACTAATTACAATCCTTTACCACACACCTGTGCCTAATGACCCTTTTCGCCCTCCTCCCTCCCTCCTTCCCCTCTGGTAACCATCAGTCCAATCTCTGTTGCTATGTGTTTGTTTGTCGTTGTTTTTATTTTCTACTTATGAGCGAGATCATATGGTATTTGACTTTCTCCCTCTGACTTATTTCACTTAGCTTAATACCCTCAAGGTCCATCCATGTTGTCACAAATGGCCAGATTTCATCATTTCTTATGGCTGAGTAGTATTCCATTGTGTATATACCACATCTTTATCCATTCGTCCCTTGATGGGCACCTAGGTTGCTTCCAAGGCTTGGATATTGTGAATAATGCTGCAATGATCACAGGGGTGCATGTATCTTTATGCCTTTGTGTTTTCAAGTTCTTTGGATAAATACCCAGCAGTGGAATAGCTGGATCATATGGTAGATCTATTCTTAATTTTCTGAGGAATCTCCATAATGGCTGCACCAGTTTGCACTGCCACCAGCAGTGAACAAGGGTTCCCTTCTCTCCACATCCTCTCCAACACTTGTTGTTTCCTGTCTTGTTAATTATAACCATTCTGACGGGAGTGAGTTGATATCTCATTGTAGTTTTGATTTGCATTTCCCTGATAGTTAATGATGTTGAACATCTTTTCACGTGTCTGTTGGCCATTCGTATATCTTCTTTGGAGAAATCTCTGTTCAGATCTTTGGCCCATTTTTTAAAATTGGGTTTTTGGTTTTTTTGTTGTTGAGACGTATGAGTTCTTTGTGTGTTTTGGATATTAATCCTTATCTGATAATGGTTTGCAAGAATCTTCTCCCAGTTGTTAGGTTGTCGTATCCTTTTAATGTCTTTATAATCTGTAATGATGTCACCTCTCTCATTCCTGACATTAGTAATTTGTGTCACTCTGGCTAGAGATTTATAAATTTTATTGATCTTCTCAAAGATTTGATTTTATTGATTTTCTGTGTCTGTTTCATTCAATTCCTCTTTGATCTTTATTATTTCCCTCCTTCTGCTTACTTTGGGTTTAATTTGCCCTCTTATTTCTAGTTCGTTATGGTAGAAATTGAGGTCATTGATTTAAGACCTTTCTTCTTTTCTAACATAGGCATCTATGCTATTGATTTCCATGTAAGTATTTAAGTAAGTAAGCAGCATCCCCACAAATTTTGATATATGGTGTTTTCATTTGCGTTCAATTCAAAATACTTTCTGTTCTTTTTTTATTTCTTCTTTATGCCATGGATCACTTAGAAGAGTGCTATTTAGTTCCTAAATATTTGGGGGATTTTCCAGAGATATTTCTGTTACTGATTTCTAATGTAATCCATTGTGGTCAGAGAATATACTTTGCATGACTTGAGCCCTTTTAAATGTATAAAGACTTGTGTTATGGTACAGAATGTAGTCTATCTTCACGGTTTTCTTGTGAACTTGAAAAGAATGTTGCCTGGAGCGTCCTGTAAATATCAAGCAGATCAAGTTAAATGATGGGTTGTTCCGGTCTTCAATATCTTTACTGATTTTCTGTCTACTTCTATCAGTTATTGAGAGAGGGCTATTGAAACCTCTGACTATAATTATGAATTTGTCTTTTTACCCTTTCAGTTTTTGCATCAATTATTTTGAAGCTCTGTTATTTGGTGCATAAATATTTACAATTAAGAATTTTAGCATTGTCATGTCCTCTTGATGAATTGGCCCTTTTATTATTATCAAATATCTTCCTTATCCTTGGTAATATCTGTTGTTCTGAAATTTACTTTGTTGGATATTAATATAGCCATTCCAGCCCTTTTTTTGACTAGTGTTAGTGAGGTATATCTTTCTCCATCCTTTTACTTTTCACTTGTCTGTGTCTTTTTATTTAAAGTGCATTTTTTGTAAGGCGCATGTAGTTGGGTCTTGCTTTTCTATTCACTCTGATGGTCTCTTTTACTTATGGGATTTAGCCATTTATACTTGATGTGATTATTAATTTGATTACATTTAAGTCAATCATCTTGCTCTTTGTTTTCTATTTGTCCCATGAACTCTTTAATCCCTTTTTTCTCTTTTTCTGGCTTCTTTTGGATTAATTGAATGTTTTTTATGATTTTATTTTATCTCTTTCATTGGCTGATGAGCTACAGTTCTTTGTTTTGTTAGATTAGTGGTCGTTTTAGGGTTCATAGTGTACATCTTCAATTCATCACAATCTTCTTACAAGTGATGCTACGCCACTTCACGTATATGATGAGAACCTTATAATATTATACTTCCATTTTCTTGTTCTTCTTTCTTCTGTTATTCTATTTGATCTTTATCCTATTGTTGTCATACATTTTACTTCTATATATGTTATAAACCCCACAAACTGTTCTATCACATAGTCTTAGAGCCTAGAATGTTTGATCCAAAGTCCATTCTCTTAATCTACGTGCTAAACACTCAACAAAACAAAACAAGAAAAAAAACACACAAAAATTCACAGTCAAATCTGGGTTTTGATAAGCCTCAGCTAGGAAAGGTTGTGTTGGTTAAACGTGAGGCAGATCCTGGCTACAATGCAACACAGTCAGGAAATTCAACTGCACGTTGGCATGGATTCTTCGTGGTTTCAACAATGCATGTTCATTTAAGACTCAAAAAGTTCTAAAATAGATTTGGGGATAAAATTGGTAGAGTTACAGGGTAATGTTACTATAAACTAATTTTTAATGTGGGAAGTAAAATGCGTAATGTAGCACACAGCTTTGTGTTCTATAATGAATAGTAATTGCTTACACATATGGCGCTTACAGTATGCTAGACACCATTCTAAGTGTTGTACATATATTAATTTATTTAACCTTACATCATTGTAAAGTGTCCATTTACAACAGGGCAGTGAGAATTGCTATATATGGCGATTCAGAAAATGTTTAACTTGAGAGTGTAATCAATTTCGAGGATGGTATGCATCCTGTTATATTACTTTACTACATTGGTTAGATCGAGATTTACCAAGAAGGATTTAGTTTCCATCCCATGTGAATACTAAATTTCTTTCTCTCCTTAAAAAGAAAAACACTTTGCCTTTTATTATTTCAACAAGTTCTCAAGCTTATTGTTTCAACTAGTCCCAATAAATTTTAGTTGTTACTGTTCATATCATTTTTATGATATGGCATCAGACTCTCAAATAAATACTGACAGGAGCAGGGCTGGAATTCGTGGCATAATACATTGTTTGTATAATGTACACCTCCTAAGAGATGAATAAATCATACATTCCTTTGTAGCAGGACAGAAGGAGTTCCCACATGCATGCCCCCACAAAGAACCTCTGAGCACATCTGTGGAATGTCAGAGCCTTGGTTCAGGAGGACAAGACCACTTGAGGTGGCAGTTCCATGGCTAAGGGCACAGACTCCAAAGGAAGTTGATGGCATATCACTCCAAAAGGCCAGATGGGACCAGGGGGCGGACCAATCCCTCCATCCCACCAATGATGCTACTGGGCTCTCGGTATAGATCTGAGGCCTCTTCTCCCCACTCCTCACGTCAGGATGCAGTAAGCTATACTCATGCTCCTGGACAATGTCTTATGGAAGAGAAGAGGTGAAATCTGAAAAAAAAACCATTTGGATCAGCTTTTATGGGGAGCTGAGTAAACGCTCAGTAATACTAAGTAAAATGTATAGTTTTATTGATAGTGATACACTAAAGAGAAAAAGTACAGCAGATAAGGGAGATAGGAACGGTCAGCTTTGGGAATAGGGCAGTCAGAGAAGGTGCAACTGAGAAGGTGACATTTGAGCAGAATCTGAAGGAGGGGAAGAAGCATGCCCTACACCTCTTACAGGACTGCTTTCCAGGCACTGGGGGCCACTGGGCCCAGCCTGTTGAGAAAGACTAAGGAAGCCAGTGAGGAAGGAGTGAGGGAGGGACAGGGAGAGCCATAGGAGCAGAGCATACATGGGGAGCAGAGGGCCGGATCATATGGCATCTATGGGCCACTGGAAGGGTGTTTGCTTTTCCTACGTATGGGGACTATTGCAGAGGAAGTTAAAGGTGTGAGTTGGACTTTAAATGCATCGTCCTGGCTGCCATGTTGAGAATAGACTTAGCAGGGTAAGGATAAAGCAGAGGGAGCAGATAGGAAGCTATTGCGCTGATTCAGCTGAGAGAGAACGGAGGCCCGGGCCGTGGTAGAGGTCATAAAATTGGTTGGTTTAGGGATATATTCTTAAGATAGAGTTAACGTGTTTGCTGATGGATTTGATGTGGCATGTGGGAGAAAACAAAGAGTGAAGGATGACCTCAGAGTCTCTGGCCTGAGGAATATTTATGGAGATAGGAAAGATTGTGGGAGAAGTAGGCTGGGGATCAGCAGTTGCGTTTTGGACACTTTTACGTTGGATATGCTCTCAAAAATTCAAGTGGAAATATTGAGTATGTTGTTGGACGTAGAACATTAGCGTTTAGGGGCGGGATCCAGCTGGAGATGCTCTTTTAGTAGCAGTCTACAGTTGGCATTTACAGACATGAGACGATGTACCGTTACCAAGGCATTGAGACATTCAACATTTAGAAGTTAGGGAGATGAGAAGAAACAGAAAAGGAGAGGGAGAACGAGTGGCCAGGATGGTCAGAGGAAAACCAGGGGAATGAGGTGTTCAGGAAGCGAAGTGAAGAAAGTGCTTCAGGAAGGTGCGGGTCAAATGCTACTAAGAAGTCAAATAAGATCAGGACCTATGATTGACCCTTGGAATTAGAACCACAGAAATCACTGAAGACCTTGTCAAGAGCAGCTTTTGTGGAGAGGTAGAGGTGAGATCCTTGCAGAAGTGAGTTCAAGGTCAGCGAAAATGGTGGAATAAGGACTTCTGAAAATTCTCTACTCCATAAAAGCAATGAGAAAACTGGCAAAATTGTCAGGATCAACTTTCTAAGAACCCTAGAAATTAACCAAAGACTTGTAGCAATCCAGGGAGCAATTATGCCAGACCAGCGACCAAGTCTCAGTAAGAACAGAAAGCTTTGAGGAGCTTTAACTCACTCTATTCCCGTCTCCTTCTCTCCAGCTTTGCAGAAGCCTTGAAAACCAGCAGCCTGACAGCCACCAGGGAGGGCAAAATGGAAGTGGAACTTCTTCAGAGCCCCACTCTCAGCCAGCGGTCATTATTTGATTTGTCTGTGGGTTTCCTGCAAGAACCGACTTGAAAGGTTTTCTTTGGTTGACCTGATTCAGAGCTTCCCCAGTGAGAAAAGCCTTGTACCAGAGGCGTTTGTGGAAAATATTTAGGGTTAATTGTCTAACTTCACAACTGCACCAAGTTGGGGCAAACAATAGGCTAACAAAAAAGCTTGAAAGGGAAGACTGGAGAATGAGAAATCCACAGGGGCTTTGAAAAGCACCAACACATTCCAGGGAATCTGGAAGGCTATGCACATGCATAGGGCTGTGTGCATGCTCAGGAATGACCTCAGAAGACCTTCAGTTCTCCCCTCTGACTGGCTTTGAGGCTCTGTGTCGGCAGGAAGTGAAGGCTAAGGCAGAGTTGTCAGCTGCCTGGCCAAGTGTTGAAGGCATGTCCCAACGTGTATACAGAGCCCCTGGCAAAGACTGGGAGACTCCTCGTTGATTCCAGGTGTTTAAGAACATGTCTGGTCCAATTATGAGCTGACCACTAAGGTAGTCAAGCAGAGACTTACTTCAGCGGCCACACACGACAAAGAATGTAGACAAAATTAGTTCAGAAAAGTCGTTAAACACACACACAGCAACAAAAGCAAGCAGCAACAAGAAAAACCCTAGAGACAGAGGAGAATATGATTTCCAGAGTTGCCACATTATATTATTTAAAATGTCCAATTTTAACAAAAAAATTGGGGGCGTATAAAGAAACAAGGAAGTATGGTCCACACACAGAAAAAAAGCAACCAATAGAAACTGTCCCTGAGGAGGCCTGGACATTGGAGCGACTAGACAAAGATTTGAAAGCAGCTATTTGAAATATACTCAAAGAACTAAAGGGAGCCATGTCTAAAGAAATAAAGAAAAGTAAGAGAATGACGTCTTACCAAATAGAGAATACCAATAAAAATGTATAAAGTATAAAAAAGAAGTGGCTTCAAAACGGCACAGCAAGAGGGAAATTGATGTGAAGGGAAACTCCAGAGATGGGGGACGGGTCACCGGCTTCCGGGGAGCGAGCGTACAGGAAGTGTCTCACCATAAAGGGCAGGACGAAGGGGTTTTTAGGGGCGATGAAACCATTCTGTATCCTGATTGGGGCAGTGATTATAGGATCTATATATGTATTAAAATTCTTAGAACTGTACCCCAAAATAGTGTCTATTTTACTGTACGATGATTTAAAAATAAAATTCAAAATCACTAAGTGCTGATTATAAAAATAATAAAAAGAAGACAAAATATTTATTTCACAAAAGCTAGGAATAAAATACCAGACGACATGATGTGAGAGAGAAATGGACTAGTTTAGAGCAGAGTTAAACTACGCTAAGTTCCTAGACTTACTCAGAAGGTCAGGCTACTCAGTAACTTCACACTTAAATTTAAGTATGCATGTTTGGTAAGGCTAATCAATTGAAAAATAGAAATATAGTGGATAACTTTCAAACAAGTAAAGATAGTAAAAAAATTTTTTAATTCAACAGACGTCAAAAAGGGAAAACAATGGAAACAAAGAGAAAACATAATAAATTGGAAGCCTGAAATAAGTTGTTAAAATAAGCTCTGATATATAATGTACATATTATATATATACACAGATTAATTGTATCTGAAGAGTTGGAGACAATTTGATTAGATATTAAAAATAAGAGGCACACATTAAATATGAGGGGGACGGCACCAAAAGGACACTTCAAGAAAAACAGAAAAGTTGAAAATAAATGAATAAAAAAGAATGTAAGAGGCAAGTATTGTATAATAAAAACAAAGCTGGCATAGCAATATTAATATCCTATAAGATATGATTTCAGGTATAGACCATAAAAATGGAAAAGAGGGGTCATTTCATACTCTTCCAATTAGGATATCGCAGGTGGCTGTAACAAAATCCAATAGTGGTGACTTCAACAAAAAGAGTTTATTTTAGCAATATAAGTAGTCCATTGCCAGGCAAACTAGACCCTGACTCAGGGGATGATGCTGTCAGCAATCTCCTGGCTTCCTTCTTTCTCTGTATTGTGTCATTCTTATGTCTCCCTCATGATCGTAAGATGTCCGCTTTACCTCCAGCCTCACTCCTGCATTCCAGAGAGGAAGAAGAAAAAGGAAATGCCAAGAAGGGGTGGTACCTACATCAGAAGTTATACACATGGCTACTCCTAAACAGAAAGGAAACCAGTCATTATAAATTATTAGCTGAGTATATTGCTCCATCAACCAAAATGGGGGTTTTGTTGCTAAGGAATAGGTAGAGACTATCTAGGAGGTAGGTCACAACCAGTGTTTACTACACACAGTGCCAAACAAAGTGTAGTCTAACTAGATAGAACTATGCTAAACTTGTATGCACCTAACAATGTTGCTGAGAAATACAAAAGGCAAAACATGACGTGGTTATAGGAACAAATTTACAACATCACAAGTTTTTAAACAAGCCTCTTTCAGACATTGATAAATCAAGCAGGCAAAAAATAAGTAAGAATAGGGGGCTGGCCCCGTGGCCGAGTGGTTAAGTTCACGCGCTCCGCTGCAGGCGGCCCAGTGTTTCGTTGGTTCGAATCCTGGGCGCGGACATGGCACTGCTCATCAAGCTACGCTGAGGCAGCGTCCCACATGCCACAACTAGAAGGACCCACAACGAAGAATACACAACTATGTACCCGGGGGGCTTTGGGGAGAAAAAGGAAAAAATAAAAAATCTTTAAAAAAAAAAAAAATAAGTAAGAATAAAGAAGATTTAAATGAGTGCTAGTCAGAGTTTAGTCTGTGTACCAGCGAGCTGCAAGGCTAGGAACTTACGCTGGGATGTAAATTATGCTCTCGAGGCCACTGTTTCGTTCAGCTAATAGCTTTTTTTATGGCAAAACTTTCTTAACGAAGGAAGCTGTGCATTGACTCACATTCTAGCACAAGCTCCTTACCCTGTCTCAGGCCTGAGAAAGTGCTTACAGACAGACCAGCTACTTTTTGAGTAACGTTGATTTAACTCTTCGTCCACACAGAACGATTTCTTCTTTGATCAGCTGCTTTGAGTAATGCTGGTTTAAATAATAGCAAGCTTGAACCCAACAACAGGTGATAATTATTTTTTCCTAAGAATTACTATATGCCAAGGCTTGATCCTGACAAAAACCCAAGGGCGCGCTCTGCCACTGTGCCCAGCGTGGTAGGGCAGCTCAGTGGTGGGGAGCCTAAGTCACAGCGCTCATTTCATCCTCCACGTAAACACTTCATCTTCGGCCAGTGTGTGAACAAGATCGGAGCAATTCACAGTTTCCATCACACGGAGAATGGCTGATGTGTTATAAGTTTAAAACACATTTCAATTTTACCTCGTTAGTTCCATCAGCTAAGCAAAATCCATTTACGAGGTTTATTTTCAGGAAGCCCTGGCCCTAGGATGGAGGAACAAAGATGTTCATTTCTTGTGCTGGAGAGGGACAAGCCAAAGGCTTGGGTGAGGTCTCATGCTATGTTGTAGAGCACATTGAGGAATGTAGAAAAGACACATCTTGACATTCCACAAACCTTTTCTGTGCTCAGTGTCATCCTTTCAGCTTCCTATGAATTGAGGGCAGACATCATTGTGAGGAAAATAAGAAAACAACTGGAATCATAGATATGACTTGCCCTTGCCCTTTACCTCAATCTCATTTCCTTTTCCGCATAGGCTGGCACTGTTTGCAGCTTAAATTGTATCCTTCAGGTCCCTATTCTATGCAGTCAGAGTGTGCAGATCAGGACTGGGGTTCATCTTTTATCATCATTATTTTACAAGAAATTCTATCTTGCTTTTATTGCGTTGTGACTTGCTTTTTTCACTTACAACATGTCTGGAAGGTTTATCTGTCAGTATATATATAGGTCTATCCCATCCTGTTATAACATATATATATGTTATAATGTTATATATAACATTCCCCTATTGATAGATATTTAGGTGATTTCTAACTTTTTGCTATAAAAAATAATACTGTGTGTAGTATTACCTAGTCTCCAAAGACGGCCCCCAACAAAGTTCACCTCCAGGTTCCATGTCCTCCTATAGTCCCCTCCCGCGCTGAATCTGGGCTGACACTGTGACTCGCCGTACCCGCCAGAATGCAGGGGAATTGGTGCTGTAAGAGCTGTAGAACTAAGCCTTAAGGAGGACCCGCAGCTTCCACTTGGAGCTGGCCACCACGTAAGAAGTCCAATACCCTCCTGCAGAGAGGCCAGAAGCAGAGGCCTTAGAGGAGGACATGCCCCACACTTCCCTGGAGGCAGAGGCCACATGGAGGAGCATGAGGGTGCCAGACGGTGTGAGTGAAGAAGCCGTCTTGAATGTTTTTTTTTTTTTTAAAAGTCAGAAGCTTTATTTATTTTTTTTTTTTTAAAGATTTTATTTTTTCCTTTTTCTCCCCAAAGCCCCCCGGTACATAGTTGTGTATTCTTTGTTGTGGGTTCTTCTAGTTGTGGCATGTGGGACGCTGCCTCAGCGTGGTCTGATGAGCAGTGCCATGTCCGCGCCCAGGATTCGAACCAACGAAACACTGGGCCGCCTGCAGTGGAGCGCGCGAACTTAACCACTCGGCCACGGGGCCAGCCCCCGTCTTGAATGTTTTTAATCCAAATGTTTAAGCCTCCAGAGTTCTACCGTCCAGTGGAAAACCATCTGGCTGAGCCCGGTCAACCCACAGAGCCCTGAGGGATAATCATGAGTTGTTGTTTTAAGCTACTGAATGTTGGGGTTTACTCTGTGGCAATAGATCAGCGACACTCTGCAATAAACAGCACAACTCCATTCCTTATCTCTCCGTATGTGGTGAACTGAATGGCTAGGTCATAGGGCCCACATATCAAATATTAATAAATCCTGCTGAGTTCCTCTCCAAAATGGCGGCACACCATTTTATATCCCCATCCACAATGACTGGGAGTGCCATTTTCCCTTAAAGTGCTTGCCAGATAAAAAATGGGATTTCATTTCATTTTCCATTTCTCTGATTACTAGTCAAGTTAAGTATTTGTTTTTCTTTGTTTGCTGGCCATTTGTGTTGACTTTTCTGTTAGCTGTCTGTCGGAGAAACCAACAGGATTTTCTGCTGGGTTGTCCTGTGGCTTCTCTTCCGATTGCCCTCCTGGGGCTGCTCCAAACCTCCACCTCCCAAGGTTGCCAGGTACTGTTTGCATTTGTATGCAACTCCTCACAGCTGACAGTCAGCTGCAACGTATTTATCTGCCTTGGCAAGGCCACTCTCATGTCTACAACAGCCCCATTGTCATACACTCAGGTGGACATCACCAATACTCTCCCAAAGTCTCAATAAAAAAGGAGAATGGCTGCGTGCAGCCCAAGCAGTCCCATCCTGGGATGATAGAGACCAGACACTGTGTACATCGTCTGGCTACTGGCCTTCTGAACTGTCAGGGAATTATGACCCTAAGCCCCTGTTCTGGCCACAATACCCCATCAGCTCACATTTGAGAACTGCCTAAGACCCAGAGACAGCCACTGCATCTTCTCAGCACTGAAGTACCAGGGTGGCCTCATTTGTATCTCTGTCAGACATGCCACACCTTGTGGGAGGGGTCGCATACCTAGAGCGCCCATCACATCCGGCACCACATAGTGGGATTTGCTACGTATGAAGACACCGCTCCCTCCGCGGGGCTGCATGTGTCACTCTCCTTGCCTAAAGTTGGAAGATCCAGTCTTTCCTGGAAGCTCTGGTTCTCACTCTGTTAGAGTCCTTGCAGTGGATCCAGTTCTGGAAGGGCCTAGTGAGCCCCAGAGAGCAAGAGCACCCACATGGACAAGGTGCTCACTGGACCAGCCCTCACTCCCTCCTGCAGGTGAAGGCACTGTGGCTTCGTTCCTCTAACACCAGAGAATGTGCGGGTGTGTCGATTTCATCCAGTTTAGAGAGTATATTGGACAATCTTGTGTTATGCTTAACAATCTTATCATTAATAGTAAGTAATTTGAAAGGACCCCCTCTTCTCTGTGTCCATTTATTACATCGAATGTGTCCTACAGCTGCCGTAACAAAGCTTCATAGGCTGGGTGGCTTAAACAACAAGATTCATTTTCTCAGGTTCTGGAGGCTGGAAATCTGAGATCAAGGAGTCGGCTGGGCGGGTTTCCTCTGCAGGCACTGGGGAAGGATCTGGTCCAGGCCTCTCTCCAGCTTCTGGTATCTCCTTGGCTGGTGGCAGTGCAACTCCAAATCTTCCCTATGTGTCTTCCCTCTCCACGTGTCTGTCCCTGTGCCCAAATGTCCCCTTTTCATGAGGACACAGTCATACCGGATTAGGGCCCACTCTGATGACCTCATCTTAACTTGAGAATCTGAAACGACCCTATTTCCTAATAAGGTCATATGCACAGGTACTGGGGTTAGGACTTCAACACCTTTCTGGGGACACAATGCAACCCATAACACACATCCAAACCAGCGGGGTGAACGTAAGGCAGCTCCCTGCAGGTCTCAGGTCGCCAAAGCTTGAACTGTGGAACCAGGACGGTTTTCTGTGTATTTCAGAGATTGCACTACATAGGAGAGGAGCTGGACGCATGAGCACTGTCCAATAAGACTGGTGATTTTTGATCCATAAATGATAGAGATTCTATATTTGCTTTTAAGATTGAGAAATAAATTATTTTAAAGGGGATTTTTGTAGATATTATAGGCATGAAACGTTGTTGAACAAAAACCTTAGCAGTATTAGTATTTTCATCCAATAATCCTATTCTAGTAACCATGGTGATATAAATATATCTTGGTTTTATTGACTTTTCTTTTCAAAAAAGAACAAACTATCATCTTTAACTGCTCTGCCAGGAAAAATATTCTGACCACATGTGTGGTATAATGGGAAATTTTTGGTCTTTGCCCCTGGTTCCTGGCACGGAGCTGCTAAAGCCCTTGGAATCTCCTGAATGACAGGAGTGTCTTGTGTTATTCATAACAAGGCCCTCTCAACCAGACCTGAGTTTGTGTTAATGAGGTGACTGCTGGAGAGCCCCTTAATAGCTTCATGGTGGAGGCTGGTCACCAGAAACACCAAGCCATGATTAGAGGGTTGGAACTTTCAGCCCCGCCCCTCAACCTCTGGGGAGAGGAGAGGGGCCAGAGATTGAGTTCAGTCACCAATGGCCAATGATTTAATCAATCATGCCTACATAGTGAAACCCCCACAGAAACCCCTAAATGAAGAGGTTCAGAGAGCTTCCAAGCTGGCGAACACATGGAGGTGCTGGGAGGGGGGTGCGCCTAGAGAGGGCGTGGAATGGCCACGCCCCCCCCAAGCCCATACCTTGCCCTATGCATCTCGTCCACTTGGCTATTCCTGAGCGGTGTCCTTTCTAATAAACTGAATATAGTAAGTAAAGTGCTTTCCTGAGTTCTGTGAGCTGTTCTAGCAAATTATCAAACCTGAGGAGGAGGCTGGGGGAATCCCGACTTGGCAGCCAAGTTGGACTGGAGTGTCAGTAATCTGGGCACTTGAGGCTGGCTCTGAGGGTATCTCATGGGACTGGGCCCTTAACCTGTACAGTCTGATGCTAACGGCGGGTAGAGTCAGGCTAGAATTAAATTGTGGGACTCCCAGGTGCTGTTCGGAGAAATGGAGGCTTGGTGTTGGAAAAGACCACACATTTGCTGTCAGGGGAGGAAGAAGACCTCTTAACATGATTAAGGAGATTCAGACCAGAGCTCCAACTAGTAGTGGCCTCCTCAAGATGACCACCTGCCAGGTGGGGATCATCTGTGGACAAAATGACGAGCAACAAGGGGCTGGCCCTGTGGCCCAGTGGTTAAGTTTGTGCGCTCCGGTGCAGGAGGCCCAGTGTTTCATTGGTTCGAATCCTGGGTGCAGACATGGCACTGCTCATCAAACCACGCTGAGGCAGCATCCCACATGCCACAACTAGAAGGACCCACAACGAAGAATGTACAACTATGTACTGGGGGGCTTTGGGGAGAAAAAGGAAAAAAATAAAATCTTTAAAAAAAAAAAAAGACGAGCGACAAAGGAAGGTATTGTTTCCTGCCAGTCTTCCCACTGCCCTCATTTCTTGACATAAAGATTGGAAATTTAAGATGAAGTTTCTTTGGTATATTGGTTGCACTCAAGCTTTGTGAACTTCTAAAGTTTGTACGTAGTGGTGAAAACTGGAATCTTTGTTCCATCGTACCTGAATCTGAATTTCTGGAAACCAGAAAGCCTATTTAAGCTGTATGTAGACACAAATGGTTTGAGATAAAATATACTTTACAAAGCCATTGTAGTTTTGGATGGATGTATAATTTCAGGATAAGCCTATAAAAAAATTCATTCAGTGATGTAAGTGTGAAATGGAGAACCTGCTAGCATTATGCTATAAAGATTCGCTACACATTAGAGAGAAAGGCACTGGGCCAGTAAATGAAGAATTTATTGTATTTGTCCTAAATCAGAGTTCAACACATGAGCATTTTTCTGCCTTACTTCCTGCCTCCCAGCCTCCCTCCTACATATGCTGCTACCACATCGCAGGCATTGGTGGGGATACACAGGCCGCTTTCCTATGGAGCTTCAGACCAGTAGGGAAAACAGACTTCAATCAATAAGCTTGCATCATACGGGTAAGATTATAACTGTGAAATGTGCCTCCAGGGGGCCCTAGGCTCTGTCTGCATGGAGCCGTGATCATCGTGGGGTGATGGAGCAAGAGGCAGCAGCCCTTAGGAAGTGACAGCCGAAGGGAGGAGTAGAAGGTACCCAAGTGAAGGAAGTCAGAGAGAGCATGTTCCAAGCAGAAAGAAGAGCTTGTGGAAAGGCCCCATGTGGAAGGGAACTTGGCTTCTTGAGGAAATGAGCAAGGACTGGAGCAGAATGAGGCTGGGCATATATGGGTCAGATCCTTTATGTAATGTAAAGGTTTCCATCTTTGACTTGAGAGCACTAGCAAGCCATGGGGCAGCAACGTAGTTAGACTTGAGTTTAAAAGATCTTTCCATATGTGTGTGGAGAGCAGACGAGCTGGGTGATGACAGAAATGGGAGACTAGTACGGAAGCTCTTATCCAGGCAAAAGATGAGATTATCTTGAGTTAGGGTGCTGGCAATGGGGACAGAGGACAGTAGGCAGAAGGCATGCAGAAGGTAAAACCAGTAGAACATGGTGGAGAGGCAGGTGGCAAGGATGAGGATTCAGGACAGGCAAGGAGAGTGGAGAGAGGAAATGGACCATCTTTTTTTTCTCCCTAAAGCCCCAGGACACAGTTATGCATTCTAGTTGCAGGTCCTTCTAGATCTTCTGTGTGAGCCACCACCACAGCATGGCTGCTGACAGACAAATGGTCTGGTTCTGTGCCCGGGAACCAGGCCCGAGCCGCCAAAGCAGAGTGCACCGAAAGTGAACCACTAGGCCCCCAGGGCTGGCTGGGAAACGGACCATCTTGTTTGACAAGCTGGGCTATTATCTTGTTTTGTCCTTGGACTTTTGTATCACTCGCTGCTAGTAGAGCAGAAGGGCATAATTCAGTTGAGGATTTTCCCAACTGAAAAAGAAATGAACAAGTGAAAAATCCCCTCACAGGGATGAGCGTGTATTCCACACAAAAGCCCGACAGGCAGAGGGTTGTGGACTGCAGGCACCTACTTTCCACAAAGTTTGGTATGCTCAAAGACTCCACTCTCACTGATTTTGTTTGGTCTGATCTAGCATTTAGTGAGACTCAAAAAGCACTACCTATAAGAGAAAACATTGATAAATTGGACCTCATCAATATGAGAAACAGCTGCTTATGAAAAGACACGGTTAAAAAATATTAAAAGACAAGCCAGAGACTGGGATAAAATATTATCTGTATCTACAGCTTTATCTGCCTGAAATGAACTTACATCCAAAACACGTAAAGAACTCTTGAAAATAAGGAGATATACAACCTAGTTGCAAGAGGAGCAAAGATTTGAACAGATATTTCACAAAAGAAGGTATGCAGGTGGCCAATAGGCTGCTCCTCAGATACCCTCAGACCCCTCGGCCTTGAAGCCTTGACATTGGCCAGACACTGCACCAGGAAGGTTTTTCCCCAGATGTCTGCGTCTCCCTCTCAAGCCTTCAATGGGTGCCTACCTTCTTCCTGCCACTCTTGCTGGCACACACCACGCTCATTTCCTGGCCCTCTTGCCTGTCCCGAGGCCAGCACGGCTGTGCTCCATGGAAGCGGTCAGTCTCCTAGGGTACACACCAATCTGCAGTCCCCTCTTAAATGAAGAGTGCCAGCATGTGACACAACAGGATACTGCGGAAATGGCTGTGCGTGAATTCGAAGGCTGAGTTATAAATGATATCGCAGCTGCCCCCTGGCTCTCTCTCTGGGGAAGCCAGCTGCCCTGTTGTGAGGATGCTCAAGGAGCCCTGTATCGAGGACCGGAGGCCTCCTGCCCCCCCCTCAGCACTAACTTGCCAGGCGTGTGAGCAAGCTGCCTTGTGAAGACCCTCCGGACCCGGTCAAGCCTTTGATGCAGCCCTGGCTGAGGTCTGACTGCGGCCTTGTAGCTGACCCCGGGCCAGACCTCGATAAGCCTCTCCTACATTCTTGACCCACAGAAGCCACGTGAAATTATAAAGTTTTCTGTTTTAAGCTGTTAGGTTTGGCGTGATATTTATGCAGCAATCGATAACTAATACAGGTGGGGGGAACAAGTGGCTGTAATTGGCTTTGGACCTAAGCTACATTCTGCTAACTGCTTAGAAAGCGCCTATTTTGGCCCCTCTCATTTATAAAGATAAACTTATTGTGTTTATCCTTCAGTTCTGAACCTGGAGAAAGGGGAGGAAGGACGGAGTGAGGGGGAGACAGGGGAGAGCCGGCTGGAGTTATAGATAGGGAAAATTTGGGGAAAGAGAAATGATGAAAAGATAATTTTTAAAAAGCTTTAAGGAATCATATGTGATATAACCCACATTTCTGACCCCACCCAAGAAACTGTCAGCAAAAATCGATGTTGATGTTTAAACTCTGGGGTCAGGTTTGTGAGGAACCCAGTCATGGAAAATTGCACACAGATGAGCTGCTGAGGCGTGATTAGGTCATTTCCCCTAGGTTCACACCGAGAATAAACGGCAGAGCTGCTGACCGTATGGTTCTGGAACTCCCGCCTCAAGCCACATGCAGTGCAGGGCCACAGGAGCACAGGCCCGTGTCAGGGACAAAGCGGTGCTGACCCACCGGTTTTTGAGGGCAAGGATCCCAGGACCCTTGCTGCCGCCAGGTCTGGTTTTCACGAGATCCAGAATGGCGGAGTCTGGAACTAAGTGCTTCAAGACCAACTCTTAAAGCCTTATTTACTCTTAAAGCATCCTTGAGGGCCCCCAAGGGAAGAAAAACCCAAAGATAAACACCTGGCAGTTCTTAAACAGCCCCCAGGAGAGCGGCACCAGCGCGGCAGAAGGACGGCCTGTGCGCCGGGCTGGGGGGCGCGTCTGGATAATGATTTTACCATCGTCTCCCTTTTCCCCCTGGATCCCCGGCGGCCTCTGGCCAGTCACAGTCGCAGGCTCTCCGGTCTGCATTAGGAATGAGAACTGTGTGGGCTGTTCCCCCAAACAGATTCGGCAGAGACAGTGAGAGGCCTTGATAATTTTAACAGGGGTAATGGCCGGGGCTGGCTCGGCCATGTTGTCAGCAGACCCCAGCAAGAGAACTTGTATTTCCTGCCCTGTGAGAGGTGGTGGAGGGTCAATTCCAGGGGGGCAAGCTCAGCCGCCTCAGGGTCTCGCACGCAAGGCCCGGGCTCTCCCTAATTCACCCCAACTAGCAGGAAATGGTGCTTGAGCAAAAAACGCCCAACAATCTGCCTGATAATCAGTTAAAAGATAAATCTCACAAAACAAACAACGGAGACGCTGGAGCTTCCAAATCCTTTCTCCAAGAGAGCAAAAACAAAGAAAATTCCTAACTTACAAACAGGAGGGTCAGGCCTTCCAATTCCAGACCTTGGCACGTGTTAAGCGAAACCAAGAATAAGCAAGAAAATATGCTATTTGAATTGCGTTCAAAATGTCTTTTACAAGTGAAGCAAATTACTTCTGCATGTTCTGGGGCTCTGCAGAGAACAAATAGTGTTCTGCCTTTAATAGGTAAAATTATACAATTTGCTTTTAACAGTCAACCAAAAGCCGCAGTGGCTTCAGATAGCATCGCGCTCCTGAGGGCTCCCTTCACGCAGCTGCACTCCCAGCGGTTTCTGAGCATCGTGGAGGGACGCGATTGTCCCGGAGGGCGCCGGCGGGGACGCAGCCTGTTTCTTTCCTTAAACGTTTCTTTTTTCCAAGCCCTCGCTTCTCTTGCTCCCGCGCCGCGGATTTGCCCCAGTGGAGGCTGGCGGGGCGCAGTGTCGTCCTGAGTTACTGATTTGTGACCAGGCCCCCGGGGGTCCCGCCCCCTGAAGGTGGGTGCTAACTGCTCCGGGCGCCTCTGCGGCGAGGGCAGCCCGGGCCAGGTCTAGCTGGACGCCCCCAAGGCGCCACCTTTGCGGCCAAGTGTCCTGGGGCGCAGGCCGGAGGCACGTCCGGGGAGGGAGCGGCGGCCCCCGGTGCCGGCCCCCAGCTTCCCGCGCGCCCCGCCCGCCGCAGGCGCGTCCCTCCGGCAGAGGGCGCCGGCGCCGGTCTCGCGCTGTCCATCGGGGCGGGCGAGCCGGGGACCCTGCCTCCTGCGCGCCCGCGGCCCGCCCCCCGCGCTCGTCCCGGCGGCCGGCGGGACGCCCGAGCCCGCGCCCCGGAGCCTCGCCGCCAGCCCGCGCCGTGGCCGGAGCCTCGCGGCGCATCCGGGCCGGGAGAGGAGGAGCGCCACGAGTTCCTCGAAAGGGACCAACTTGCGAAGCGCCCGGGAAACAGAGCAGCGGACGCGCGGCCGACAGGGGTGGTGGCTCCCGCGCCCCGGCCCGCACGGCCCGCGGCATGGCCCGGGGCTCGGCGCTGCCGCTGCTGTGCGTCCCCGCCGTCTGGGCGGCCGCCGCGCTCCTGCTCTCCGTGCCCCGGACCTCAGGTAGGACCCGCCGCCCCGCGCCTGCCGCCTCCGTGCGCCGGGGGAGGCTCGCGGCTCGTGCGTCCGTCCCTTCCTCCGCGCCCGTGCCCCCAGCGAGGGGCGCCTGGCAGGCCCCCCCGCGCCCGCCTCGCTCCGGCTCCCTGGCCCGCGCCCGGCGCCCCGCCGCCCGGGGCTGCTACCAATAAGGCGCGCTCTGGGGACGGCTAAGTGTTTCCAGAGGCCGGGGCGGGCGGCGCCGGCGCCTGCGGGGCGCCCCTCGCCGGGGGTTTCCGAGGGTTGTGAGTGTGGATGCGGCCCGGCCCGGGCTCCGCCGACGTGTCCCCAGGTTCTCAGGCCCTTGACTCGGCCCTCCTCCCCGAGGTTACCCTTCCAGGATTCCCGGCCACCGGGACCTCCATCTGCACCGGAGTCGCCCCCAGGGTGGGCGCCACGGTCGGGCGAGGCCCGGGGAAGGGGGCTCCCGACCCCTTGCCTCTGGGTCGAAGGGTCCTTGGCTTCCCTTTTGTTGGTCCTCTTCCCCCTCCCCCATCTCCGGGAGGAGGCCGAGGCAGCGTTTCCTGTGCCTGGGGTCGGGGGTCCTTGGGCTGCTTTTGGGCTGTTGGGGGCCAAGCCGCCTTCGGGCTGCACCCTTAGACCTGGGACCAGGGACAAGGCGCAGCTGGAGGGCGGGCTCAGCTCCTGGGTGTCGTTCTCCTCGAGGGGCACCCCCTGTCCCCCGGGGGCCCTGCGTGCGCTCGGCTCCATGGACCCCGGGGCGCGCAGGAGCTGCGGCGAGGCTCAGAGGCGGCGCGCGGGACCGGCCTGGGGTGGGAGGAGGCTGCGCTGGCCCACATCGGCCTGACCGGGAAGCACCTCCAGCCCGCGCGCCGCCTGGCCGGATTTGGGCACCCTGATGGTGGGGAGGGCGGCGGTGCGCCAGGTTTGGAGGCCGAGGAGGTTCGTCTCAAGTCCTAGAGATGTGAGCCGCCGCCTTACCCGTGAGTGGGTTCCAGCGTCGCCCACCGCATGCATCGCGCACCCCCTCCCCGCATTCCTGCGGGCAGGTGAGCATTAGGGGACCGGCGGGGGGGGGGGGGGGGGGGCTCAGCCCTGCTGCCCACTGCGCTCCAGGGACCGGTGCTCCGAATCAGGAATGCTGGGCGGCCTTTCCTGGGGGCCGTTCAAGCAGATGCTGATCACGTCGAACATTCCTGGTTACTTGACTTGGCTGGGGGTTTGCATTTATGTCTCTGCCCCTTAAAGCATAAACCGCTCAGGGTGCAGGCTGAAAAGGTGAGTGAGGTAGGACATTCTAAGTCAGTCTGTGGGATTCCACCACATCCCTGTGGATTTCTGCATCCCTGGCCCCGCAAGAGCCCCGCAGGAGCCCCTCTGCCCTTTAGAGTCAGGCTCCTCTTGCTGCGCTGTGGGAGGGGGACAGGAGGGGGCTAAAACCCGGGGACTCGACGTGCGCTCGCGCAGCGTTTGCTTGGCGGCCACGCCGGGGTTAATTCCTCCGCCAAACTCGGGCTCCCAGACGTGGGGCTGCGGGCGGTTCGGGTTGCGTTTGCGGGGGAGGTGCCGTAGGCAGGAATTCGAGGGGGGCGAAGCAGGAAAGGTGAGGGGTCTCCTGCTTACGTCGAGGTCTTAACAAGACTGGGAAAGTTGCTCGCGTTTCAGGGTGGAGAAGTTGAAACATTGCCCTCCTTTCCGTTCGAATTTAGGAAATCTCTGAGGAACAAAGCAATCCAGAGTCAATTTACTTAATTTTTGGACCCTAATTTTCTTTTTTCCAGTAAGGCAATAATAACCTCTATAGGGGAGGGAGTAGGAAAGCTGTTTATAATTCTCTTCCTTCTGGAATGCTAGATTAAGTGAAAATTCAAAGAATACGATCATCCATATTTAAGATATAAGAACAATTTTGTGATTACAGGAGATTTGAGTGTTAGGCATCTTTTCTCCTGTGAAGAGGGATCCCTGTAATTTGAGTGTATTTTGTACACTAAACGTGAGTTGCTATGTGAAAACAGGGAACGGGTATTTATTCTAAAAGGATATGTAAATTCTTATTCTGCATATTTATAGAAGGCTCTGTTCTCTAAGGAGATGAATACCGATTGCGGACTATGTGCCCCTTCTAGGTAGGGTAGGCTGGGACGTGCTGCGAGTGGGGGTTTGGGGGTCCTCCTTCCCCCCCCATATCGACAGAGTAGTGTTTACTTCTGGCCCAGATCCCTGGAGTGGTGGTCATAATAAATAATGATAGTGATCCTTCTAGAAGGAAATAAACGAAAACATCTTGAATAAGAAGACTTTGTGGAAAAAGAAAAGTTTTTATGTATATAGCAAGGCAACATGTTTTTCTTATTATGGCTGTGTACCAAGCAGGGAAGCAGCACACATCTGAAATGTTTCCGTTTTTAACGGTGGGAGTGAGTTTAACCCTGCGTCTGCGTGATGGAGAACGCCATCCTGAGACCCTGCACAAGCCGGCCGTGGGACCCCCGGTGTAAGCTGCTGTGTCCTGCGGTGGGAGACTGCTGAGTGGCTCTCATCAGGGAGGCTGAACTTTTCCTTAGTAAAGCAAGTCATGGTTAGAAAATGGACAAGAAATCTGCTTAATATTCTGCGTGCAAAAAAGCAACATGGGTTTAAAAATATGCGTTTACCAGGGGTAGTTTTTGGTGACGGTAATCTGCCCGTTTACGAGGCAATGTGATATAGCATTTCTGTTTTTATTGTGAAACCTTTTTTCTCTTTGGTCAAAGTACAGCCACAGTTGGCGTTTGTGTGTCACTCTCTGTTATGGTGTGATTTGTGGTGAATTACGTGTTCCCCATAAACGTGCAGCCTTGGTTTAACCCTGAGATATTTTAGCCTGGCAGAGTCTGGGTTTAACGCCGCTCTTGCCGTTGGAATCTTTTCCAAGATCAATGGGATAGAAATGCAGGAGTAGGGGAACGGCCCATCTGGTTGGTAGGGAAGATTAATCCCCTAAAGGGGGATTTCTAAAGCAAGATTTCAACTGGAGAAGTGGCGCGCCTTTAAAATGCGTTCCACGGGAGGCCAGGATGTGGAAAGTTATCATTATGATTGAAATGGAGACAGGGTGTGAGGGGCTTGGCCTCCCTGTGTTCGGCCCCCCGGCCAGTCTGATTAAGTACAGGAAGTTTGTGTACTCTGTGACTCTTTTCCCTGGGAGAGCTCTAAGTGCTCAAATCCAAGTTGTAGTCAGGGAAAAGAAAGTGGCCTACTGAGTGTTATCCCTACCCCGGGTTTATAACCATCTTCTAAATCATTCATTGATGTCAGAGGCCTTTTGGTGTTTATCTGGTCCATTCCCCAGGGGTCCCCCCGTAGGCCTCCCCCCCTCCCCCAGCATCCTGTGGTTACCACGTGCAGAAGGGCTGGATTTACCCTGCTGTGCCCCATGGGGGGCTCCTTACCGGCTGTGACTCTGTTCCTGGTAAAGAAAGTTGTCATTAAGATATTTCCTTCTTTGGGGACCCTGCAGTGACTGCCAAGTGGACCCCATGAGTATCATGCATGAAAGGTTTCAAAGCGAAGTAATCAGGGACTCTGCTTTCAGAGGAAGCTTTGCAGGTTAAGTCTGGATTTTGCTCGGGTGGGCAGTAGCAATTTCATGAAAGGACAGTTGGGCGAAAAGGACTAGTTTTGAAAACGCTGCTCAGTGACCCTCTGGGTTCTTTGGTTTTGTGTCGTTCGACTGCAGTGCTGTAACAGAAATGTTCGCAGTTCAGTGGGTAGTGTTGGCTTCTTGAGTTTCGAAGTAAAAATCTAAGCAACAAGAGTAGCTCCAGCCCATTAATTATGGCTGCAACTGGCTGGGGTTTGTACCAGCCTCTTTCTTCTAGTGTGTATTTATTTGGTTTTGTCGAGGACCTTGCCAAGTTGGAAAGAAGGGCGGGACAGCTCTGCTTGCCTGTGCAGTTGTCATGAAATGTGTCTGGGGTGTGATCTGTTTAAAATCATATTAACAGAGTGGCCAAAGAATTGTTGAACAATGTTGGAAATTTTCAGAAAGCTTTTCAAAAATAGGGAATTGTGTTGGTGTGGTCTGCACCATTTTTGGGATGTCTATTTTTTTCTTTTTAAAGTTCTGTCTCTGAAAGAACCAAAAAATCAAAAGCCAAAGGGAAGGAAATAATTACAAAAAAATTTAGCCTAATTATACTAAGTGGCTCGTCCTCTAGAATGTCTTGAGTTCCAGGGGGAAGTGGTATGTGTGTCTTTAATTGTCATTGGAATGAGCTTCAGTAAGCACTCTGTCACTTTTGAGATGTTATCTGGGGAGAATGTGGCTGCTTCTTCAAGGCCTCCTGAGTGGGGGAGGGTTTCCCCAAATCCAAAATGCTCCCGCCTGATGGTCTCCACACCCCAGCGCCCTCCCAGAGGGCTAGTTAAGCCACTATGCAGTTGAGTTACAGATAGCCTCATTGTAGACTGGTGCTGTGGAGCGTAGTAGCTGCTAAGTATGTGTAGCTGTTTAGGTTAAAATTAATTAAATTGAAATGAAACGAAAGATTCAGTTCTCTGACCCTGCAAGCTGCATTTTAGTAGTTGAATGAGGCCGGTGGCCTCACTCACAGAGAGGACGTTTCCATCCTTGCAGGAAGCTGTGTCTGCCACCACTGGAAGAGCTGGTCCTCCACTTTCTCCAGGGTCTGAGTGTTTGTCACTGTTGCTTCAAGAACATCTTGTAGACTCCAGAGCAAGGAGGGGCTTCACCTTTTTTGCTCAGAGTTGTGTTTGTTGACTGCGGGAGATTGGAAGGCAAAATGAACTGGATTGACTCTCATCTGTGGAACTCGAGGGCCCTGCCCTGAGAGGGGCTTAGCAGATGTGTGATGACCAAGGCACCAAACCCTTAGCGCTGTGCTTGCATACCAGACAGTGCTGATTTGGGGGAAATGTTAGTTTTTAAGCATTTGCATGTACCTTTTGGACACGGGGCTAAACAATATGAACATGTGTGTGCACACACATACGTGTGCATGTGTGCGTGTGTTTGGGAGGGGTGGCACCCTGCTTCAGGGCCATTAAAAGCCCATGAAGTGAGGATAGTGGCGACTGTTTACTTGAATTAGGCTGAGGCTGACGCAGTGGGAGCTCTTCAAGTGGTGGAAGGAAATGGATGTCATGGAAAGTGCAGATGTGAAGAGCACCAGCCGGGGGAAGGCCCAGGAAACCTCCCTGCTTACCTGTCAGGCCCCCGAGCTGTGCCAGGCGCCTTTCGGGGTGCAAACGCAGGCTCCCACGTGGAGACCGAGATCACAGGGCCGGAGGAAGAGGGAGAAGAGAGATGACACTGAGGACGTGTTCATGACGGATTCAGAATCAAGTCCGAACGGGAACGGAATCGAACGTGCATCAGCTGGGACGCGGTGGGGCCTTCCTGCCGGCGGGCAAGGAGATCTGAGATGAGACCGGCCACGTGGGACTCGTGGAACGTGTGTGCAGATGGGAAGGGGCTGAGGAGAGAGGAGGGCAGAGGAACTGAAAGCCCCCGAGCTCGGTGCTTGGAGCAGGGAAGTGGTGTGCAGTGAGGAGCGTCAGGATCTTGGCTGGCAGGGGGTTCGGGACGGGACCGGTGGGCCAGGATGGACCGGGCAGGGCAGGGGTGGCTGCTGCAGCCTGTTTGAGGGGGACAACTTGGCAGCCGCTGGTGGGGTTGTGGGGTAGTGTTTGTACCTAAGAAGGAAGGTGCGTGAAGAATCAAGGGGCCAGGTGTTGGACTTGTTGGGGAATCCCCAGGAAAGGTCCTGGGTGAGAAGCATCCTGAAGAAACTGAGGCAGGAGGAGAAGTCACTCAACCCTGAGGAATCTAGGGGAGGACGCACACAACGTTTTGGCTCCTGGAAGATAGCAGGCTTTGGAAAGGAGAATGAGTAGAGTTTTGGGCACGATGAGGAGTTGGGTGGGGACGTGCGGGTTCCATCTGGAAGGTGAGCCGCCCATGGAGGGACAGCCGAGGGACTAGGAAGGAGCGGGGCGCCGCAGGCTGAGGACGCCTTCGGGCACGTTCGGGGCAGTCCACCTTGTAGCCCTACTTAGGATGTGATTTTGTGTTTTCAACTCTTACAGAACATTTGGAAATGGGGAATCTTCGTTCTGACAGTGAGGGAACCCCCAGGTCACCGTATGGCAGTCTTTGTGTAACATTGGATACGTTTCTAGCCCGGTTTAGTGAAGGACTGGGGCCACGGGAGGTCTAGAGGAGGAGAATGAGACGGCAAGAGCTCCGTCTTCCGTGGGCGCGAGGGGAGGGTGCGGGGCAGGATGGGGGCCTGGCTGGTTGAGCATCTGTTTCCTTCTGCAAAAGAAACACAGGAGAAAGCAGAAAGTGACATAAGTTACCTGAGATCTTTTTTATTATTATTATGGTAATATATGCATAAAATAAACTCTTGATCATTTTCAAGTGTACAGTTCACTGGCATTGAGTGTATTTGCCTTGCTGTGCCACCATCACCACCATCCATCCCCAGAACTTTTTTCTCCTCCTCAAAATGAAGCTCTGTACCCATTAAACAATAACTCCATATTCCCTGTCCTTCCAGCCCAGGACAACCGCCATTCTACTTAGTGTCTCTGAACTGACTCCCGCGGGTGCCTCAGATAACTGGAATTCCAGGGCATTTGTCTCTCTGTAAGTGGCTTCTTTCACTTAGTGTAGTGTTTTCAAGGTTCGTCCATGTTGTAGTATGTGTCAGTATTTTCTTTCCTTTTAAGACTGAGTAATACTTCTTTCCATACAGACACACACACCCCATATATATACACTGCATTTTGTTTTTCTGTCTGTTGGGGGACATTTGGGTTGTTTCCACCTTTTGGCTGTTAATGAAGAATGCTGTTATGAACATGGGTGTAGAGACACCTGTTCCAGCGTCCCTGCTTTCCGTTCGTTCGGGTCTGTCCCCAGGAGTGGAATTGCTGGATCCTATGGTAGTTCTACTTTAAACTTTTTGAGGAACCACCATCCTGCCACCGCTTGTCATTTTCTGTTTTGTTGATAATAGCCATCATAATGAGTGTGAAGGGGTACCTCATTGTGGTTTTGGTTTGCATTTCTCTAATGACTAGTGATCTTGAGCATCTTGTTATGTCATTTGTATGTATTTCATGGCCATTTCTGTATCTTCTTTGGAGAAATGTCTGTTCAAATCCTTTGCCCGTTTTTTAATCAGATTGTTTGGATTCTTTTGGGTGAGTTGTAGGAATTCTGTATTTTGGATATTAACTTCTTATCATATGCATGACTTGCACATATTTTCTCCCATTCCGTGGGCTGTCTTTTCACTCTGTTGATGATGTCCTTTGATGCACAAAAGATTTTAAGTTTAATGAGTCCAGTGTATGTATTTTTTCTTGTTTTACCTGTGCTTTTAGTCTCATATCCAAGAAATCATTGCTAAATTCAGTGGCAGGAAGCTTTTCCCCTGTATTTTCTTCTAAAAGTTTTATAGTTTTAGCTCTTATGTTTTAGGTCGTTGATCCATTTTGAGTTAGTTTTTGTATATGGTGTAAGGTAAGGGTTCACCTTCACTCTTTTGAATGTGGATGTACAGTTTTCCCAGTATGCTTTGTTGAAAAGACCGTCCATTCTTCGTTGAATGGTCTTGGCACCCTTGTCATTTGCCATATATGTAGGGTTTATTCCTGGGCTCTCTGTTCTGTTCCACTGGTCTGTGTGTGTGTCTTATCCACTGTCTTGATTACTATAGCTTTCTAGTATGTTTTGAAATCAGGAAGTGTGAGCCCTCCCACTTTGTTTTATTTTTCTAGATTATTTTGGCTATTTGGGATCCCTTGAGAGTCCATCTGAATTTTAGGATGGATTTTCTATTTCTGCAAAAAAACATCACTGGGATTTTGGTAAGAACTGCACTGAATCTGTAGATCGCTCTGGGTAGTATGGACGTCTTCACAAGTCTCCTTCACAAACACAGGATCTCTTTCCATTTGTTTAGATCTTTAATCTCTCTCAACAGTGGTTTATAGTTTTTAGTGTACAAGTCTTTTGTCCGCTTGGTTAAATTTATTCCTAAGTATTTTATTCTTTTTGATGCTATTGTGAACGGAAGTGTTTTCTTAGTTTCCTTTTTGGATTGTTCTTTGTTAATGTGTGGAATGTACTGATCCTTGCCTGTTGATTTTGTATCCCGCAAGTTTGCTGAATACATTTATTGGCTCACATGGACTTTTTGTAGCTCTGTGTGTAAGATCTTGCCATCTGTGAACAGGCATAATTTTACTTCTTCCTTTCCAATTTTGGACACCTTTTATTTCTTTTAAAATTTTTTTCCTAATTGCTCTGTCTAGGCCTTCTAATGCCATGTTTAATAGAAGTGGTGAAAGTGGACACCCTTGTCTTGTTCCTGATCTTAGAGGAAAAGCCCTGAGCGTTTGCCCGTTGAGTCTGATGTTACCTGTGGGCTTGTCATGTATGGCCTTTATTATATTAAGGTAGTTTTCTTCTGTTCTTAGTTTAGTCTCATGTCTTTTTGTATAGTTTTGACTTTTGGAACATGTTGATGTTCTGCATGTTCAAAAAATAAAATTAAATCACTAGAGATAGCAGGAACCTAAACCTGAATTCAGGGAAGTAAATAAACCCAACTGTATTGCAAATGTCACATGACTACAGTGACGGAGAAGAAACATCGTTCATGTGAATGTGGACCCAGGAGTTTGACTGTATATGCTCAGTCTAGATGGAAAAACAAAACCTGAAAACAGATCTTGCATTTTTCTTAGTAGGTTTGTTTTTCATAGTGGTGTGGATATAGCAATTCTGAAACTGTTTTGTATGAGTTGTGGGATTAGGCAAATGAGAAGTGTGTTGATAGTGTTGGAGTCAGTGTTCCCGCTGTGGAAGAAGGAAGATGCAAATTTGGAGTGAGGGAAGGCCGGGAAGAACCTGGAGGGGCTGGACTGGAGTTGGAGAGATTGGTATAACTCATGATGTCATGTATATACGTAGACATACACACACGCATGTATACAAGATACACAGTGTGTATTATGTTAAGATTGTAAGCTCATGATTTATAAAATATGTATTTTCCTATACCTTACAGTTATTTCCTAGCTCCTCATTAGCAGTGAGCACTCTTAGTGCCCAGGCCTTGGTTTCTAAATGCTGTTACACGTTAAAGGAACTAAACCAGCTTGGGCGAGCCAAGAGCATGTTCTTGTGATAGAAAATAAGGGATCACAATAATGGTGACATATCAGTTGATTCTCTCATGGTTCTGGAAACTGGAAGTCCAAAATCAAAGTGTCAGCAGCCCATGCTGCCTCTGAAGGCCCGGAGGGAGAATTCTTTTTTGCCTCTTCTGGTTCCTGGTGGCTCCTGACGTTCACTGGCTTGTGGCAGCATCAGTCTGATATCTGCTTCATCTTTACATGACCTTCTTCTCTATGTGTCTCTGTGTGTCCCCGCCTCTTCTTTTTTTAAGTATGCTTTTTTTTTTTTGATGAGGAAGATTGGCCCTGAGATAATGTCTGTCGCCAGTCTTCCTCTGTTTTTTTCCCCTTCTCAAAGCCCCAGTACGTAGTTGTGTATCCTAGTTGTAGGTCATTCTAGTTCTTCTGTGTGAGACGCTACCCCAGCATGGCTTGATGAGTGGTGTGTAGGACCGTGCCCAGGATCCGACCTGGTGAACCCTGGGCCGCCGAAGTGGAGCGTGTGAACTTCAGCAGTTGGCCACAGGGCTGGTCCCCACCCCGTATGTGTAAGGACACTGGTCATTGCATTTAGGCCCACTTTATTTTTTTTAATTTTTATTTGTTTTAAAGATTGGCACCTGAGTTAACAACTGTTGCCAATGTTCTTTTCTTTTTTTTTTTCTTGCTTTTTCTTCCCAGATCCCCCCAGTACATAGTTGTGTATTTTAGCTGTGGGTCCTTCCAGTTGTGGTATGTGGGACGCCACCTCAGCGTGGCCTGATGAGCGGTGCCATGTCTGTGCCCAGGATCCGAACCAGCAAAACCCTGGGCCGCCAAAGCGCAGCGCGCAAACTTAACCACTTGGCCACGGGGCTGGCCCCCTAGGCCCACTTTAAATCCAGGATGATTTCGTCTCGAGATCCTTAATTCATTACTTCTGCAAAGACTGTTTCCAAATAAGGTCACATTTGAAGTTCTGGGTGGGTATGAGTTTTGGGGGGATATTATTTAACCTGCTACATTATATAAATAAATGGAAGGGCACTGCGAGAGGACTCTCCCTTACAGCAAAATGCCAACTAAGAAATTTGAGGTAAGTTAGAAAAATCACATTTTGCAAGAAGAAATTGTACAGATTGATTTGGGCAAGAGTTGTCAGTGAATGCTGAACCTAATTGATGGGAATGTTCATGGCTCAAAGTATTTCCCTCAGAGTCCTTATATGCAAGGGGACCATTAGTGACTGTAGACTAGAGAAGCTGCACGTCCCCCACACTGAGTGACCAAGGCTCGCACCACCAGTGCGTGCAGATGGACGTCGTCCTTCCGAGAAGGACATCCTTAGGTTGTGGTCCATCTGGGGAGGCAGAACCCGAATCTGATGGTGACAAAACCCAGCATGCCCAAATGGAGGGGCATTTTATGAAACACCTGGCCTGCAGTGGAAAACATCAGTGTCCTGAAGGACAGAAACAGCCGAGGAACGGGTCCAGCTTAAAGGAGACTCCAGGATGAGACAGCTAAATGCAGAGTGTCATTCCAGACGGGGCGAGAAGACACGCTGACGTGGATTCATTGGAGCATTTGATGAAGTTGGAACGAGGAGGTAAATTATTTAAAAGTGTCGTCACAGTTAGCTTTCCTGAATTTGGGATTGTGTGGAGGTTATGTAAGCAGATGTCCGTGCTCTTGAGAGGCATACGGCACGTGTTAAGGGATAAGGGCGTGGTATCTGCAGCCTGCTCAGGGGGTGCAGAATGGAAACAGTGTGCACGGAGAGGGGTGATGAAGCACATGGGGTGAAACGTGAAAAACTAGTGAATCTGGTAAAGGGCCTGGGGGAGTTTTGTGCATGAATCTTGCACCTTTCTGTAAATTTGAAATTATTTTGAAATAAAAAACTAAAAGTGTTCACTGGTACAAACGTGTGGCTGTAGCCAATGGAATCAACAAGAGAGTTCAGCAAATTCTCTTAGAAGAAAGACTCAAACGGTTCTAGTTTTGTTAGAAGTGGTGTCACACCTCACACGGGGAGGGGAGGGGCGGCATCCACGTGCTTTGGAGGCCAGGCAGCGTGTCCTGGACAGGACTGAAAATCACCAAATCTTAGTCTAGTTTCTGGATCGCCAGAACTCCTAACATGCTTTTCCTTAGCTTTTTATTATAGAAAACTTCACAAACATACATAAAAGTAGCCTAGGCCAGTGGACCCCTATCTCTTTTTCACCCAGTTTCCACAGTTCCGCCTTCTGTTACTTTGTTTCATTTCCCCTGGCCCACTGAATTTATACCTGTACTGCGCCAGCACGAACTGTAAGGACGGTTTTCCATATAATCTCAGTGCTCTTTCACAGGCAAGCATCATCTGATGCCCAGGCCTTGCCCAGTTTTCCCAGCTCTCTGGAAAATGGCCTTTTCCACGTGGTTTGTTTGCAGTGAGGTCCAGGCAAGGTGCGCCCGTTAACCTTGGTTTTCACCGTCAGAACGGCCTTCAGCCCGACCCCGGGCTTCCCGTTGGATCTGCAGCTCTGAATTCCAGCAGGTGCATTCCCAAAGCCGTGGGCTCTCGGAGCAAGAGGGAGCCCCGCAGAGCTGGGTCCTGGTTGCAGAGGCCCAGGGTGCCCCCTTGGAGGAGCGTGGTGTGTGGGGGTCCAGGGAGGGCCCCATGAGCTTTGTCTAGTCTGGGCCTTTCCCGTCCCTTCATTCTGGACCCCTCTTTTGGTGGGGTGCTCCTGTCACCACCTCCTGAAATGCCCTGCAGTGCCCCGTGTGGAGTGGGCCATCCCCACCTTTCTCAGAGCCCAGGGGCCTGTACGACAAAGGTTCTGAAGGAGGGGGAGGGTTTCGCTTTCAGGTGTGTACTGCCCCCCCCCCTTTTCTCAACAACAACAATAACACAGGACTCAGTTTTGTGCTTCCTGGTGTAGAGGGTTGGATGTCCCACTTGAAAATTCAGACTGTCGGATGAAGAGATTGAGTTTACACCATATCGGACAGATGAGGGGGTTTGTGTCCAGAATATGTAAAGAGCCCATAAGACAAATAAGAAAATAAACGCACCACTTTAAAGAGAGACACAGGGTACAGCAGAAAGTTTGCAGAACAACGCATACAAAAGGCCAAAAACTTAGGAAAAGATTGGACTTTATTAGGATTCAAGAAAATGCAAATTATGAGACAGTTATCCCAGTGTTCTGACCGAGCTTAGGCTGAAGTCAGAGGTGGGTAATGAGGAGCATGTCATCAATGATGTGGCGTGTGAATCGCCACCTTGGGAGCAGTGTGACATTTCCTGTTAATATTTAAAATGCACATATTCTGTGGTGTGCTGGCCTCGCTGCACCATTTCTAAGAGTGAGGAGTTGGAAGATCAGCTTGTCTCTTAATGGGAGCCAAGGAGGCACCATGTCTCAACTCTGGATTATTGTACAGTGGCCATAACGAATATGGAGACCTGTGAGTGCCAAAAGAGGGAGATTCAAGGAGAGGTTCTGGGTGGGGAGAAAATCAAGTCGCAGAAGGATATGTGCTGCCTGTGATTGATCTAAAAAATCCCAGCCCCATCCCCCCTTCCTGTGGGGCCGCCAGTCCCCAGAATAAGGTCTCTGATCCACGAGTCAGACCGACACCAGTGGGGGAAGATGGGCGGAGGTCATAGGAATCTTCAGGATCTTTTATACCATTATGCCCCCTCTGCTAGTGATGACTTTGTCGGATCCTTTCCTTAAGCCCCTAGGGAAGATGTTTAAGTAGGGCTGCTGCCACAGTTACTGCCTCTCTCCGATCGTCTTCCTCCTCGCTTTGTCAAAAGTCCTTGTCCGGCTCTGGCCAGAGGGGACTGTGAAGGGAGAACATGGGGAGTCAGTGTATTGAGGAGAGCGGTGCATCTTCAGGGCACGTCTTGATCTTTGGGGCGTCCTGTGAACAGGTAAAGAAATGGAAGGATGGAAGAGCAGGGAACTCATCTCAGCTCTTCTCTGGGTTTTCAGACTCTCCATGAGGGGCGTGTCTTGGCTTTATAGACATTTCGTCCACATCCCATGTTAGCCCTATTTAACATTTTCAGAGCTGTGATGGAAGCTTCTGCCTGAGGCTACTCATGCCAGCCCTGCGGTGCGTCCGCGGGCATCCTTGGGCCACCCTTGTTTGGTGCAGACGGGAGCAACCATCTCTGTTTACTCCTGGAATCCCGAGTTTGCACCCAGAGCTGTTGAAATACTTCTACCTTCTGTAAATGGCCCAAGAATCAGACTTCCCTTGATATTCTGAAACTAAAGCAAAATACAGGACATCTAAAAGGATGCTGAGGTGGAAATATGATTGGATCCGTCTTTCAAAACTTACAGTTTCAAGTTTTTATGGCTATTCAGATGGAGATTCATTGCTCTCACTTAATGACTTTTTATAAAGAGAATATTACACTGTTAGAGGTTGAATTGTGATTCCCCCTAAAAAGGTAGATTGGAGTCCTAACCCCCAGTACTTCAGAATGTGACCTTATTTGGAGAGAGGGCCTCTAGAGGTCATCAAGTTAACATGAGGTCATTAGGGTGGCCCTAACGCAGTATGACTGGTGTCCTTATGAAAAGGGGAAATTTAGACTCAGAGACAGACACGCACAGAAGGAACACAGTATGAAGACACAGGGAGATGACAGCCGTCTGCAAGCGCAGGAGAGAGGCCTCAGGAGAAACCAAGCCGGCTGACACCTCGATCTCAGACTTCCAGCCTCCAGAACTGGGAGATGGTGAGTGTCTGGGCTTTGTTACGACTCACGTGTACACATCTACACTGACTTGCGTGCTAAGCACGTGCTGCTTTCTGTTGATTTTATTTTTGGAGCATCTGCATAGGGATTTATTTGATAAAAAGCTTCCACTGCTCACCGACACCGCTTCTGTTCAGGAGCCCTCGGGGCTTGGGGTGGTAGCTAACTGGCTTGGTCCCAGGACTGGGTAGTGCTGTGGTCAGTAGTGGGGCACAGACTCAGGCACAGACTCACCAGGCCCAGCACGGGCCTCAGTCGGGGCGCCTCTTTGTGCCCCTGGCCTGACACGTTGAGTCACTTGGCATCAGAGGGCAGCTCCATCCTCCCGGAGAGACTGTCGTCTGGCACTGCTTCCCTGGATGGTGCTGCGGCCAGCCCCGTGTGGCCTGTGGGGCACCTCTGTGCGGCCGGCCGGGTCCAGGCCTGCTCGCTGGGTGGTTGGTCAGCTGCCCATCGTCTCCTTCACCTTCCTACCAGCTGCTTGCCTGCCTCTTGGGAGGGGACTTGAGGCTCTGACCCCCGGCCTCCCAGAGGTCCAGGCAGAGTGAGAGGCTGGCGCCTCGCGTGCTGCCCTCCCGGGCAAAGGCCCCGAGATGCCAGGCGCTGTCCAGGCCTTTGTTTCCTTTGGGGGAGCCTGGGTGACTACAAAAACAAACCCCAAGCGCACAGACATCCTCGGGCTGGGCCCGTGCGGCTGTCAGCATGTGTGATTTGTCCGCCCGGGAGCCTTTGAAGCGGGAGACGGCTGGACTCCTTGGAGGCCGGCACTGGGGAGGCTGGACGAGCCAGATGGAGAGGCAGGGGCCAGGCTGGCTCTCCGCGTCTGGGGCAGGGTCCCGGGAGGCTGCAGAGGGAAGGCGCTCGCTCGGAGGGGCCTTGCTCTGTCCTCTGGGTCAGAGGGGCCTGCCCTCACTTTTGTGCTGTTCCCAGGCACGGGGTGGCTCCGAGGCAGCGGAGAGTTCCCTGTGGACAGAAAAAGGCGTCGACTCCGCGCCGGCCCCGAGTCTGCCAAGGGGGGCCCCTCGGTGGCTTTTGTGGAGACCCCCGGGCACTGGGCGGGGTGCATGGCCAGCAGCTCATCGGAGAGGCACCTGGTGGGGGCCCTGTTGGGGCTCGAGGGTGGGGTACCCGGGGCCACGTGGAGGAGGCGTTAGGAAGGGGCACATGTGGGGTGTCAGCTGGAGCCAGGGGCTGGGGGCCCCTGACCTAGGGTGGCTTTAACAGAAGGAGCCCAGAGGATGCTTTGGGTGGAAAGGAGCTGCGTCCTTCTGGTACAGCCTCCTGTTGGGATGTGTAATGGTCAAGCCCATAATTGTTTTACTGGTAAGATTCAGCTAACTTTTAAAGAAAATTTTTTTTTTTTAAGATTGGCACCTGAGCTAGCATCTGTTGCCAATCTCTTTTTATTTTCTTCTTCTTCTCCCCAAAGCCCCCAGCGCATAGTTGTGTATTCTAGTCGTGAGTGCCTCTGGTTCTGCTATGTGGGACGCCGCCTCAGCATGGTCTGAGGAGTGGTGCCGTGTCTGTGCCCAGGATCCGAACTGGTGAAACCCTGGGCCCCTGAAGCAGAGCACGAGAACTCAACCACCTGGCCACTGGGCCGGCCCCAGCCAGCTGTTTTGAAGTACACTACTTTCCTTCACGATTTGCAAAATTCAGTATGTCATTATCGTTTTACTTTGGAAGAAGGAAAATCTATTGTTTCGCAAGGCAGAGCCCGGGCACAATTACCTCTAATTAGTGAAGTGTTTTCAGAGTTCAAATGAGGTTCATGTACTTTTTCTTTTGCAATTATTCTAAACTGTGAGTCCACATTTTCTTTCTTTTTAAAAAATGATAATAATTAAGAAAAAAAGATAGTCAAGTTTCTTCTAGTTGACTAACCACAAATTTCTATGGGGTCTGAAAACCAAGCTGATTCTAAATGAAACAAAACAAAACAAAAAGAAAGGATGAAAGCCAAGTGTGAGTATAAGTTGATCTGCCCAGGATTAAGTTTTTAAAAATGCTCTTTATGCTTGCTTTTAACCCCAAACGTGGGATGAGGCTGCTGTGACTTTTGGGGGTGTGTGTGGGATATTGAGGGAGCTTGGGCCCAATTATCTATTTATAATTGCAAGTGTTTATTTTTTAAAAATCACTATTAAAAACCCTCACAAACGAATTCTACATATTTTCTGTCTTTTATGTCGGCAGTTGCTTCCAAGAGGTCCCTCCTGGCATTGGGGTGTGACCCAAAGGGATGTCACGTGGCGTTCTTTGGAATGTTTTAATGATATATCCGGGGAATGTATTTATTACTTAAGTAAAAATAAAGAAAAACAAAACAAAAACAAATGCCGATGGTTTGAAAAAACACAAAACAAAACTGAGAAAGATGTCAAATGAAAAGCATGTCTCACTTCTCACCTCCCTCCCGCTGAGTCTCCCCCAGATAACTCAGCTGACAGTCCGTGCTTCATTCCAGACATTTTCTAGGCACACGTGCTTGTCTGCGCATCTCCTTTATTTTTTTTTTTTAATTTCAGTAAAATATACATAACATGAAATTAACCATTTTAAATTACACAATTCATTGGCATTTAGTACATTTACAGAATCGTGCATCCACCACCTCTCTCCAGTTCCGGAACATTTCCAACACCCCCAAAGGAAACCCTGTACGTTAGCAGTCACCCTCCATCCCCCGCCCCCCACCTCTGGCAACCACTAATCTACTTTCTGTCTCTGTGGATTTGCCTATTCTGGAAATTTCATATAAATAGAATCAGACAATATGTGGCCTTTGTATCTGGCTTCTTTCACTGAGGATAATGTTTTCAAGGCCCATCCATGTTGTAGCATCCTTGATTTGTTTTTATATACAGTGAGATTGTACCATGCACGCTGAACCGAGGTTTGCTGTTTTCACGGAACAATAGTTCTTGTAAATCTTTCCATCTTAGTGCGTACCAGGCACCTCATTTTTTTTTGAACCTTTGCTGTTATCTGTCATTTGGATATACATAATTTATTTCACCGGTCTCCTATGGCGGATACTCCTGATTTTTAGCTATTTCATAAAACAGTGCTGTAGGGAACATCTGTACATACATTTTTTGTTTTTTTTTTCACTTGTGTGAGTATCTCTAGAGTCAGTTCCCAGAAGTGAAATTTTTTTGTCCAACGTATTTCTATAAATTTTTGATAGATTCTACAAAGTTGCTCCCCCGGAAGGTGGCAGCAATTTATACTCCCAGCAAGGATGTGTGAGCTTTTCAGGTTTTTCTAAGCCCTGGCGAACGCTGGGAATTGTCAGGCATTTTAATCTTAGTAAGTCTGAAACAGAAATGGCATGTTAATTCTGTGTGTTGACATTTTGAAAATTGTCAGTGAGGGGGCCAGCCCATGGCCAAGTGGTTAAGTTCACGTGCTCCACCTTGGCGGCCCAGGGTTTCGCCGATTTGGATCCTGGGCACAGACATGGCACTGCTATCAAGCCATGCTGAGGCGGCGTCCCACATGGCAGAGCCAGAAGGACCCACAACTAGAATATACAACTATATACTGGGGAGCCTTGGGGAGAAGAAGAAGAAAAAAAGAAGATTGGCAACAGGTGTTAGCTCAGGTGCCAATCTTAAAAAAACCCCAAATTGTCAATGAGGTTGAATGTCTTCATAAATCATTTGTGTTTCTTTTTTCTGGGAATTAAATGCTTTTTCTACTAATTTTCTGTTAGTTCTTGATTGTTTCACTGATTTCTGAGACTATTTAGCTCTATTCCAGATCATATGAAAACGTTTTTCTCTCAGGTTGTCCTTCGACTTTGCTTATGGTATGTTTCCATGCAGAAAGTTTCATGGAGTCAAACTAAGCTAGCTTTTATTTTATGTATTGTGAGCTTTGAGTCATACATTGGAATCTCTTTGTCATTCCAAGATTATTTTTAAAAAATTATCCTTTTTTGGTGAGTTCTTATGATTTATTTTTTATGGTTAAATCTTTCATTCACGTGGAATTTAGATCCAGCTCTTCTTAGTCTCCCGGAGAAGTAAGTTGCCCTGAAATCCTTTATTGAATAATCTGTTCCTTTTCAATGATTGGAAAAGCACTCTTTTTTTTTGGTATTAAAAATTCCATTTTAGTTTGGTGTTATTTCTGAATTATTCAGTGTCCAACTTGTAATTATCATAGCTTATAAATTTTAATATTTGGTAGGATTAGTCTGCCCCCTTACCCATTTCACACAGAATTTTCCTGACTAGTCTCAGTTTTCTAGATGAATCTTAGAACAATTTTATTGTAAGGCTAGTTCTTAAGGGTATAAATTTTCCTATGAGTGTAGCTTTGGCTACAGCTTTTATATTGTTTTACATGTTGCATAATGTTTTTGTTACTTTTCAGATACTTCATAATCTAATTTAAATTATTTCCTCTGTGATTCAAGAATTGTTTAAGAAGAACTTTTAATACTTTAGGGAGATATTTTCTAGTTTTATTGGATTTCACTCCTAGAGAGTGTGGTCTGCTGTATTCTGGTGTTGGGGAATTTGATGTTTTTTAGTGTTAAAATATGCTAATTATTTGTTACTCCCAATGGGAATGTAGATATAATCTCAGTTAAGAGCAACCTCATTGATTATGTAATTTCATTTTTCTTTATCTTTACTTAACCTTTTTCTTTTCTTTATCTGCCTAAGGCAGAGAGGTGAATTCAAGCATCCTATGCCATTTTTTCTATTTCTCTGATTTTACTTCAGTTTTTGTGTTTTGGACACTGTGATAGTTGCTACATATACAGAAGCCCTCCCATGCGGATTTCGCTTTCCTCAGATCCAGTTACCTGTGGTCTGAAAATATTAAGTGGAAAATGCCAGAAAAAAAAATTCGTAATTTTTAAATAGTGTACCATTCAGAGCAGTGTAATTAAATCTCATGCCGTCCTGCGCCGTCCTGTTGTGTCCCATCCAGGATGTGGCTCAGCCGTTTGTCCAGCAGATCCATGCTGTAGATGCCATGTAGTCACTTAGTAGCCATCTTGGTTATCAGATCGACTGTCACAATGTTGTGGTGCTTGTGTTCAAGTGACCCTTGTTTTAGCCTCAAAGTACCAGAGTAGTGATGCTGGCAATTTGGACATGCCAAAGAGAAGCTGAAAAGTGCTTCCTGTAAGTGAAAGTTCTTGACTTAATAAGGAAAGAAAAATAATTGTATGCTGAGGTTGCTAAGATCTATGGTAACTTTTATTACAGTATATTGTAATTGTTCTATTTTATTTTTAGTTGTTGTTAATCTCTTAGCGTGCCTAATTTATAAATTAAACTTTATCCTAGCTATGTATGTTCAGGAGAAAACATAGTATATATAGGGTTTGGTACTATCCACAGTTTCAGGTGTCTACTGGGGGTCTTGGAATGTATCCCCCACCGATAAGGGAGGGACTGCTGTGTTCATGACAGATCCTCAATGAGAATTATACCCTTAATAATTTTAAAGTGTCTCTTTTGCTTTTAATTAATTTATGTATGTTAATGTTATGTGATTCTTTCTTATTTGTGATATTTGCCTAGTCAATCATTGCCCTTAAAAGTTTGTATGCCTCCTAGTTGTTTAGAGTTAGATATTTTAAATATAGCAAATAGCTTTATTTGGATTTGATCCTATCTGATTGTCTTTTTCTTCTAGATGATAAGAACTTTTTACTTAGTTATATTTATTGAGAGAATATGTCTGGCCTTAATTCTGTCACATTTTTGGGGTTATATTTTCTATTTTCAGTGCTTCCTTTTTTTTTCCCTTTTGTTTGATTTGTTTCCTTTGACTTCTATGTAGCATAACCTATCCAAATGCAAGTGACCAGAGGTGGAAAATAAAAAGAAGGGCAAAGATTTGAAAGGCAAATATTATGAATTCTTGAAATTCAGTAACTTCACCAGTTTGTGCTCTGATGACCGATCTGTACCCATTTTTCTTGTGACCCATTGTGCCACTTAATTAATTCTTCCTTTGTTTCATTTTCGTGTGTTATGCCTCTGCATGTATGTTCTTCTGTTTGTTGTGTTCTCTCCTCAGGGTCCCTGCTTGTAGGTATGTTTCGTCTGCGCCTCTGTAGTCAGCAGGTCCGCCCTGGCTCCTCGACTTCCCTCTAACCGAGGGATTTGCAGCCTTGCCTGCGAGATGGACTCCCTTGTGGAGCTTCTCATTAGTCTCGAGTGGGACCCAGGTCGTGTGCAAATGCTTCCAGTCACTCTAATGAGGATCTTTCTTTTCTGGAGAGCTTTAAAAACTATGGTGCCTGGGTTTCCCCCTCCCTACTTAACATTCTCATTAAACTGGCAGGCGTGTGGCTTGCGTGTCCTTTTTTTTCATTTGAGTTCATAACAGTTTACATCAGTGTGCAATTTCAGTTGTACATTATTTCTTGTCTGTCATCACATAAATGCTCTGCTTCACCCCCTGTGTGTACCCCCCACCCCCCTTCCCCTGGTAACCACTGAACTGTTTTCTTTGTCCATGTGTTTGTTTATCTTCCACATATGAGTGAAATCATCTGGTGTTTGTCTTTCTCTGTCTGGCTTATGTCGCTTAGCATAATTCCCTCCAGGTCCATCCATGTTGTTGCAAATGGGATGATTTTGTCTTTTTTTCTGGCTGAGTAGTATTCCATTGTATATATATATACCACATCTTCTTTATCCAATGATCAGTTAATGGGCACTAGGGTTGCTTCCACGTCTGGGCTATTGTGAATAATGCTGCAGTGAACATAGGGGTGCATAAGTCTCTTTGTATGGCTGATTTCAAGTTCTCTGGATAAATACCCGGTAGTGGTATTTATCATATGGTATTTCTATTTTTAGTTTTCTGAGGAATCTCCATACTATTTTCCATAGTGGCTGCACCAGTTTTCATTCCCACCAACAGTGTAAAGGGTTCCCTTCTCTCCACACCCTCTCCAACATTTGTTATTTTTAGTGTTAGTGATTATGGCTATTTTTAAAAAATTTTATTGAGTTTATGATAGTTTACAATCTTGTGAAATTTCAGTTGTACATTATTGTTTGTCAGTTGTGTTGTGGGTGCACCCCTTCACCCTTTCTGCCCACCCCCCATCCCCTCTTTCCCTTGGTAGCCACTCATCTGTTCTCTTCGTCTACATGTTTAAATTCCTCATATGAGTGGAGTCATATAGAGATTGTCCTTCTTTGTCTGGCTTATTTCACCTAACATAATTACCTCAGGGTCCATCCATGTTGTTGTGAATGGGACGATTTTATTCTTTTTTATGGCTGAGTAGTATTCCATTGTATGTATATATACCATATATTCTTTCTTTATCCAATCATCAGTTGATGGGCACTCAGGTTGCTTCCATGTCTTGGCTATTGTAAATAATGCTGCAGTGAACATTGGGGTGCATGGGACTTTTGGGATTGCTGACTTCAGGCTCTTTGGATAAATACCCAGTAGTGGGATGGCTGGGTCATATGGTATTTCTATTTTTAGTTTTTTGAGAAATCTCCATACTGTTTTCCATACTGGCTGTACCAGTTTGCCTTCCCACCAGCAGTGTATGAGGATTCCTTTTTCTCCACAGCCTCTCCAACATTTGTTACTTTTTGTTTTGGTTATTTTTGCCATTCTAATGGGTGTGAGCTGGTATTTTAGTGTAGTTTTGATTTGCATTTCCTTGATGATTAGTGATGTTGAACATCTTTTCATGTGTTCATTGGCCATCTGTGTATCTCCTTTGGAAAAATGTCTGTTCATATCCTCTGCCCATTTTTTTATCAGGCTAGTTGTTTTTTTGTTGTTCACTTGTGTGAATACCTTATATATTATGGAGATTAACCCCTTATTGGATATATGATTTTCTAATATTTTCTCTGAATTGGTGGGTTGTCTTTTTGTTTTGATCCTAGTTTCTTTTGCCTTTCAGAAGCTCTTGAGTCTGATGAACTCCCACTTGTTTATTTTTTCTTCTGTTTCTCTTGTCTGAGAAGACGTGGTATTCGAAAAGATCCTTTTAAGTTTGATGTCAAAGAGTGTACTACCTATAGTATCTTCCAGGAGTTTTATGGTTTCAGGACTTATCTCCAAGTCTTTGATCCATTTTTGAGTTTATTTTTGTGTATGGTGTGAGATAATAGTCTACTTTCATTCTTTTGCATGTGGCTGTCCAGTTTTCCCAACACTATTTATTGAAGAGACTGTCTTTTCTCCATTGTATGTTCTTGGCACCTTTGTCGAAGATTAACTGTCTGTATATGTGCAGTTTTATTTCTGGGCTTTCAGTTCTGTTCCATTGATCTGTGTGTCTGTTTTTGTACCAGTACCATGCTGTTTTGATCAGTATGGCTTTGTAGTACATTTTGAAGTCAGAGATTGTGATGCCTCCAGCTTTGCTCTTTTTTCTCAGTATTGCTTTAGCAGTTCAGGGTCTTTGGTTGCCCCTTATGAATTTTAGGATTCTTTGTTCTATTTCCGTGCAGAATATCCTTGGGATTCTGATTGGGAGTGTATTGAGTCTGTAGGTTGCTTTGGGTAGTATGGACATTTTAACTATGTTTTTCCAATCCATGTGCATGGAATCTCTTTCCATCTCTTCATGTCGTTATCTATTTCTTTCAGTAATGTCTTACAGTTTTCATTGTATAAGTCCTTCACCTCCTTAGTTAAATTTATTCCTAGGTACTTTATTCTTTTTGTTGCAGTTGTACGTGGAATTGTATTCTCGAGTTCTCTTTCTGTAAGTTCGCTATTAGAGTACAGAAATGCAACTGATTTTTGTAAGTTGATTTTGTACCCTGCAACTTTACTGTAGTTGTTAATTATTTCTAATAGTTTTCTGATGGATTGTTTAGGGTTTTCTATACATAAGATCATGTCGTCTGCAAACAGTGAGAGTTTCACTTCTTCCCTCCCTATTTGGATTCCTTTTATTCCTTTCTCTTGCCTAATTGCTCTGGCCAAAACCTCCAGTGCTATGTTGAGTAAGAGTGGTGAGAGTGGGCATCCTTGTCTTGTTCCTGTTCTCAGAGGGATGGCGTTCAGTTTTTCCCCATTGAGTACGATGTTGGCTGTGGGTTTCTCATATATGGCCTTTATTATGTTGAGGTAATTTCCTTCTATCCCCATTTTCTTGAGTTTTTATCATAAATGGCTGTTGGATCTTGTCAAATGCTTTTTCTGCATCTATTGAGATGATCATGTGGTTTTTATTCCTCATTTTCTTAATATGGTGTATCACATTGATTGATTTGCGGATGTTGAACCATCCCTGTGTCCCTGGTATGAATGCCACTTGATCATGATTTGTGATCTTTTCGATGTATTGCTGTATTCAGGTTGCCAATATTTTGTTGAGGATTTTTGCCTCTATGTTCATCAGCGATATTGACCTGTAGTTTTCCTTTTTTGTGTTGTCCTTGTCAGGCTTTGGTATCAGCGTGATGTTGGCCTCATAGAATGTGTTAGGAAGTGTTACATCTTCCCTAATTTTTTGGAATAGCTTGAGAAGGACAGATATTAAATCCTCTCTGAAAGTTTGGTAGAATTCCCCAGGGAATCCATCTGGTCCTGGGCTTTTATCCTTTGGGGATGCTTTTGATTACTGTTTGACTCTCTTTACTTGTGACTGGTCTATTCAGATTTTCTATTTCTTCTTGCTTCAGCTTTGGGAGGTTGTACAAGTCTAAGAATTTATCCGTTTCCTCTATATTGTCCATTTTGTTGGTATACAGTTTTTCGAAGTATTCTCTTCTAATCCGTCGTATTTCTGTGGTATCTGTTGTTATTTCTCCTCTTTCATTTCTAATTTTATTTATCTGAGCTTTCTCTTTTTTTCTTTGTAAGTCTGGCTAGGGATTTGTCAATTTTATTTATCTTCTCAAAGAACCACCTCTTTGTTTTCATTGATCCTTTCTACTGCCTTTTTTGTTTCAATAGCATTTATTTCTGCTCTGATTTTTATTATTTCTCTCCTTCTGCTGACTTTGAGCTTTGTTTGTTCTTCTTTTTCTAATTCAGTTAGGTGTAGTTTGAGATTGCTTATTTGGGATTTTTCTTGGTTGTTAAGGTGAGCCTGTATTGCGATCAATTTCCCTCTTAATACAGCTTTTGCTGTATCCCATATGAGTTGGTATGGTATGTTTTCATTTTCTTTTGTCTCCAGATATTTTTTGATTTCTCTAATTTCTTCAATGATCTATTGCTTGTTCAATAGCATGTTGTTTAGTCTCTATATCTTTGTCCCTTTCACAGCTTTTTTCTTGTAATTTGTGGCTTTATAGCATTGTGATCTGAAAAGATACTTGTTATTATTTCAGTCTTCTTAAACTTATTGAGGCTTGCCTTGTTTCCCAACATATGGTCTATCCTTGAGAATGTTCCATGTGCACTTGAGAAGAATGTGTATTCTGTTTTTGGATGGAGTGTTCTATATATGTCTATTAAGTCCAACTCGTCTAGCTTTTCATTTAATTCCACCGTTTCCTTGTTGATTTTCTGTCTGGATGATCTATCCATTGATGTGAGTGGAGTGTAGAGGTCCCCTACTATTATAGTGTTGTTATTAATATCCCCTTTTAGGTTTGTTAATAGTTGGTTTATATACCTTGGTGCTCCTGTGTTGGGTGCATAGATATTTACAAGTGCTATTTCTTCTTGATGGAATGTCCTTCTGATCACTATATACTGCCCCTCTTTGTCTCTCTGTACCTGTCTTATCTTGAAGTCTACTTTGTCTGATATAAGTATTACAACACCTTCTTTCTTTTGTTTGCTGTTAGCTTGGAGTATCGTCTTCCATCCCTTTACTCTAAGCCTGTGTTTGTCATGGGAGCTGAGACGTGTTTCCTGGAGGCAGCATATTATTGGGTCTTGTTCATGAATCCATCTCGCCACTCTGTGTCTTTTTATTGGAGAGTTCAGTCCATTTAAGTTTAGGGTGATTATTGATATGTGAGGGCTTAATGCTGCCATTTTGTCACTCATTTTCTGGTTCTCCTGCATTTCCTTTGTTTCTCGTCCTGTGTATTTTGGTCTACCAATCGAGTTATGTAGTTTTTTATGTTGTGTTTCTTTGTTTTCTCCTTATCTATTATTAATGTCTCTATTCTGCTTTTTTGTTTAGTGGTTACCATGAGGTTTGTATTCGAAATCTCGTGGATAAGATAGTCCCTTTTCTGATGGCCTCTAATTTCCTTAGACTAAACCAATTCAGTCCCTTTCCTCTTCCCCTCCTAAGTTGTTTTTCTCACATCTTACTCCATCTTGTGTTAGGAGTTTATGGTTAAAATGACAAGATTATGTTTGTTTTTGGTGTTTTCCTTTTGTTTGTCTTTAATGCTATATTTGAGTATTTGCTGTCCTGCTCTGATTCTGTCTGCCAATTTATCTCCTTACTCTGTGCTTTGTGACCCTTTTCTCCTGTTCTTCTTTTCAGGTATGAGGGCCTTCTTGAGGATTTCTTGTTGGGGGGCTTGTATCTCTTGGCTGTGAGCTCCCTTAGCTTATGTTTGTCTGGGAAAGTTTTTATTTATCCATCATATCTGAAGGATAGTTTCACTGGATAGAGTGTTCTTGGCTGAAAGTTTTTGTCCTTCAAAGGTTTGAATATGTCCTTCCAGCCTCTCCTATCCTGTAAGGTCTCTGCAGAGAAATCTGCTGAAAGCCTGATGGGGGTTCCTTTGTAGGTTATTTTCTTCTGCCTTGCTGCCTTAGTATTCTTTCTTTGTCATTCACTTTTGCCAGTTTCACCACTATGTGCCTTGCACCAGGTCTTTTTACATTGACATATTTAGGAGATCTGGCAGCCTCTTGCACATGGATTTCCAGCTCCTTCCCTAGGTTTGGGAAGTTCTCTGCTATTATGTCTTTGAACAAGCTTTCTGCTCCATTGTCTTCTCCTTCTGCTTCTTGAATACCTATAATTCTTATGTTGCATTTCCTAATTGAGTCAAATATTTCTCAGAGACTTTCTTCATTTCTTTTTGGTCTTAGTTCTCTCTCCTCTTCTATCAGGAGGATTTCGACATGTCTGTCTTCGATTATGCTGATACGCTCCGCTATGATATCCACTCGAGTGTTCAGGGATTACATATTTCATTCTATTTCTTCCATTGTGTCTTTCATCGCTAATATTTCTGATTAATTCTTCTTTATAGTTTCAGTCTCTTTTGTGAAGTGGCTCCTGAACTCATTGAATTGTTTCCTTATGTTCTCTTTTAACTCATTGAGTTTTTGGATGATAGCTATTTTGAATTCTGTCGTTTAGATTACATATTTCTGTGTCCTCAGGACTGATTTCTGGGTGCTTGTCATTTTCTTTCTGGTTTGGAGATATGATGTTTGATATTGCTAGAGGCAGTGGTTCTTTTTTTCACATCCTGGTGTTATTTGGTTGCAGTTACTGCCTATCACCACTGGGTGGGGGGTGTCAAGAGCCTTGTAGTCTGAGCCCTCTGCCGTCAGCCAAGATCCCAGGTGCTGGAGCAGAGCTGCATGGGTGGGAGGAGGGGCGCTTTCTCCCGTGTGCTCTCGGGGTTTTCTTGCTCTGCTCTCACTTTCTGCTCTCCTGGGGTGTTAGCTTGATGAGGTCACCCCCCGTGAAAGCTTTTGCCCCAGTAGAGGGCTTCCCTCTAGGCTGCAAGAGCCCACCAGGGTCCTTGATGTTCCCGTGAATGAACGCCCCCTCCCCTGTTCCTTCCCTCTCAACACCTCCTGTGGTCCCAGATTGCAGTCTTTAGGGGAGGAAGCGATATTTTGTCTTACCCCTTTCCACCTCCTCCAAGGTGGGCTCCAGTCTCTCCGCCCTCTGTCATATGGCTGTGTGGGTCTCTCTGACGTTTTTTGTGTTCTGTCTGGATGTCCTCTGTTGGAGTGTGAATGTCCTTTCCATTGTATGTTGGAGGGGAGAGATTACTGGGGAAGCTCCCTCTGCCATGATGCTGATGTCACTCTCAGATTTTTTTTTAAAGCATCCATTGAAACCTATTGCACCATCCGAGTTGAGCAGCTGCTGCTGTAGGACCTGAGTCTGGGAATTTGAAACAAGGGCAGTAGATTTGCTTGGCTTTTCCGTCACCCTCGCTCCCTGGTTTCTGTGATGTGGAAACAAGCATGGGAGAGCTCCTTGCTGAGCAGTGACCCGCAGTCCTGTGACCTTTGTCCCTGATGAGGCTGCTTGTTCGCTGTGGTTGGGCAGGGATGCCTCTGGAAGCTTTAGGATCATCTGTTTTCCTTGTGAGGTTATGGGGGTGAGTTTGGGCTCCCTCCTGATTTGTTTCTAGTTTTCTGGTGGGTTGGAGTTCAGGCTGTTCTTACATTGTCTTGAAAATGGGGAGATCTCTCATGGGGAGTAGACTAAAACATCTCGGCTCTCCCATCTTTTATCAGAAGTCAAAATGTGATTGGATCATATGTTGAGTTGAAAAGAAGTTCCAAGAGGACCAGAAGCAAATTCTGATGCTGATTCTTTTGTGTCTTTGGATGTCACTTATTCTCTGGGTGCTGCTTCCATCTCTTGATGATGAACGCCCTCCGTAACACAGGATGGGAGCCGTCTCTCTGCTGGTCACCCCATCATGGAGTTGTCTTAGTCTCCTCTGTTTAACTGCAGAGTATTTGTAGTCTGGTGGCATCCATGCTGACTGCTGTCCTGGCCTTGAAGCTGCCACAGCCTGGTGTGGGTCTCTCACATTCTCTTCTGTGGCTGCAACAGCGTTTCCCAAAGTGGGTTCACCTGTTCACTCCTCCCCTGAATTCCTTCACAGAACAGCTCTGGGGCAGCATACTTGGAGACTGACGTATGCCGTTTCACAAAAACCTGACTTGTACTTTTTATGAGGCCTGAGCCTTTATTGGGGTTTCCTCGGAAAGGCAAGGCTGGGCAGAGTGAACAGCTTAGGACTGGCCAGTTTGAATAATTCTGGGGGGCTTCGGGGTGTTGGAGCTGTCCCCCGTTGTCAGGTATCCAGCCTTGGGATGATTTAGGTCCTAAGAATATTGGCTGTGTGTGTGAGAGATAAAGGAGGTGGTGGGGGTGTGGGTTGTTTGCATATGAAAGTCGTGCCCTCCCACCTTTGCTGTCTCTAAGAGCTGGCCGCCCCTGGGAGGGGCAGTCTCTCCCCAGTGGTCAAGGCCACAAATGCCAGAATACAGAAAATAAGAAAATATAGTGAATACGATTGGGCCTGTGAGGAGTGATGCCAAATAGACAATTCCAGAATCTAAGATGACACAGTGAGAACCACTGGGTGGGTGGGCTGTGCCCTGCGCTTTGGCCCTGGCGGGCTGTCCTCCTGTGAGTGGAGAGGAGGGGACAGGAGGGTTTTCCTGTGGGCAGGCTGCCAAGCCACACCTAAGCTCCAAGTATGTGGTTGTTTGGGATTTGGATGAGCAAATCCAAACTGAGGGTGGGGACCACCAAGTGACTTTAAGATCTCAGTTTCCAAGGGTCTTGGGCTGCTCTGTACTGTGTCGTCCTGTCCCCATCATTTAGCCACTCAGAGTAGTTATTGAGCACTTGCTGTATGTCTGGGGGCTGCTCGTTTGTTGGTTTATTCAGCAGTGTCCATGTAGCATCTCTGTGTGCTATGCACTTGGAAGTCCTCAGAGCTGAGTCTTTATAGGGTAACAACATCTCTTGACTGTCTCATACTGTTATTATAAATGTCTTTTTTTTTAAGTTGGAAATGTCTTTGGGACAAGGGAGTGGCTATATGAAGGTGGAAGCGTTTTGGGCAGGACGTGCTCGGTGGGGGCTGGGGGAGGCCGTGTCCACTAGCGCCCTGGCGGGATGGGCTTGTGGGGACAGTGCTTGGAGGGGCTGTGAGCTGTGCACCCAGGAAGGAGGGGCTAGGCTGGGCTGGTTTGTGGAGCCTGACAGGAGAGGAAGTGCTAACGCCGAGGAGTCAGTCAACAAGCTTTGGAGAAGAGTCGCATCTCGTGGTTTTAAAAAACATTCTTTAAATCTTCTTAACGTTCAACATTTAATGTGGACACCACACTGTTAATGTTTAAACCATTTCTCATTGGATTGCAAAGAAGATGGGACCAACTGGGGAAGCTGGTGTGGCTCCACTCGCCCTCGCGCAGACCATTGGCGGCTCTCCTGGGCACGTGGAGGCGCCGGACTGTGGGTCGGGGTGTCTCTGCCTGTAGGTTTTGAGGCTCCACCAGACTTTTCCACAGCGGCTGCACCATCTTACGTCCTGCAGCAGTGCGGGACGGGGTTCCGATTTCTCACTTCCTTGCCAGCGCTTGCTGTTGGCCTACTTTTTGATAATGGTCCTCCTCAGGAGGGTGAAGTGGTCTCATTGTGGTTTGATTGGCATCTCCCTCATGGCTAGGATGCTGAGCATATTCACATGCTTGTCGGCTGGTCCTACGTCTTTGGAGTCGGCTGGTCCTACGTCTTTGGAGAAACGTCTGTTCACATCCTTGGCCCAGTTTTACTTGGTTATTCGGTGCAGGCCTCCCCGTCCCCTCGAGGTGCAGGGGAAGAGCCTGGAGACACACGGAGGCTTGAGGTGCTTATGATTAAGTACAACGTGAGCCGCGTCCTCTCCCCGCCCGATGTGCCTGGGATTCCCCAGCCCCTGCGAGCCATTGCCGTCCTGATTGTCTCACTTGCCACAAATACATTTTAAAGAAAACTGGGAACAAGTGTAATTCATCCACATAAAAGATTTACCACGTGTGATTGGTCAAAAACTCTGATTCAAAGTCTTTATCTGAAGTCCACTTTTAGCTTTCCTCTGTATTAAGGAAAGATGTTCTGTTATGTGTTGAGGTTGAGTTCTTGACTCACTTTGTCCCGCAGGTCACAGGGAGCATGAGGATGTGCCCAGAGCCAGCTGGGGGGCCCTTTGGGGAAAAGGGTCAGTGCTTCCCCCTGTCCGCCCCTACTTGGGGCTGGCCACTTGTCACTTGGCACTTGGCTGGGATGGGAGCCTAGTGTCCACTCCAGGATGCTGCGCGTCTCCCCCCTCAGGGGCAGGTCCGCCTCATGGCAGAGACTCTGGCGTGAGGTTAGCTCTCTGGTGCTGGCTCACGTCCACAATGTGTGGCTGATTTCATTATTAGCTGGTTCTATATTTTAGCTGCTGAGAAAGTACTGTATATAAAACCTCGAGCTTCCATTTTGATACAGGTGCGTGAGGCACATCCCTGGCCCTGCCTGATTGTCTGGGGCCACAGTACTTGAGTTATGTTCACTTTACATGTTGGCTTCCATTTCCCATTTTGTCCACAAATGTCCGTCCCCTCTGAACATACTGTCTACTTGATCTATTCATGATGCGTGTCTTTTTTTTTTTATTGCTTTTTCTCCCCCAATCCCCCCCACCCCGTACATAGTTGTGCATTCTTCGTTGTGGGTTCCTCTAGTTGTGGCATGTGGGACACTGCCTCAGCATGGCCTGACGAGCGGTGCCATGTCCACGCCCAGGATCTGAATCAGCGAAACACTGGGCCGCCGAAGTAGACCACGCAAACCCGACCACTCGACCACGGGGCCTGCCCTGCGTGTCTGTTTTGTGTCTGCTTACCCAGCCCCGGGTGCACGTCTTCCTTTCCTCTGTTGATAGACCTCCCGGATGCCTGGAAGAGCACCTGCAGGAACACGTGGAGCGCAGCAGGCGTTCAGGAGGTGCCTCCGATGCCAGCCTTCCCCCTCCGACTCTGCCCCCTTCCTTGCGTGTCTCAGGTGGGAGGGGAACGCACGTGCCTGTCCTTAAGTACAAACAAGAGCCAAAAATTGAAGAAAAAATTAACACCATAGTTCCAGAATTTTCCAATCAGGCACTATGCTATATGTCAATATTGGGGCCTGATAAGAACCTGTCATCTCATATATAATTCACTGAGGATTAAGTTCTTTTCTAAATTGTTACCAGTTACTCAAAAGAGGAGGAGAAATACCTCTCAAAATTTCCATTTCACAAGGTGTCCTCTTAATAGTGGGAGTTGAATTGGACTTATGGGGGCTTTCTGCCACTTGCAGACACTCGGGGCTCAGGTGGCCTTGGTGGGGCACATGTGGGTGGCGGCCTGGGCTGCTCAGGGCAGTGCCGTCCAGCCTGGGGAAGCATGTTTCAGAACACGTAGGTTCAGTAAATGCTGGAGCTGACGGTGGGTTCTTCTCTTCCTCGACTCCACCCCGTGGTGCATGGTAGATGCCTGCTCTAAGGGCATCTAAGGCCCCGGCGAGGTCACAGGGAGCAGAATCCGAGGCCGGTGGCCCGCTCTGCCCCTTGCAGCCCCTCGCCCTTGCCACAGGCTTGAAGACCTGAGTGCGCGGGTGGAAGCAGCTGAAATGAGGATTTATATTGCCAGCTGTCAAAAGGACAAGTTTCTCCAGAGACTGACAACTAAATTGGTACTGTAGGAACCCAGGTACACGTTTGGTAAGAAGAAAAAAATTAAATAAGGCCGTTAAACACGTGAAACGATCCTCTGAGGTTTTTGAACAGCGTTAGTGCTGGCAGCGAGGGGAGGTGGAGGACTAATGCTTGGAAGGCTGTAAATCTCGGGGCGGTTGTTCAGATGGTCCTGTGTCAGAGACACACAGGGATCTGTGGGTTCCAGCGAACCGTTATTTTTACGAGCTGGCCTCTGCTTTACTGTGAATTTATACTGAATGAATTTGGTGTTTAAAGAAAGAACAGACTCACAGAAAGTAGGCCCGTGTACAAGTCCAGAGCACATCGTGTCACGCAGTTGGGCTGAGGAGTTCTGGTTGTCTGAGAAATCAACTGTCTAAACACGAGGAATGTTCTGTAAAAACCCTGCCTGTCCTCAGGAACGATAACACTTACGCAGTGCCAGTTTAAGAGCAAAGTGTTGTCTTGCTGACGTGAAGAAGTTCGTTCATGACATAGTGTTTGTCCTTAGAGATTTTCCGCTGTATTCGGGAAGCTGGACTGTGGACGTTTAAAAGGATGTGAAATGCTCGGCGGTGCAATTGCGCTGAGAGGCGTGACCTGGACAAGGAGGTCAGCAGCGGGTGTGGACTGTGGAGACAGGTTGCTCTGGGCGGGGAGCCTAGGGACGATCTGGGGACGGCCAGGAAGCTCAGTGTGTGGGCCTGACCAGGGCCCGAGGGGCCGAACATTAATTCTGCCTGGTTTCCTTATTTCACCTTCAGTCATCTGCAGTTTTTGCTCTGCGTAAGCGAGGCTCTTAGATTTGACCACAAACAACATGCTCAGGACATTGGCGGCTGCTTCCTGCCCCTTACATGTTAACTACAGAATTATTGAGATGGAGTACACAAACCATAAAGTTCCCTTTCACTGTGTACAGTTCACCGTTTTTTAGAATATTTACAGACTCCGATAGTCATCACGACTATCGGATTGCAGGACATTCCATCGCTTGTGCCTATTTTGACAAGCTATGAGGTTGCACTGTCGAGACTGACTGTCTTTGACTATTTTCAGCCTGCAACAATGGCAATCTCATAGGTTCCAGCTTTCCAACATTTGTCTTAGAAGACCTCCTCTTGAAAGCTGGTGTAAGGTCTTTCCTCCATCTTGTTTTAAGCCATCCTAAAAGTGTTTGGGGTCAGGAACCCCATGTGTGGAGAAGAGTGAAAGGGGATTTCTGGGCAGGCCTCAGATCCTTGACATCTGTCACATGGGAGAACTTGCCCAGTGGCCCAGTGTGCTTTGTCTTCGAAGGGGACAGTAGGATCACTGGATCGCTGGGAGGAGGTTATTGGGACCCAGGCTTCAGTGTGATACGACAGTAGACTTTCTAGTTATAAAGCTGCCTGACCAACAAGCCGGGCTGCGTCCAGGTATCACTGGGTGAGCTCGAGTGTGGTGGGGTTGGGGGTCGCTATGGCTTCTGCTCACCTGTCCAGGTGCTCTCCTGAACACCCCACATGGGGTGCACACTCAGCATCCTCGGCCTGCAGGGGCAGCCTCTTCTGCCCGAGAAGCCCCCATGTTTGCCTGGCAGACCCCACTCCCAGAAGGTGCCAGCTTCAGTGGGTCTTTGTCCTTGTCTGGGGTCCCACAGGTGAAGGCTGGTGGGACCCCTCTCAGGGCTTGTGTCCCATGTGGTCTCGGGGCCCTGGCTCCCCTGATGGACCTGAAGCTCCCCGAGGACAGGACTGTGGCCGCCCTCCTCACTGCCACGCCCCCAGCCTGCTCTGTGGTGGGCACAGGGCCCTGAGGTTCCCAGTCAGGGTCGCAAGAAATGACGGGACTGACCTCGTGAGCAGGCGAGTGTGTGCATGTGTGTGCATATATGTGTATGCATATACATATGTCTTATTTTGTATGCATCTAAAGGAAAATGATTCTATTAGGTTGAATGAGCACAAGGAAATCATTGCCTTTGTAGGTCAAACGTAGTTGTTAGTAAGTGAAAGAAGCCAATCTGAAAAGGATACAGACTGTTTGATCCCAACGATATGACATTCTCGAAAAGACAAAACTATGGCCACAGTAGAAGGGTCAGTGGTTGTAAGGGGTGGGGAGGAGGGGTGAACAGATGGGGCCCAGGGATGTCAGGGCAGTGAAACTACTCTATATGATGGTGAAATGGCAGGTACGTGATTTAGGCATTTGTTAAAACCCATAGACCTTTGTAACAGAGTGAGCCCTAATGTAACTGTGGACTTCAGTTAACAGCGGTCTGTAGATGTTGGTTCATCATTGTAACAGATGTCTCCCTCCCACGCCAGATGTTGATGATAGGGGAACAGTTGAGGGGGTGCGGAGGGAGGGGGCATTTAAGGAGGGGGCACATGGGAACTCTTGGTACCTGCTGCTCAATTTTTCTGTAAACCTAATCTGCTCTAAAAACAAAGTCTATTAATTTAAGAAAAGGTTGAGTAGCACCAATTTGATATGATTAAACTTTCCTTCTGCTAGATTCTTTTAAAATAACAATAATAGGGGCTGGCCCCGAGGCCGAGTGGTTAAGTTTGCGCGCTCTGCTTTGGCGGCCCAGGGTTTCGCCAGTTTGGATACTGGGCGCGGACATGGCACCACTCATCAGGCCACGTTGAGGCGGCGTCCTGCATGCCACAGCTAGAAGGACTTGCAACTAAGATATACAACTATGTACCGGGGGGCTTTGGGGAGAAAAGGGAAAAATAAAATCGTTAAAAAAAAAAAGAACATGAAATGCCTTTAAAAAATAATAATAATAATAGCTTTATATGATTTGCATACCATAAAATTCACCATTTTAAAGTGTATAATTCAGTCATTTTAGGACACTCACAGAGTCGTGCATCCATCTCCACAGTCAGTTTTAGAACATTTTCATAACCGCCGAAAGAACCCTCCACCTTGGGCCCTGGCCGCCCGCCCTCTGCCGTCTGTCTCTGTGGCTTTACCTGTTCTGGATATTTCATGCGGTAAATGAGATCATACAATAGGTGGCTTTTTTCATTCAGCATGATGTTTTCCAAGTTTGTCCATGTCATACCATGTATCAGTACTTCATTCCTTTTTAAAATTAGAATAAATTCTTTAGAGCAGTTTTAAATTTACAGAAAAAGTGCAAAGATGGTGCAGAGACTTCTCATATACCCACACTCCATTTCCCTAATTCTTAACGTCTTAGACTAGTATAGTCATTTCCCAAAATTAGTGAATCAGACTGCAGCCCACACTTTATCCATATTTCCTTGGCTTTTACCTGGTGACCTTTTTCTGCCCCAGGATCCCACATTACATTTAGTTGTCACATCTCCTCAGGCTCCTCTTGGACCTTGTTTTTGATGACCGTGATGGTTTTGGGGAGTGCTGGTCTGGTGGATGGAGAGTGCCCCTCCATTGGTGTTTGTCTGATGTTTTTCTCATCATTAGACAGCTTGTGGGTTTTGAGAGGAAGAGCACAGAGGTGCGGTGCCCCTCTCAGCACATCACATCAAGGGTGCGTGCTGTCAGCCTGGCTTATCAGGACGATGTCCACCTTGGTCACCTCTCCCTCCTTTTTATTGCTGAATATGTTCCAGTGCGTGAAATACCACATTTTACTTATTTATTTGTCGATTAATGGGCATTTGATTCGTTTCCACTTTCTGGCTGTCGTGAATAATGCTGCTGTGAGCATTCATGGAGCAGTTTTGGCATGGACGCACATCTTCAGTTCTCTTGGGTATCTATCTGGGGCTGGGATTTCGGGGTCATATGGTAACTCGATGTTTAACATTCCTTTATTTTTTTGGTGAGGAAGATCATCTCTGAGCTCACATCTGTTGCCAGTCTTCCTCTTTGTGCTTGAGGAAGATTGTCCCTGAGCTCACATCTGTGCCAGTCTTCCTCTGTTTTGTATGCGGGACACTGACACTGCATGGCTTGATGAGCAGTGCTAGGTCCACACCCAGGATCTGAACCAGCAAACCCTGGGCTGCTGAAGCAGAACATGTGAACCTAACTACCACGCCACTGGGCCAGCCCCTATGTTTAACATTTTGAGGAACCTCCAGACTGTTTTCCACATTGGCTGCACCATTCTCCATCCCCACCAGAAGTGTATGAAGGTTCCAGTTTCTTTACATCTTCACCAACCCTTGTTACTGTCTGTCTTTTTGATCAATTCTGTTTTCTTAAGAGACACAGCGCTAGCTCTTTGAAATTACCCCTGGACACTTTCTGAGTGTCATGTGTGTTCTCTGTCCTCGAGGCCAAGGAGTTTAGCCATCTGTCTGTCTTGCAGCTCAGAAGCAGCAGGGAATGGGGTCTGTGCCTGCATGGGAAGCATGTCTGGAGGGTTGGCAGATGTTGGGTGCTGGGTCCTCCCAGGAAGCCTTCTCCGTGTTCCCAGCTCATCCATCTCTTTCAGCACAGAGGGGTCTCTGAGGGTCAGGAGATGTGGCCCAGTGGCGCCTTCAACAATGAGGGCACAGGATCTGCCCACCTGTTGCATAATGAGCAGTGTCCCAAGACTCCATGGCTTTTTCTGTGACATTAATTATACTTCCCCATGAAACTTCTTTTCCTGGCAGTTTTTCTCCAGGTGTCTTCTTCCCTTGAGTATCTGGATTTTGGTTCTTTTTCCTGAGATGATTTTCAGATAGTAGTGGCCAAAAGTTTGGAAGTAAGAAACCTGCAGAACAGTGGAGGCGGGGAAATGATAGTGTGAAAGAAAGAACCTGGATCTGTCTGAAGAAGGAATTTGAAGTTCGTGCCAGACCAAAAAGGGCTGAGCCGAAGGGCTGCTCTTCTACTGTTTAAGGGAGTGGAAGGGATACAGCAGGGTCAGGAGGAAATTAATGACCGACGACGGCCGGTTGGTGATGAAACTGATAAACAACACTTGGATAAACACAGGGAATTAATTTTGGAGCTACCGGGAAGGAGAAAACTAAAGAATTATGGAAGCACACAGTGTCTCGTGGTTTCATTTGTTGCCTAAGACTCGGGTGCGGCAAACATTTTCCATCCGAGGATGGGAAAGCCTTGACCTCCCGTGGAGCCTGGTCTTTCTAAGGATCTTGAGAGTCTTTCTACCCTGTCGGTGGCCAACTGCAGTTTTCTTCCTTCTTTGCCTCTTTCTCTGGAGAAGGTGGTAGTTCAGTATCATTGACATAAGGTTTCACATTCTATAATTCAGCACCATTGATATAATAAGATTGCACATTATGAGTGTTGCTAAGTTTCTCTTCTTAAAATTACCAAAAAAAGAAATAGATTTATGAAATACCCGGTATCAGAGCATGGAAAAGGGCCCCAAACACAGTAATTGTCATCTGTTTGGAGGCTGAATTACCATCAGGAAAACAATGACCATAATGCAAACAGATGGGATCGACTGGCTGATGGTTAGAGTACTGATCTTAAGGGAGGGTTTTTGGATTTGAAGTCCAGTGGACGTTGCCACTTGGGCAGAGGAGGGGTCCTGAGGATGGAGGTGAGGCTGGGAGTGGGTGGAGCCAGGCTCCTCAGGGTCACCCTGCACGAGGGAGGTGCTCAGAGAGGCTTTGGGAAGGAGGACCGGGGAGGCAGCAGAAGCCAGGCGAGATGGGGCTGCTTGCTGACTGAGCATCCACAGGCAGGGTGTTCACATGGGAAATGCTTGGCGAGAGTGAAGAACTCACCAACAGAAAAGTCTTGGAAGCTTCCCCTGAATAAAATAAACTAACAGGGCTTGAAATCCCTGTAAAATTATTCAAGACTTTAAGTTTCTAATTTCATTCCAGAGTTATGGGCTCCTGGGAAGACCATGGGAAAATTCCAGGTGCCCAAATGATTAGTGGCCGAGGAAACAAATTTCTGTGATTTGATGGTCAGCATTGGCTCCCAGGAAGAGTCACCTTGCCCTCCTTTCTTGTGGCTCTCCTGAGTGGAGCCAGTTGTAGCCAAGATGTGACTTCACACACATCCCAGAATCTGCTGGGTTTCCTCAAGTCCTCTGTAAGACTGTGTTCCTAGAGCCTTTCTCAATAGATGCTGCGATACGATTGAGGAAGAGATGTCAAGAATTGCCCAACACTCAGTTCTAGAGCCTAAGCGAGCAGCCTGCCCTTTGCATCCCCTGCTTACTTCCCCCAAAGGAAACAGAAATGTTTTGAACTCTTCCCATGATGGGTGCATAGGAGGAGACGGATCCTAATGAAAAGAGGGCCACCTATGGTGGGCCACCTGTACAGGTTGTCTGTTGGGGGCCACGTGTAGCCGTCAGAGTCCTCGGTTCGCGTCATGATCCTGTGTGAGGTGGAGGCCATTCTACTTGGATTCCTCCTCCATCACAAGGGGGCCGACACCGGCTGGCCGCTGAGCTTGGTGTTGAGACATCAGTGCCTAGAAACACCAGGTACAGAAAGCCTGTGGGCCCCTGCTGCGCTTCTTAGGATGGCGGCCCCTTTGTTTGAAGGGCCAGTTGCTGACCCTAGAAGCAGTCCTGATGTCAGATGCCACATTAGGGGAATGGAGATGCTCTACAAGAATGATGGAACCACCTGTGGGTATAAAAGGTGGCAGATCGGCTCTTAAGTAGTGGTGTTGAGTAGACCTGTGATGTTTTAACCTGGAAACCAGCCAAAGAAACAGAAGGATTAAGCCTTGTCCATGTTCTCCTCCACCTTCCCTGAGGGCTGCCCTGCCCACCTTCTTGTGTCTGGGAGCAGGGTGAGGTTCTGAACTTAGCCAGGGCCGACAGGACCACTAGTCATGATTGGCCAAGACCTATCATGGCGACCACATTCTCCTTTGCCAGTGATTGGTGTGAGGCCAGTCTATATCCTGGTTCTGGCCACTGAGATGTGAGGGAGGGAGGGGCTTCTTTTCCAGGAATGAAGAGAGTCTCTTGGGGAAAGCCTTTGGCCATGCCCCCTCTTTGCTGCTCGTTGCTGGTGTGATGCCTGGAGCTGCCATCTGTGACCATGAGGTGACAAGCAGGAGGGCATAAAGGTCACTGCTAAGCATGATGGGATGGACAAGGAACCTTGGGCCTCAGTGCTGTCACTAGACCCCTCCCTGCAGACCCCTTCCTAAGGAAAGACCTTTATGGTTAGAATCTTTCTGTCCTACCTGGGGCCCCAAACATCCTTGCTGCTGGACAGGAAAGAGTTGTATTGCGTGCGTCTCTCTTAGGAATTTAGTCTCATTCTAGTGCTTGATTTGCTGAACAAGACTGAACTGAACTTTATTGGAGGCTTACACTCTCTGAAAATACATTTGGGATATTGTCACATTATTTTTGCTGGGAAAAATAAAATTGATCCAACTACAGGTAGACCTAGTGAGCTAAAACGAAGCTCATCTGTGCCTGACTTCTTCACTTGTGAACTTGAGGTTGACTTAATTCTGCAGAGTTCCATGCCTGTGGCTTCCATCTTTCCTAGGGCCTGGCCGTGGTTGAGGCCCTGACGATGGAGCATGGCCGAGCGAGCAGATGGGTCCACCTGGGCCGGTGCAGCGGTCAGACTGCTGGTTGACTTTGGTGAGCAATAGGCTGAGTATTTCCAATTCGGTATGAAGAGTTTCCCTGGCTGGAAACTCTCCAGAGGGACCAGTAATCTTATTCTGGGAAAGCTTTTTATTTTTTTAACATTTCGAAAAATTGTGGTTGCCTATATACATAAAACTTACCATTTTGACTGTTTCTAAGTGTACAGTTTAGTGGCGCTAAGTGCGTTCACGTTGTTGCACAACCATCACCACCATCCGTCTCCAGAACACTTTCCATCCTGCAAAACTCAAATCGTCCCCATTAAACACTGACTCCGCGTTCTCTTCTCCCCTCCAGCCCCGGGCACCCATCATTTTACTGTCTTTTTGAGTATCCTAGGTATCTCAAAAGTGAAAGCTTTTTGAGAATCACATTTTGTAAACTCTCAAGACAGGTGAAAGCATAGACTGGCCGGAAGAGAGGAGCACTTGGGAGAGCTTGGAAAGGATGTCCCTGGGCCTCAGCCTCCAGGGGAAGCAGAGCTCGTGCCCTCGGGGGAGTTCTCTACAGAGCAGGAGGTGTGCAGTTGCCTCTGCCTAGCAGTCATCCTGAGTTAATCCCTGCCTGTCACAGGTTCTCAGAGCCTTCCCTGGTGGATTTTAATTCTCACCTTCCCATTGCCAACTAGCTTTAACCAGCTGTGTCAATTGATGTTATATTCTTTTTTTAAAGATTTTGTTTTTTTCCTTTTTCTCCACAAAGCCCCCTGGTACATAGTTGTATATTCTTCATTGTGGGTCCTTCTAGCTGTGGTATGTGGGACGCTGCCTCAGCGTGGTTTGATGAGCAGTGCCATGTCCGCGCCCAGGATTCGAACCAACGAAACACTGGGCGGCCTGCAGCAGAGCACGCAAAGTTAACCACTCAGCCACGGGGCCAGCCCCTGATGTTATATTCTTAATTAATGGTGGATTCTGGGGCAGCTTTTGGTAGTTCTGTCTTCCTCTTGGTCACCTTTGGCCAGTGAGTCCCTTGAAGGCAGCTGAAAAGTTCTGGTGAATTCTCCCAGCTGGCACACCATAGATTTCATGCCATTTTCATTGATTCACAAAGCCGGGACCTTTTTGTAGAGAGAAAAGAGACTAAATCTTTTCAGCATGATTTCATTCCAAAGAATCAAAACTGCTCAGCCTGTATCAAGCGTGAATCCTCGTTACCAGGTGCACTTGAAGGCTTTATGTCAGATGGTGTCATCTGATAGATTTTTTTTGGTCATTTTAAATTCTAATAAATATTGTCAGTTTTTCCTTTAAAAAGGTATACCATTTTATCCTTTTCACAGGCCTATTGCTTAAGTATTTCCTTTTTTTTGAGGAAGATTAGCCCTGAGCTAACTACTGCCGGTCCTCCTCTTTTTGCTGAGGAAGACTGGCCCTGAGCTAACATCCATGCCCATCCTCCTCTACTTTATATGTAGGACGCCTACCACAGCATGGCGTGCCAAGTGGTGCCATGTCCACACATGGGATCCGAGCCAGCAAACCCCGGACTGCCGAGAAGTGGAACGTGCGAACTTAACCGCTGCACCACTGGGCCGGCCCCTTAAGTATTTTTATTTTTGTGATCTCAAGAAAATACTAACTAAATATCTAATTACTCTATTAACTCTAATACAATATGGGAAATAGAATATTAAAGAAATAGTCCAGTTAAAAATTGCTTAAAGAATAATTATAGCTGATAAAGCAAAAAGATCCTAAAATTTCACCTATTTCATGTTTGATGGATTTACTATTTTTTTCCGCAATATTTATTGATAACTTCGTATTCTTTCACATACAAAGGTTTTTGCTTTAACTTCAGAAGAAAGTACATCCTAGCAGAAGAATACACACACCCACACCTGCATTATTTCTCTTTTGAAATACTTTTACATGTATAGAAACGTTGCAAAAATAGTGCTGTTCCCCACACCCTTCACCCAGCTCCCCAGTGTTAACGTCCTGCATCAAAGCAGCACGTTTATCAAAACTAGGAAATTAACGTTGGCGTGATACTGGGAACTGAACTGCAGACCGTATTTGAGTCTTGCCAGTTTTCTCACTAATGTCTGCTTTTGGTTCCGGAACCAATCCAGGATCCCACATTCCATTTAATTTACATGCTTCCTTCTTTTCCAGCCTGTGACAGTTCCTCAGAATTGCTTTGTTTTTCTTGACCTTGATACTTTTGAAGAGTACTGGTCCGTCATTTTGTAGAATGTCCTTCGATTTGGGCTTGTCTGTCTTCTTATGCTTTAGATCTGGAGGATATGTTTTTGGTTGGTCGAGGACGGAAGCAATACTGTATTATATCAGGAGGTGGTGATGTCCACATGTCCCTATGCTGCGCATGTTAGCATGATCCCTGGGTTAAGGTGGTGTCCGCCAGGTCTCCGCTGTGCAGCTTCTGCTTTTTCCTTTTTGATTAGTGCCCATCTTGCAGGGACATACTCTGAGACTCTCGATAAATGTTTCTTGCCATGCTCTTGCGCACTGATTTTAACAACCAGAATAATTACTGTGGTTTTTGATTAAGTTGGCTATGTATTTCCATCATCCTTTTTACATCTGGCAATTGGAATGTCTACTTTCAAAGAACCTGTGTGTAGAACACTGAGTGTTGTCTCTTTTAAAAGGAGCAGGTGACAAGATAGAGTCAGAGTGATGGGACCATCACGGGCCCGGATCCCTTTCTTTGTCCTAAATATTTGTTTGGAAGCGTCATCAGCAGTGAATGCACAGGGTGTTTTAAACATTTTTCTACCGTCCTTCCTATGTTAAGTTACTTCCATTGCTCCATATCATCACTAGTGATACATATTTTATGCATTAAATATAAAGCTAAATTTCCTTGACTATGAGTGTCTCTCTGTGTTTACAGCTGTTTCTGAAGTGTGGAGTCCCACATGTGAAATTCCTAGGTCCTCAGCATATTTTGGGGATGCAGATATTAGCTGTAATAACAATAATAGGTCCAAGTATCTTGCGGTTTGATAGATCTGACCAGATGGCCTCCAGCACACGCTCGTCAGTCTGCTCTCCAGTCAGCAGTGTCTGCGGTGGCCTGTTCACTACCCCATTGCCAGCATCGGACATCACCACTTAAGTTTCTTTTCTGCTAAATTGACAGGTCAAAAATAATGAGACTCATAAGGCTTAAAAAAAAAGCAGATGATTTGAAGGAAAAGCAGAGTATTAATTTTGGGGAAAAAGTTTCCCAAGGGATCAAAATCCGCAGTTGGAATGGTGGGTTCCCAGATCCGAGGTGCAGTTAATCGTGGGAGTGAGAGGCAGAAGCGGGTGAGTACTCTGTGGAGGTTTGGTCTTCGCTCGTGGTTTCCCAGTCAGTGGGGATGGACCTCTTGCCTCCCGTAAGAAGAGGAGCTTTCCTGCTTTTGGAGATGGGAACTGGCTGTGTCCAGCCTCGTGCGTGCTGTTTGTCGTCCTCGACTTGTTTGGGCCGCCTCCCAGGAGGCAGCTGTGCGGAGGGGTGGACGCTGCTGCCTGGGCACGAGGATGCACCTACTGGACTCTAGCTACCCCGGTGGGCACAGTGCACCCGTACCCAGAGATTCCAAGACAGATCCCCGGAGAGGAAAAGCTGTTAGCAAGCGTTCTAATTTTCTCATCCGAAAGAAATTCTATAGGTTGTTTTTGGCAAAGCGGTGTGTTGCCATCTACTCTGGTGCTGTGTAAATTAAAGAGTTTTGGGGTCATTGTGGTTTCTTCTTAAATTCCTTTTGTTGGCTCAATGCCGCCAACAGCCGGAACCATCATGATGTGCTAATTTGGGGTGATGGAAGGGAAACTTTCCCTCCTGGTCAGCAGACTCCAACTGTCCAAGGTGTCAGCTTTATAGGTTTCCATAATGAAATTATAAGGGGTTTGCATTTCTAGGAATTTGAGTCACTTTTCTTAATTGGCACTTTCCACTTGAAATCTCAGTGCTGTTTCTCTTGGCTCAGTTGAGTGTTTTAAAATCTCAATGGAGCTCATTTTGGATAATCTCTTAAATATGACAATTTTGTTATTCATATCAATTAATAATCAATCAGTTTTGAAGGAACAGTGGAGGGATGTTGAATTTATTTTAAGCATCTTTCTTTGGGATTAATATTATTTCCCCATGCTAATGGTGCTCTGGATTCTTATATAAAAACCCCTCCCCTGGGGTAAGTACTGCTTCCAAACTGTCTCATGGGGTCCTTGTCTTGGGAATTACATGAGTTAATAGTTTTACAGCCCTTAGGACCAGGGCTTGGCTTGCAGAAAGTGCTAGATGGGTGTTTGTTAAAATAACTTCTATAGACCCTGTTTGTGCTCCTTGTTAAAAAGTCATTAAAATTTATATTTTCCCTAGCTAAATATTATATTTAAAAAGCCATTTGCATTCCCATGGTTGGGAGATGTTCTCAGGGGCTGTATCTCCAAAAACAGACTTGTCTCCGGCCTCCTTTGGAGTCTACTAGCCTGTTCTTCGAGGCATGGAGAACGTCCCCTCCATTCCCCTGTGACCCAAGCCGATGAGTTGCTCCCAACTCCCTTATCTCTTCAGCCCCCCTCCAATCGATAATGCGGTGATGTCAGTTTCAGCCCCAGATTAATTTTGGATTCCTCTCTTGTTCTTATTCCTCCCACCTAACCAGTCCCCTGTCTGCCACCTCCGCTGTGGGTCCCACTTAGATCTGCACAGGACCCTCATGTTGACCTCATCAGGTCCTTTCCTCGACAAGGGCCTACATGTTCCTCCCTCGGTGCAGAGGTGCCTCCCACAGCTGCACCGCTGTGGGCAGGCACTGCTCCTCCACAGGCACTTTGGGGGTGACACTCAAGCTACTAAGGAATTCAGAAGTGGCTTCCAGAAGCAGCCTTAGTGCCTGAGGATAACCCCGCCTCCTTTGCCACGCCCTCTCTTCCAGGCTGTGCTCCTGGCAGCCGGCCTCACCTCCCGCTTCCATGGCGCCTCAAATGAAAAGCAGAGCACAGGAGGCTGGAGGACGGTGGCGGGCTTCGTTTCAGGGTCGACATTCCACTGAGCTCGCATCTGCCTTCTCCAGCCTCGTGACCTCCTCATTCTTACCCCCGCCTCACTTAGTCATCACTGTGCATATTTTGAGTGAGCCCTCTGAGATTATCACTGATGGGAAGAGGCGAATTTCTGGCAAAATGACAAAGCCCAGGGTGAAAACCGAAAACTTCCCTGAGGAGAAGAAAACTAAGGCCACCTTGCTTCATAAGGCGCTGCCCATGAATCCTGGTGCTCGTTTAGAAGCATCTTTACCAAATCGAGAATCTGTGGTCCTCAGGCACATAGCTCGGCTCATGTCTGTGGTAATGAACAACTTAATTCCTGGTTTATTAACTTGGAAGGGGGGTGGGGGCTGCCTGTTCCTGGGACGTTGTACCCGGTTCCCTGTTGTCTCCCAAGTGCCCAGATGCACGGAAGACCCTTAATAACTCATCTTGGATTTTTTTTTTTTAAAGATTTTATTTTTCCTTTTTCTCCCCAAAACCCCCCGGTACATAGTTGTATATTCTTCGTTGTGGGTCCTTCTAGTTGTGGCATGTGGGATGCCGCCTCAGCGTGGTTTGATGAGCAGTGCCATGTCCGCGGCCAGGATTCGAACCGACGAAACACTGGGCCGCCTGCAGCAGAGTGCACAAACTTAACCACTCGGCCACGGGGCTGGCCCCTCATCTTGGATTTTTTAAAAAAATCTTAAAATATTTTTAATTGTGGTAAATCATACCTAACATAAATGGCCATTTTAACCATCCAGTTCAAGCAGTTAAACAGTTAAGTTCAACAGTTCTGTGGTATTAAGTACATTCGTGTTGTTGTGCAACCATCACCACCGTCCATCTCCAGAAGTTTCTCATCTTCCCAAACTGAAACCATTAAACAACAACTCCACATCCCCCTCAGGCCCTGGCAACCGCCATGCTACTTTCTGTCTCTGAATTTGACCCCTCTGGGTACTTCATGTGAGTGGAGTCATACAGTGTTTGTCCTTTAGTGACTGCTTATTTCACTCAGTATCATGTCCTCAAGGATCATCCCGGTTGCTGCGTGTCAGGATTCCCTTCTGACATCCCATTGTATGGATAGACCTCATTTAGTTTCTCCATCCCTCTGTCCGTGGACGCTTGGGTTGCTTCCACCTTTTGACTATTGTGAATAATGCTGCTATGAACACGAGCGTGCAAATATCTCTTTGAGACCCTGCTTTATTTCTTTTGCTTTCAATTCTTTTCCATACCCAGAAGTGGGATTGCTGCCTCATGTGGTAATCCTCTTTTTGATGTTTCATTGTGGAGTTTTTGCCTCATGGCATTTGCAGTCTCCAAGGAAGTTATTTTCCATTACAGTTGGTTCCGTCACAAACCCCAGATGTTTCCGGGAGGACCAGACTCACTTTCTTTCACCTTACTCTGCACGTTTGCGGTGCCTCCACTGGTGGCGTGGGGTGTCCAGGGCCCGCCGGACACGTCCTGAGCCTGGAGGTGGGGGCGGCCCCCAAGTCCTGCACCACAGCTGGATGACTCGGAGGAGCCTGTGCTGGCAGGACGCTCACCATTCATTTCACTCCATTCTCGGGTCCATGTACAAGAGAAGAGTTTCCTTAACGTCTCCCGAGAAGATGACTTCTATTGCAGGGATGCAAGCTGCCCCTCTAGATATTAAAGTGAGTGGAAACTCCAGGTGTGCTGGCCAAGCGGGCCCTCAGTATAGCTGCTGAGGATGCGGTTTTCTCAGAAACATGGCGTAATGGATTCCACTTTGATCCCTTCTGTTTTCACATCACTGTTTCCAGCCCTTTATATTTTGGTTTTCCGTTCTGCAGAATCCCACTTCACTTCGGGATTAACATGGTGAACTCCTAAAAGAACTGGGGCCGGGAAGCCGCCCAAATCCTCAGCCCGAGGAGTGCAGGGGAGTCCGTCCTTCACTCCCTTTCCTTATGGATTTTGGACAAATTCTGTGCATCCATCTGTGTTCGGGATGGACATTCCCAAGTGTGTCGGCTCCCGTGACACGGGCACTGTCCTGCCCCGTAGTGCGAGGAAGGGTCTGGGGGCTGTGTACTGTTCAACTGGCAGAAAAATATGAGTGCCCCTGAGGCATGGGGCCTGACCTCCTTTTAGGGAGTTTGTAAATAAATGGCTTCCTGTTAGGGTTGAGAGATAATCCTGGAGATTTCTCACTTATGTGGAGCTTCATTGCTGCTGAGATTTGGCCCCTGTTAGTTGATCTCCCTTGGTTCAGAAAGTAGATGAGATCCAATGGGGAGCTGTTGGGGGGGGCAGATCCTCAGTTTTGCAAGATGAGAGGATCTCTTAAATGGACGGTGCTGCTGGCTGCACAGCTGTGGCAAGGTACTTAGTGCCACTGAACTGCACACTGAGGAATGGCGAAGACGGTAAATTTTACTTTGTGTGTTTACAATTTAGGAAATCTTAAAAACAAAAATAGCCTGAAGACTGGAATGCCCTGGGCTGGGTGGAAGCTGTGACGTTGGCCAGTAGTCCCCTGTGCTTCTCAGACTGGCGGGGAAAGAACTGCGTGATTTTTTTCCCCCAATCATTGCAAACCAGTGCTTTTCTAAAATAGAATAAAGAGAATTAGTAGAAGAATAAAGACCAAACAGTAAGATGAAATCTATTTAATAATGCAAAGTCCATATGACCATGACACGGAGGGAAAAGCCAATCAAATAAAGAAGACCGAAGGGATTTTCTTCAGCCCCGTGAAGGAAGGGCCGGTGTGCGGTGAAAGAGCCTGCCTCGCTGGTCCTGGGGAGGTCAGGTGCCGGAGGGGCAGCCCGGGTTAGGTGGTCCTTCGGCTAGAGCTGGGACGGTACATGTGTGATCGCAGCTCGGCGATTTTGGTGGCACCCTGCCACCACGTGGCGGTGGGAAGGCCTCCTGGGGTTTGGTTTGAGCGCAGATGCTGAGCTGTCTTCCAGGGGCTCTTGGTTGCTGTGCACAGACCTTGTTCTCTTGGTCAGGGAAGAATTTTCTTTATAAACCTCAAGTTAGTCATTGCCCACATCCCAGGTCAGCACCGGGGATGAGCTACTGAAATGTCCATCTGCCCTCCCGGGGGGGCTGCCTGCAGCCTGGGGACACACAGGCTCCCCTGAAGCAGCTCCTGCAGGCCAGGCCCCCGGGGCCCCTGGGGAGGCTGTTCTCCGAGCCCACGCGTCCCCCGACCCTCCCGCTCCTCCTGCAGCGAGAGCTGAGGTCACTGCTGTGACAGCAGGCGCGTCAGGGGCAGCCGATGCCTCTCAGGGTTTTGGTGTGGTTTAAAACGTCCACTGAGTTTTCTTTCTTCTGCCTGCTCAGCAATTATTACTATTTTTTTTAAAGAATTCTCTTCAAATGAGCAGTATTTTTACCTCTTCATTAGTAATAGTTTCTTAAACCAGCAATTCAGCGTTGTACATAAATCTAGTCTGTAATTTTCTACATTTTCTTTAATATGCAATCTTCTACTGGGATCTAGAATTTCCCAGGAAAGGCTCCACTCTTAGGTCTTAAAAGGAAAAAAAAAAAGGGCGTGCTGGTCGGCTCCCTTTCTTTGTTCTTGAACTATCTCCCTGATTTCTTCACATTTGCTTTCATTTCCACTTCTGTTCCATTTCGTTTCTCTTCTGAAAAGGGTGCCTTTTTGCTCCCTCCTCTCCCCCGCGTTCATCTACCATGTGGATGAAGGGCTTGTGGTCTTCGAAAAAAGAAAAAAAATTGGACTGTGTGTGTCCATGCATGTATGTGCACGCGTGTGCATGGGCGCCTGTGCATTCATGTACATGTGCTTGTGTTCTGCACTTGTGAGCTCGGCGCAGTCCCAGGCAACAGGTGGTATTGAAGGCGGTGAATAATGAGCATTTTGAATTTTCTCTTTTGGATGTTCTGTCTCATTCACTTGGAACCAGGGGCCCCTAAAGCCACAGGTGGCACCAGAAATGAGGAGCCGTCCGAGGCCCACTGGGGAGTGAGGGGATGAGCCGGGGGTGTCTGATCTTGGAGACTCAGCCTGGAAGGGCCCTAAAGTGTGTCTGGTTGTTCTCCACCCTCACACCTTCCTGTAGGGCTGGTGGCTGCTTTCTGTGTGCTGAGGGGAGGCCCCCGCCCTCATGTCTCAAGGGTAGCCTGGGGTGGCTGGCACAACGCCTGGATGTCTCTTGCCCTCTGCTTCAGTCTCCTCATTGGGAAACAGAAGGGGTGAGGGTGTGTCTGGCTTTGGCCCAGGTCCTGCCACCCACTTCCGGAAGGTGGCTTGGAGGAAGACGTCCCCTCCGCTCCCAGGCTGAACCGGCCTGCTGGAACCTTCTTGCACCCTGGTGACCTGTGGGCATCCTTGGGTCAAGTGACGAGCTCTCAGGTGCTGAGCTGGGGACTCTCCTCACTCCGATATCCTCTTATTGTCCTGGTGCTCAGGGTTTCCCTGAGGCTGCCACTCTGACAGGGTGGGGCAGCGAGGCCTAGCGTGGTGTTTGGCTCACCTTGTTATCCTTGTTCCTCTGAATATGTAAAGCCACTGCCCTTTAAACATCTTTCAGCTGTCAACTGATTGTGTTCTTGGAAATCAGATGGATTTTGTTTTGAGAATGCTGCAGTATCTCTTTAAATACAGAGAACAAGCATGCACATTTTATTGCTGTGTACTTCTTAGCCGACTCCAGTCTCGGGTATTTTTATGAGCTCCTGGTAAGCTTGCTCTAGAAACTGACTGAATTGCTCATCAGCCCCCTTTGTCTGCAGAGCTGCTTGCGTTTGCCCGAGATGACCAGGTTGACCGTGGAGGGGGGTGGCGGGCTGCCTTCTGGAACATTGAGAAGACCCATTTCTGGGGAAGGAGCCAATTTGCTGGCTTCAGGGAGGAAATTACCTTCACAAAGTATGCTTAAGTTGAGGTGGTTTGTTCTGCTGGTGTCTGCCTTTGAAATGTGCCGTGAAAGAATTTGGAGACGTGGAACTGGACTTCATTTCTGACTTGAGAAGAAAAAGTGTGGTTGACCTCTCGGGGCCCAGGCCACCCCAGGCTGAGGCATGGACCCGGACCTTCCTTTGGCTTTTCCAGCGGGGGGTGCCGCAGCAAGCGTGTCAGAGCCCCCATGCGGCATCCACACAGGCTCCTGCCCAGCCGGCAGGATCATGGCTGCCCACAGGTCCTTCCAGCCAGAGCACAGAAAGTCTGATCACTCTCTCAAAGCGGCAGTTTTCCTTTTCCTTGAATTCATACTTTAGCAGAGATTTTTCTGTTTTTTGTATTTTGTTATTTTTGAGTGTTCTTTTTCCTTTGTTTTTTTTATGGTGGTAAAATATACACATCATAAAATTGACCATTTTCACCATTTTTAAGTGTACATTTTGTTGGCATTAAGTACATTCTCCTTCTTGTGCAGCTGTCACCACCATCCATCTCCAGAACTCTTTCCATCCTGCAAAACTGAGACTCTGTCCCCATTAAACACTCACTCCTCCTTCCCCTCCCCCAGCCCTGGCACCCACCCTCCTACTTTCTGTCTCTATGAATTTGACCCCTCCAGGGACCTCATATATGTGGAATCATACAGTATTTATCCTTTTGTGACTGGCTTATTTCACTGAGCGTAATGTCCTGGGTTCATCCATGTTGTAGCAGGTGTCAGAATTCCCTTTCTGGTATATGGCTTTTTAACCGGCCATTTGTTTTCCCAGCAGATAAACAGTTCATTTGTTAACTCCACCCCGATGACCAGGTTCATATTAAAATGAGGTCAGCCGTGTTCTTTCATTGTTACTATGGGCTGGTGTGTCAGGGAGGGCCAGCCCCACCCGTGGGGTCTGATGGGGGTGGGATTCTGGACATTCCGGGCCTGACCCACAAGCAGGTAGGGGGTCCCGGTGCGTGGACATCTGTAGCAGCCCCCCATCAGGACCCGCCTTGGGAGACCGGCTCTCACTTGGCGCAGCTGCAGGCCCACGGGGCTGGAGGCCTGGGAAGACCTGACTGCAGCTGAGGTGGGAAGGGTGGGCCTGCTGGAGAGCTGATGTAGGGCCTGGGCTTGGGGTTTCCTGGAGGGAGAGAGAAGGAAGGGCCCTGAGAGGGCGGGGGAGGCTCACTTTATTTTGTGCTAAGTGAGGATAGAAAATTGAGCATTCTGCTCAAACTCAGAAATGAGGTGTTTCTCCCTTGTTGGAAAGAGTTAAAGGAAACACGAGGAAAGCTTTTTTTATTAATTGCTTCTCGCCCCTTCCTCTCCGTTTTTGTGGAGTTCATGCTCTCAGTTATTTGTGGAGCCTGTGGAACGTCAGTCAGCCATGTTGAGATTGTTTTCCGCGTGACCCGTGGTGGGTGGACTCTCGATTTTGGAGGAGATTCCGTCCTGTTCAGGCCTCGCGTTTGTTGTTCAGGAGAAAGCGCCAAGACAGAAGGTCCCGGAGCTAGGACCTTGAGCTGGGGGAGCCCTTGTGAGTTATTTCATCTCCTGGGCCTCAGTTTCTGCATCTGCAAAATGGGTGTGATGACCCCATCGTGGGGATTAAAGTGTTGGGGCTTGTTGAGTGGACTGAGGGAGAAGCCCTGCACCCCGCAGATGGTGTCTTTCAGGGGCCTCCAGTGCTCTTGGTCTGATGCTCTAGCCTGGGCCGTGAGCCGGCACCTGGCGCAGGTACAGATGCCTCGTTGGCACCGCAGCTGAGAAATGGTAAACAAAGCTCCTCCCCAGCCTCGGGTTTAGAGATGTCACAGCACCTTTCTCTTTAACCCTCTGCAGAAGGGGACAATGTACTGAGCCAGCGTTGGACGTCACAGGGAGCTTAGTTCTAAATTGGGGAGAATAAGCCATTTGGTGGTTGTAGGTTTGGTTACATTTGAAGCAACCTGTAAACTGTGTCTGTCTCCTCATTGTAGGAGTTTTATGATTTCCCACAGGTATCCCAAACCCGTCCACAGACTGTTAACGTGCAGCCTTGCATGTCCGATGGGTATGGTTGGATATAGTATAATTTATACTAGATATATGGTAGAATTTATCTATTTATATATACTAGGTAATTTATACTGTCCCTATTTATAGTATAGTTTGCATTTCAGATGGGTAGAGTTGGGCCTTCAAGTAAAAAGATTTGACAAGACAGCCCTTGTTTCTTTAAGTTGAATGACAGAGAAAAATGAGAACCACGAGGGACGATGGCGTTGAGGGTCCTGTGCCCGTCTGAGCCGTTGGCGGAGAGGCTCACTGTGCAGCTTCCTGGCCTTTAGCTTTTTTTTTTTTTAATCTGCCCAGAAAAGGGATTTATAATCTAGTACCTGATTAAACAATGTGTTTTTCAATTCCAAGAGTTTTACTTCTTAGTTGCTCTGTAATTAATAACGGATTCCCTTCCTAGAAACAGATGTGCATTCCTGACTTGGAAGTTTTTTGCCTCCATGAGGGACTTATGTTCCTCTCTTTTCGCAGAATCAAGGTGCAAAGTAGGTATAGCCATAGTGACAGTTTGGGGACCGTGGTTTAATGACACAGACGAGAGCTGGCAACGGGGGTCAGCATGCCCAGTGGGAGCCCACAGTCTTCCCTTTTCTGGCTGCTGCTTTTTCAAGCTCCCCTTGGCCGCTTTTGAAAGGTTTTCTCTAGGAAGCCAGTGTATCGACTCTGGAAACTCTTCCTCAACGTTTTCCCCCAGCACCACGGGTATTTAAAATTGCTGTGCACATTACCAGCTCGCAGAGTTCAGTCATTTCTCATCATTTTGTGTCCCGGTCAGCCCCAGCCTTCACCGCAACACCAGCCTCCACCCCGACCCCACCCTCATCTGTCAGCCCTCAGGGCAGAATGGCCCCAGATTGAGAGGCTCTGCTGTGCTTCCTGGCCTGGGGGCTGCCCCCACCTGTGCAGACAGGGAGGCCCCCCGCCCAGGGAGGCGGGTGGCAGCAGGCGGGACCACCATGGTCTGTGGCCAGGCTCGGGGGCACCGCTCAGCCTTTCCACCTGATGTCTTCTAGGGGATGCTGTCCTCTCCGGGACCCCGTTTTTCGCCACTGCTGCTCCAGAACGCTCCATGTTTGTTTCTTCTTCACATCCACGTGGTGCCAGCCTCTACTGAGAGGTGCAGGCTGGGACCTGGTGCAGCTGAGAACTAAAGTGTGGGCTCCACGGGGCCTCTCGGGGTTCAGACCCAGGCTCTTCCCGTGTGTTTTTGGGCAGGTCATTTAATAGCCTGGGTCCCAGTGTCTGTCTGTAAAAGGAGACACCACTCCTCCTTTCTCATAGGTGTGACCGGTCAAGCACTGGCACAGTGCTGGCCACCTGGTATTGAGCGGATGACCACTGTCATCACTTGGGGTCTTTAAGTAGGCCACAGGTCACTTTCCCTCTGAGGGAAGTTTGGAATGGACCATTTGGAGAGAAGAAAGTGGCAGCCATGTGGGACTTCTTTTCCGGAAGTGGTGACCACAGTGGTGAGGCCCCAGTGGTGAGGCCCCAGTGGTGGCACGTTCTGTGTGGCCTGTCTGTCACGCTCCCTCCATCTTCAGGCATCTTCCATCTGGTCCTTTGTTGCTCCCAGGCGTGAGGGCTGCTCCTTCTATAAACACAAATATGCACGGGGACGTGGTGAGGCAGCCCAGGATGCCCCAGGAGCGCCATCATGAGGGAGGGAGCTCTGGGTGTCCTGGGTGGGTCTGCCCCTCGGATTCCCACCTGGCCTCTCTCTCGGAGCCTTGGAGTGGATGTCCCAGGACGTCAGGTGATTTCATTTAGAAGTGGCGAGGTTCTGAGAGAGCTAGCCCTGTCAGAGCCCTTCTTGGGTGGGCCCCAACAACTGCCCAGCTGTACTCCCTCCTCTGGGCTCCAGGAAGCCTGTCACCTGCCCACCCTGGGCTCCTCACGCTCCACCCACATCCCAGCCTCCACACCTTTGGCTGGCCAGTTCCTTCCATCTGGAATGCCCTCCTGCCTCTGCCTTTGGAATCCTGCTTGTTGGTCTCAGTGTGACTTCCTGCTTTTATCTGATGAAAATCCTAGAGTGATGGAAGTGTGCACTACTTTTTAGGGGGGCCCCACCACGGGATTATTTACACCATTTATTAGCCCCATGATCTCTGGTAGTGCATTAAAGGAGGGCATTCCAGGAGACCCCAGTACAAATAGGGTGGGAATGTGTGCCCTGAATCTCCATGTGATTATTTTGACCTCAAATAGGAGACTGTGTTTGGATGCACTTTGAAAATTAAGTCATATAGTTTTACTTGCTAATATTAATAATTAGCTTGACTCTCAAGTCTAATGGGACTGGCAAACTCTCCACCTCCCATTTAATTTGGGGGTGTTAATTCTGATCACAGCACCTTGCTGGTCTGGGCAGGGGTCTCTCAGTGCCCTTACCATGACCAGGAGGTACCCGGCTCCCAGCACTAAATTTAACCAAGTAGGAAGAGGAGCTTTTCAGGGGGAGGAAACAGCCTCCTCCTCTTCTCCGCCTCGCTCTCTCTCTTCCAGTGAGCTGTGTTACCCTCAGGAGAGGGTCTGAGGAGAGCGTGAAGGGTGGTGGAGCCCAGCGGTGTTCGCTGGGGCCCAGCCAAGTGGAAAGCGGGCCTGTCAGGAATGATTAAAGAGCCCAGTGTTGGAAAAGAACAGGCCTTTATGTTGGTGGTAAAGTGATTAGGAAGTAATAAGAAAAACGCAGGTTTGGACAGAACATTGTTTTGTTTAATCAGTTCTAAGCCCAAAAGGAAAAAAAAAAAGGACCCTTAGAAGTCATTTAAAAAGGGGATTACAACATACACGTGAACATTTTTCCACCCAGTTTACGGGTTTAAGCTTTAGGGGGAAGGGGCCAGACAAGTCGCCATTCCTGCTTCTATTCCTCATTCGGACGAGGCAGTTTCTATAATGGGAACCTGAAGCAGAGCAGAGGGTGAGTGAGAAGCAGACTGATGGGAGCAGGAAGCGTCACCTGGTGATTGGCGGTTCTGTCTTCTGCACAGATCTTCCCAGAAGCCGAAGGGAGGAACCTGGAATTTGATCACCTTGCAAAGAGAAATGGAGCTTGGTTTTAAGTTAGAGTTTCTGAAGATAAACTTGATGGGGACAGAAGTGTGGGGAAGCAGAGGGTCCAAGATTGCATCTAGAAGATTCAGCCAGAGACAAAGTCACCGGCTACGAACGTGCCCCATGGAACGGCACTGGCAGGGCCTGATGGGGTGGCCTGATGCTGCTTTTTCTTATATACTACAGGATACAGATGACTTGAATTTCCCTTCTCGAGGCAGGAAGGCAGGCAGATTCTGGGACACTTTTCCAATTGTGAGTCCTAATTTCTTTTGGACCTCGTGGATTTTTATCATTGCTTGCAATGTTAAACTTTGGCATTTGTCAAACATCGTGCTGGCTGAATATTGTTAAATGATTTGACACAGGTTAATGCTAATATTTAGCATTTATATTTTATTAATATATTATATATAATATGTATTTATTATATATAATATATTAATATATTAGCATTTATATTATATTTATATTTAGGTTAATTTACTAATATTCTAGCAGTCCCAGAGCTGCTACAGGTCCCTCTGTTGAGAAGCGTTGGCTCAGGGCTGGTGTGGATGGACGAGGCCTTCTCTACATCACCAAAAGCCTGAATCATCAATGAAAGGAAGAAGGGTTTTTGTTTGTTTGTTTGTTTTTAATGGACTTTATTTTTAGAGCAGTTTAGGTTCAAAGCAAAATTGAGGAGAAGGTACAGAGGTTTCTGATATATACTCTCTGCCCCCCACATAAGCACAGCCTCACCTGCTATCACCGTCCACTGCCATCACGTATCTTTGTTATAATCGATGGACCTACACTGACACATCATAATTGCCCAGAGTCCATAGTTTACAGTAGTGTTCACTCTTGGTGTTGTACATTCTATGGGTTTGGACAAATATATAGTGACAGGTGTCTACCATTACAGTGTCACACAGAATAGTTTTGCTGTCCTAAAAGATCTTGTGTGCTTCACCTATTTACCCCACTTTCCTCCCCAACCCTTGGCAACCACTGATCTCTTAACTGTCTCCATAGTTTTGTCTTTCCCCGAACGTCATATAGTTGGAATCACACAGTATGTCGCCTTTTTGGATTGGCTTCTTTCACTTGGTAATATGCGTTTAAGCTTCCTCTGTGTCTTTTCACGGTTTGATAGCTCGTTTCTTTTTAGCACTGAATAGCATTCCATTTTCTGGATGTACCACAGTTTATCCATTCACTGAAGGACTCTTGGTTGCTTCTGGGTTTTTTTTTAAAGATTGGCACCTGAGCTAACAACGGTTGCCAATCTTCTTCTCCTTTTTTCTTCTTCTTCTCCCCAAAGCCCCTCAGTACATAGTCGTATATTCTAGTTGTGAGTGCCTCTGGCTGTGCTTGCTTCCGGTTTTGACAATTAGGAATAAAGCTGCTGTAAACATCCATGTGCAGGTTTTTTTGTGGCCATAAATTTTCATTTCATTTGGTTAGATACCAAGGAGCAGGATTGCTGGATCAAGAGTATGTTTAGTTTTGTAAGAAACTGCCAAACTGTCTTCCAAAGTGCCTGGACCACTTTGCATTCCCGTCAGCAGTGAGTGAGAGTTCTTGTTGCTCCACGTCTTCAGCAGCATTTGATGCTGTCAGTGTTGGATAGGAAGAGTTTTCAGTGAGGAAATAATTGAGTATCCTGAAGGGACCAGGAAGGACAGAATTCCCTTCATCCCCAGGAATAAAAATGGAGATGCCCAGGGACATCCAATGTTTCAAACTAGGGTCCTGGGCATATTTTGGTCACCTACAAGTTCTCTATGAAAATTTTCAAGTTTTGTGTTTTTCTCTTCAGTGGTAATCTAATCTACAATTGGTGTTCATCAGTTAGCAAATGCACATATTATGATGTCAGGGGAGATCAGATGAGCCTAGAGCACGCTGTGCAAATGAAGGTAGGAATGAGGGCCAGAAGCACTGGGATGTCTGAGGGAAGACCTTTCCTGGGAGAGGGAATGGCCAGTGCAAAGGCCCTGAGGCTGGAACAAGCTTGGAGTGTTTGAGGAACAGCACAGAGCCTGTGTGGCCGGAGGTGGGTCCTGGGGGAGCAGGGCCAGGGCTTGTAGGGCCCTGCAGGCCACAGTGGGGATTTGGATTTTCTTCTGCATGCACTGGGAAGCTTTGGAAAGTCTTTGAGCAGAGGAAGGTTGTGGTCTGGTTTTATGAAAAACACCGGCCCCGTGTCAGAGCCAGAAGTGGCGGAATATGGAGCTCAGGCTCAGGTGTCTGGCCTCAGGGCCAGGCTGTTCTGCCTTTCCTGCCCCACCCTTTCCTCATTCCGTTCTATTATGTGGCATGGTTGACTTTAAGAAAGGGAGATTATCTGGCTGGCCTGGCCTTGTCGAGTGAGACCCAGCTGGGTCTTGAGGTCAGAGACAGGCAGCCAGGAGTGGAACTGTGAGAAGCATTTGATGGGTGTCGCTGGCTTCGAAGATGGAGGGGGCTGCGTAACAAGGAATGTGGGCGTCCTCTAGGAGCTGAGCGTGGCCTCTGGCCGACAGACAGTCAGTCAGGGAATAGGGACCTCGGTCCTCCAGACAAGGAACTGAATCCAGACAACACCCAGAGCGCGTCTGGAGGTAGACTCTTTCCAGAGCCACAAGAAACAGCCCTGCTGACCCCTGGTTTTAGCTTTCTAAGCACCTGAGCTGAGGACTTGCCACGCCAAGCCTGGACTTCTCATCTACAGACCTGTGAGCTAATCAATGGGGGTTGTTTTAAGCCTCTAAATTTGTGGTAATTCATTATGCAGTAGTAGAAAACTAGTATACTGAGCACAGATGCCTTCTGAACGCTTGAAAACACAGAGGCAAAAATCCTGTATAGAATTCAGCAAATAAGCCCTGGCAATGTGTTAAAAGAACAATAATAAAAAAAAGCTTTATCCTAAGAATTCTAGGATGATTTGGCATTAAAAAAATCCACATTAAATATTAGAGGGAAAAATAATCTTTTGCATGCTATAAATGCTTGTGCTAGACTTCGGGATTCTTTGCTGATGGAAAAATTAGCAAAACAGGCTTAGATAACGCAATAAAAGGAGCGTTTTGGAAACCTACAGTGAATATTACATTTCAAGTAAAACATTTGAAAGTCAGGGACGAGGTATGAATGTCTGCTATTGTTGTTACTATGCAGTGCTGTTCTGGAAGTCCCAGCCAACAGGGTAATTAGAAAAGATGAGAGAAAGCTGTCATTATTTGTAGATTATATAAATGTTGCTCTGGAAAATTCAAGAGAATCAAGTGCCAAGTATTGTAACCGAGGAGAGCGTTTAGCACGGTGACTGGATATGAGTTAACATGGAAAACCCGTCAGCTTTCTGATGCATCGAGTGACCTATTAGAACAAAACCAAAAAGTATCCAACACCTTGAAATAAGTATAATAAGAAATGTGCAACATCTATGAGAAGAAAACCATAAACTTTACTAACAGACGCCAGAAGAAGACTCACATGAAAGGAGAAACTATGGTTGTCCAGGAAGACTCAGTTTTGTTAAAATGTCAGTTCTCCGCCAAATAATCTATAAATTCAGTGCATTGTTAATCCAGATCCCAAAAGGCTTTGTCATAAAACTCAACGAGCTGACTCTAAAATTCTTGTAGAAATGTAAAACCTCAAGCAATCAAGACCATTTTGAAGATGAACAACAAAAGTGGGGTATCTTACTAGATACCAGAATATAGGCGAAGGTGCTAGTAGTTGGGATCGTGTGATGTTGACATAGGAGTGGACAACTGCTTTGGGCTGAATTCTGTCCCCCACCAAGTTTGTACATTGATGTCCTAACCCTGGCTACCTCAGAATGTGACTGCGTTTGGAGATACGGTCTTCAAAGAAGAAATTAGGTTAAAATGAGGCCTTGAGGGTGGGCGCTAATCCTAGGGTGGGTGTGACTGGTGACCTTGTAAGAAGAGGAAGTTAGGACACAGATACCACAGAGGACAGACCGCATGAAGACACAGGGAGAAGGCAGCCGTCTGCAAGCCAGAGAGAGAGGCCTCAGGAGAAACCCACTCTGCTGACACCCTGATCTCAGACTGCCAGCCCCCAGAACTGGGAGAAAATAGATTTCTGCTGTTTAAGCAGCCAGCCTGTGGTACTTTGTCATGGCAGAAAACTAATAGAAGAGCCAAATCGGAAAACAGAAGAATCTGGAAACTGAGCCGTGTCTGTGTGAACATCTAATATGAGAAAGATGTGGGGGCTGTTGGGGGTTCATTTGGGGAAAAATAGCTCTTCCCTCACCATTCACAGAAATGAATTTCAGATGGAATATTGATCTGGAAGGTTAAAGAAGTGCATGTGAGCGGTCAAGTTTATAATCCTGGGATGGAAGTCTTCTTAGTGAATACGAAATAAAAAAAAACTACGTAGGAAAAGATTCCTGCGTTTTTTATGGGAAACATATCATTCCACAGTGACGACTTCAAGTGAGTGATTTTTTTCTATTACTTTCCTGAGAAAATCTCCACTTTGAAATCTGATTCAGTGGTCTCTTGTTCTGGAAAAAGGAGGCCAGCTAACGGGAGGGGGTCGGAGAGACCCCGGGTGGGTGGTGGAGGTGTCGCCAGTGCCGTGCGGGGTTAGGGGTTTTGTCTGAGAGCCACTCAGATCCAGACATGTTTCTGCCGGGTCACATTCATGGGACAGCCAGTATCAGTGTTTTCTCACAAATCCTTGTTTTAAACCGTGTGTGTCAGGCATAGAATCATGGTGTTTACCCCAAAACATGCAAAAAAAAAAAAAGGCTCTTTGGCCACGTAGAGGGGATCCTTTTTCTGTTGGAAGAGCCATGGAATCATTAATGGACTCAGCGTGTAAATCTTGGTCTTTAAACATTCGTTTTGTGCGGCATCTTTTGAGCCCCTTGAAGCCCAGCTGGGTTTTGTAAGCTGTAGTCACAAAGTCAGTCCAAAAGTTCTGGATTCGGGGTGAGCAGACAGTCTATGTGTGCACACGCGGGGGTCCCTGGGGCACCCTGACAGTACCCGGGGCAGCATCTGGGCTCCGCTCTCTGGATGGGGGTGTGGGGAACCAGTGCTGGTTCAAACAGCCTGTCACAGAGAAGTCTGGAGGGGTGGTGGGACACACTGCCCGCAGGAGGGAAGTGGCACCATTGTCCCGAAGGACAGGCTGCCCAGGGTCCCTAAAAGTTTCGAGGAGCTGGGGTTCGCGTTGCCCTACTTGAGGCTGAGCGCGGCTCCCTGGGGAGCTAGTCTGCTCACAGGTGTGTCCTTGCCCAGCTTGTTGGTGTCCTCAGAGGCGGCCTTTGAATTGCTCTCTGGCCCCTGACATTTTTCTTCCAGGAAACTGAGGAAAAGAGGTTGTTTCCACTTTTTAGAAAAGAAGGCCTCTGACCCACACTGGGCTCTTGGTGGTCACATGGCTGCAGGCGTCACCCCCCACCCCCCCTCGCCCCACCGTTCAGGGGGCAGCTGATCCGGGTGGGTTGCGGATCCCGCGAGGCCTTCCTGCTCTGCCTCGGGCGGCTGGGCTGGAGCCTCGGCTGCAGGAGCAGCGACTCCCCGACCCCAGCATCACCGCCAGTGTTCCCAGGGGCCTGGGCCGGAGGTATTCTGGGGCCTGTCCCGTGCTAGGGCCTTCCTGTGTGGCCACGCAGCACTTGGTTTCTCAGCCTGCAGCCCCTAAAGAGGCGAGGAGCACAGAGGTGGGTTGTAAAGCTGAGCAGTGGGTTTCCGACCTCGAGGAGTTTCCGAGTCAGCCTGTCTGAAACCAGGCCTCTGGGCCCAGTGTGGGGGAGTCAGCAGGTTCTGGGCTGTCTTCGAGGCTGCCCTTGGCCCAGGCATTCTTAGGAAGCCCGTCATCGTCATCGGGGCTGAGGCGGGAAGGAACTGCACAAAGCTCTGGCCCACCAGGTCCCAGGAGGTGCGGTGGCCGGGAGGTGTGCCGGAGAGGGGGCCTCTGTCCAGACCCTCGGAGGGAGGGACGACGGGTCCAGAGCTCAGGCCTCCTGACCTGCAGGCCCAAGCATGGCAGGTACGTGTCGGGACATTTCTTCTCGGTTGCCCGTGGGGTGACCTTCACGATGTCGGCTCGAGATGAGGGCCTTCACCGAGTGTCGGCCTGTGGGCCCCTGTGTGTGCAGTGGCCCAGCGGTTGTCTGTCTGGGGCCCCTGAGGGCTTGGGCATGGGCCGGCACCTGGCCGCCGCCTCCGCAGCGGCGTTGTTGCTCAGCCGGTGCCCTGGGCCTGCTGCGTCCTCCCGCCCTCTCGCTGGAGAGGGATCAAGACTTAGCACTGCGTTGCCCACGAGTCAGGGAAGCTGCCACCAGCCTCTCTTTCATTGCACGGCCTCTCTCCCGAACGCAGTTATTCTGGGAGCGCCTGTTTTTTGCGAGGAGTTGTTCAGTTCCAGTTAGAAAGTGAAGAAAAATGGATAGAGCCATAAACGTTAAAAAGGGTTAAAAAGCTTGTTGGACAGCCGGAGGATGAGTAATAGTGAGGAAGGGGCTTCGCCTGGAGCTCCTTGCTCTCCCACCTTCCCCCCGGTGCTGGGGACCAGGGTCAGCTTGGTGGTTCGGAGGGGCTCTCTGGGCCGAGGCCGCTCCTCTCCTGGCGGTCACTGGTTTCTCCTTGTTGGTTTAGTCTGGGCACCCCTTCTCCAGTTACACACCTGAACACGTGCTTGAGGTATAGCCTTGGCCTTGATCAGCCTCTGAGGACAGAGTGGTCCAGACGCCCGGGCAGGGAGGGGAGAAGGGTTTCCTTCTGTTTCACCCCCACCGAACCCCCCCACACTTGTGACTCTGTAGACAGCGAGGTTAAGCCGAGAGGGAGCCTTCCCAGTGTCTACTGTTAGCTAGAGAGCTAGTAGAACGGTGCTGCATCGAGTCTCAGGGGGGGGCAGCAGTGTCCGGGGAGGGCGGTTATAATCCCCACCGGGTATTTTCCTGCATGTATCGTGCCCTGGTGTGGTGCTTTCTCCCATAGATCAGTGTGGTTTGTGGTCCATTGTTTGTACCTTTAAGTCTGTGTGAATATCCACATTCCCCTCTATCTGAATAAATGGAACTCAGAAATATCAACAGGCAGTTCTCCTGGGGGGAAGCCTCGGAAAGACTCATGAACTGGGAAACGCAGGTTAAAGTCTCGAGGAGGTCCGCTTTGGCTCCACCAGGCTCACAAAATTTAGAAATCTGGCCCTTCCAAGTGTTGGCAAAAACGTGCTGTAGAAGAAACAGCTGGAGGGAGTGTCCGCTGGTACACCCACGTTATCAGGCAGCTGAGCCCTTCCTGGAAAAGTTGAATGGTGCGTGTCCACCTGCAGTTCCACTCCGAGGCGTGTACCAGGGGTACCCTCACCCAGGGTGGCCGAAACCACAGCGCCATGTTCATAGCGGCTTTGTTGGTTCACATAAACTGCAAACAACCCAGATGTCCACTGACAGAGCAACGGGAAGACATGGCGATATATTTACTGAGTGGAGCCAGAGGTTCCAACGTGGATGGCTCTCCAAACATAGCCAGAGCAGGGAAAGCCAGTTGCCTGGGGTAGTGTTTATGTAAGGTTAAATCTATGCAAGCAATCTTCTGTGTTGCTTTGGGGTCAAGACGTGGTAAAAGCATACAGCTATGTTTGGGAATGCTACATATAAATTCAGCGTAGTGGGGACCTTTGGAGGAGCATTGAGAAAGGGAATAGGGCCTTACTTTGGCTGTTGTATTATTCATTCACTTTTTTTGGGTACGTCTGAAGTGTTTACAAACTCAAAATATTTCCAAACCTGAAAAACAAATGGATCCTGAGACCTTTGAATAATTGGGTGTTAGAAATGGACCTTTAAAAGATTTTCTTCTTCCCGCTCATTTGCCCTGTGCCCGGGATGGGAGATGTTGCCTGCAAGCAAAACCCCGCCTTGCCTTTGTGGCTCTCTTCTGGGAGCCTGCCTGAGACAGTTAAAAGCTGTTTTCCTCTGGATTCTTGAAGAGGTTGAATTTCCCTACCCTCCTGGATAAAAGAAAGGCGGGCTGTCTCCCCGACTGTCAGGGGAGCGGCTTCTGGGGCTGTATTTATGTATTCCTAGGATCCTCTCCTGCCGGGCTTTTAAATGGTAAGTAATGGGTTCATGACCCTCGGTGAGAAGAAAGATAACCCCAGCAGGTAATATTATCTTTTCCTTTCATCTGCTAATCTCCCCACGGCCGGCCAGACACCCAAGAGCGAGGGGTCTGTGTGCTCGCCAGAACCCTGCAATTACACCCTTTGCCATCCCTCCCCCCCACCCCCCACCTCCCCGAAGCTGGAGAACCTGATTTTCTTAAGGAGCAAAGAAAAGAAACCTCATCCCGGGAACGGAATTTGGTGTGTCTTTCCAGAGAAATGTGGGGTGGTCAGGGATAACTTCCTGCTCCTCTAGCACAGCCCCCAGAGTGGGGAGTCCCGTCGGGGAGCAGGAGGATGGCCTTTGTCTCAGCACGAGGGGCAGCTGCTCCTGGTCCTGGCCCCTCTGCCCAGATGCTGCGGGGTAGACAGTCTGCAGTGTACATGGAGTCCTCCGTGTGTATGTCATCGGTCCAGCCCGGTTAGCCTGGACTCGTGTTGCTCCCTTGAGATGGGGAGGGAGAGGAACTGATGTGCAGTTTGCATGACAGCGAATTTCAGACTCCTGCAGACGTAGAGGGAGCGGTGTGGACCTCCCACTGGCTCCAGCAGTGATTGCCCACTCACCTCCCTTCTCTCTCCCTCCTCTCCAAGACATCCCATCATTTCATTTGTAACCATCTTATTATGTGTCTGAAAAAGATTAAGGACTCCTTTACGAAGGAACCACACTGCCGTGATCACACCGAAAGCGGTGAACAGTAATTGCATAATAGAAAATGTGCAGTCAGTGTTCACATTTCAGTCTTTATTTCGTGGTTTTTAAAAATTTTTTATTGTTCAACCAGGATTGAAATAAGGTCTAGACATTGCACATGGTTGATTGATGTAAACACATTAAAATAAATTAAATTAAATCTCACTGCTGGAGGAAAAAAATCACAGCCTGGGGGGAGGGGCTCTGAGGTCTCCTCTTGGCACGTCCCCCCAAACCTTTCAGATGCCAGCCTCACCCAGGCATTTGGCCCTATATGCTGCGTCATACTCACCTGGTGCAGTAATATGGGCGGTGGGGTCGCACTCTAGTTCTGGCCACCGCGAAGCCCCTCCACTGCCACCCCATGGGGGGATGAAGGGATGCAAAGTCAGTTTAAGATAAGTGGTTGTCCTGACGTGATAGCGTGCCCTGGGAATTCAGCTTTATGAAAAGCACAGTCCTTGGAGGCTGGTTCGTTGCTGGTGAAGAGGTCCAGGAACCGTAGCCCGCCCCTCAAAAACTTCAGGAGAGGGTGTGTATTTGTTTTAACTTCTCTGCTGCCCTTTGCCCTTCGCCTGCCCTGCCCTCCCTTTGTTCTCCAGCCGGCTGAGGGCCACGCTGCCATTTGGAAACCAGGCTGTCTTGTCGGCCTGATGAACAAATGGGAGAGAGCCGGGACGCCTCTCAGCGAACGTTTTGGGGGAAGGTGGAAAGTGGAGAGAGCTGCTGGCTGTATTACCTTGGGTTCTGGCAACGGCCAGGTCTGGGGCTCCTGAGCTCAAGGCTGTTAGCTGTGTAAGTGGAAGGCTTAGTGAGCTTTGCCTGGTAACACAGAAAATGCTGAGTTAAGGCAATAAAATGTTTCCTACAGTGTCTCCCCGACCAATTAATCACCTTCTCAGCACAGGAAGTCCGTGACTTAATTTAGAAAATATGGTTGAAAAAAGTTGGTCCAAAGGCTGTTTGGACTTAATTCAGTGCGTGTTAATATCTATCCAGATTATATCCTGACATTCATTAAAAGGAAAAAAAAGACTTAAAAATTTTGCCAAACTGGAAATGGAAGTGGAAGCATGCTCAGTGGACGGAACAGTCTTGGATGTGCTTGGCAGCCCGAGGGGTGCTCTAGCTCCAGCTCAGGCCGAAAATCCAAGAGAGGAACCAGTTTGTCAGACACTCAGATCAGAGAGAAGACTGAGGTAAGGCCGCCAGCATTAATTTTCTGACAATATTCAAAATGGTCAGAAAAACAGGCATGGGGAACAGAGAATGTAGAATGTAGAATTTCTTATCTAGAAGGCTTGCCTTTTTTTTTTTTTTAAAGATAATCAAGGATAAGTGGGTAGTAAGTAATCCTCTTTGTAAGTCAATTAGCTAAATTGCGCCTAGATCCTCCCTTAGTGATTCCTGGAGTGGGTGCCATCTGTCATGGGGCCCCGCCAGCACATATAGCCTCGAGGTGAAATCTGAAATGCTGGTTCCGAGGCCCTTGACTGGTGTGCATTGTTGCCTGTGTTTATTTGGACTTAGTTCAGCGGAAGCTGTCATGTGGACGGGCGAGGCGGGCTTCATTGGATGGTGTTGAATGAGGAATGATGGAACTGAACTGAGCGGGACTGACAGATGGACAGGGTGGTGACAGGAAGGAGAAAAGAAAGGGATTAGACCACGTACCTCGACTTCCCACATTGAGATCCCCTGTGGCGACTCCTCCACATTCTTTTCTATTGAGTAGCGTGTTGGTCCTAGCCAACCAGAAGGTGGGAGTGTGTCTTCTCTCTGCTTTTCCCTTAGGTCTTTGACGGTGACCATAGCACACTCTTTCCAAGACATGCATTTGCCTGGCGACAACTGTGCTGGTGTGAAATCTCCTGAGCTTTTACTCCCAGCCGGAACTCTTGCTAGAAAAGGGCCCGGGGTGGGGACCTCCTTAGGAGAAGGGATTTTGGCGGGATTTCAGCTCTAGCAAGGGCTTTGTGGAAGTAATGCAGGAACTTCCAGCAGCAAGGGCACCCTGGAGGGTTGGGGCTGCAAAACACAGAACAGAGGCTGAGGTTTCCTCTGGGGAGGGAGAGGATTCTAATCCTTGGATGTTGTGTCCTGATGCCTCTTGTTGGCAAAATTGTATGGAGCAGCAGGGTCCAGTAGAATCTCCTGCCCGGATGGAAATATTCTTTATTTGGGGTGTCCAGATCAGTGGCTACTGATGGCTATTGAGTGGCTGTGGAGCACTTGAAATGTGACTGGTGCGACTGAGGAACTGAATTTCTAATGGTGTTACTTGATTTTAATTAATTTAGATTTAAAGAGCCCCAGGCAGAGTGGCCACCATGCTGGACAGTGCAGGATAGAGATCCAGCTCCCTTTCACCTTTAAACGTTTAATATCATCCATGCGAAAGAGTCTATAAAATGCAAACGTACAGTGTGAAGAATGATGAAGTGAGCAGCTGGGTGTCTGCCACCCTCTTTAGGAAATTGAGCTTCCTTCTCAGTTCCTGTGAAGCTTGCTGGGTCCCATTGTCTCCCAAGGAACAATTGTCCTCCATCTTGAGTTTGTGATCCTCTTGGTTGTCTTTGTAGTTTTACCACGTGGTAGTGCGTATCCCTGAGTTAGCGTCCTAGGGCTGCCATAAGAAGGCACCACAGACTGGGAGGCTTGGACAACAGAAATTTATTGTCTCACGGTCTGGAGGCTGGAAGTCCGAGATCAAGGTGTCAGCAGGGTTGGTTTCTCCTGAGGCCTCTCTCCTTGGCCTGCAGATGGCTAGCTTCTCCCTGTGCGTTTGCGCTTCATCTTCCCTCTGTGTGCAGATTTCTTGTATAAGGGCATCAGGCATATTGGATTAGGGTCCACCCTAATGACCTTGTTTTAACATAATCACCTCTGTAAAGGCTATCTCCAAGAGACAGTCACGTTCTGAGGTACTGGGGGTTAGGGCTTCAACTGACGAATCTTGGCGGGACACCATTCAGCCTATAACAATTACTAACTGGGCTTTTTTCGTACTGACATTCTGCCTGGCTAACGTTTGTGCTGAAAATCCAGTTTTGACCTCTTTAACCTTGCTAAGAATCTTCTCAGACAACGTGAGTGCAGACAGAGACAAAGGCTGTGAGTTTAAGAAGAGGCGTGGCAGGATGGAGGTTGGAACTAGACTCTCTGTAGTTCCTGTCTAGGTTAATAACACTCTGGTGATACTTGGCGAGGTCTTCCCTTGGTCTGTGGGGTCCAGGCTGCGGCCCAGACTTTTCCTGGGGTTTGTCTCTCGGGGGGCATGCCCGATGTTGCATGACTCATGAGGAGGTTTGGGGAGGGATGGCGTGGGTTTGTCCAAGGACCAACTTAACTCCTGCCCGGGCCCCTGCAGTTCTGACCAGCATCAGTGCATGACTGGACATCAGAAGAGAGCAAGGATTTATGGATATTTAAAGAAAGCTGAGGTCATTGCCTCTGCGGAGTAGGGGATGGGTGGCCTGGGGATAAGGAGGCCTTACTTTTAATTCCTTTGTAACTTTTGAATTTTTTGCCTTGCACACACACACACACACACACACACACACACACACACACATAGAACCTATTCAGAAAATAAATAGAATTTATCTTTGAAAAAAGAAAGTAGAGCGATAAAGAGGGTTGGTGTTGCCTCTCACAGCTTGTCCTTTGTCCTTAAATTTAGAAGGACGTTGTCACCCTCTTGGCTGCCCCTGTGTGGTGGCATGGCCCGGGATGCTGGGATCCCCTGTCTCCTCTCCTGGAAATAGAGCCCAAGTCCTGTTCTCCGGTGATGTGGCTGAATATATGGCACCCATGAAGAGCTCCTTTTTCTGTGTTTGGTCAATTTCCATGGCCTTTCTTTTGGATTTGTGTTTTAGTGAAAAGTGGAGTTTTTTTGGTAATGAGTTCTTTGTTGGGGGATTCTGGAAATATGGTTGGCGTTTAATTTTTGGTCTCTAGAGAGTGAGAGCCCTTCTTACCTTGTGTACTTCTTAGAAAACAATGGACCGCACTTTGGTTTAGGCCTCTGAATGGCGTCGCAAAGAGGCCAGTTTTCCTTATTCATCTAAAAAAACCAAGGGGAGTCAAGGCCAACAGAGTGCTGGATGTGTAATGAGGAGCTTCTGGGACTGTTGGCAAGGAATACACACCCTGTCCTCAGGGAACTCACATTTTATAGAAGGAGCCGAACAAGTGAATTATTGTTCAGTTTGGTGGATGCTGTAAGGTGGGTCTGTATGAAATGCTGTGGGGACCTAGGCAAAAAACACTTGCTTCTGCCAGGCTTTGTGGAGAGGATGTGGCCTCTGGAGCTGACCATGGGGGGCAAGGCATCTTCACAGAGAAGGAGGAGGTGTGAGGAACATGGACCTTAGACCCAGGGAGGGGAGGGGGCTATCGTGGTCTGTTGAGGCTAGATCCATTCATTCATTCTTACTGCCCCTGCCTTCCCCTGCACCCCACCAGACTGTAGAATAAGTGAATTTAATGGACGTTTGCAAAGTGCTGCTCTGGTATTTTCCTAGCAATAGAGGGATTTCTCAGGTACTGTAAATATTCCATTTGTTGGAGGAAGCTGGAGGTGATACTGGGGCCCTGTGAAGTTCTAAACATTCTGGAAGTCTTGTTAAAGCTGGAGGCTTAAGCAAATTAAGGGGTCTCCATCCTTAAAGCCTTTCTTTGTTAGCCTCCTTTTGAGGAGAAAATAATTGATTATCTTTGGGGATAATAATATCTTGAGTTACTTATAGAGCTCTGGAGCAGTTTGCAAATGCAATCTAATTATAAGTCTTACAACCTCCCACTGAGGTAGGAGGCAAGAATTAGTACCCCTTTGGCCCTGCCTGTTTTAGCAGAAATCTACACCTGGGAGATGAAGCGACTTGCCTGAGTTTAATTTAGTCTGTCAATAGATGTAACAGGAATGTTTGGTATATAACAAAACTCCAGCTGTAAAATGACTTGATAATGTCATTTGTGATGGTTCTTGAGAATTATCAGATGCTGAACAAGAGTTGACTCTTGGGGGTGAATGGTATAGTCTCATCTGGGAACAATTAATACCTTTCCTAGAAAATCCATTTATTTGGGTACATCTAGATGTTAATTTTCCCGTGATAGGTATATCTCTTCTTTCCCTGAATGCCATGGTCTTTGGCCTTTTTGATCTTTTTCTGGTCACAGAACCCCTCAGTGTCCTGGGGAGCTTGTTCTGTGTCTCTCTGCCTCCTGTCAGTCTGTGCTGGGCATGTGACTCAGGAGTGGGCTTGCGCCCTGGGGCTGCCTGAGCTTCTTGCAGGAAGTGTGGATCAAACCTTGAGTGTGTGGTGGTGAGTGAGGTGCGTGGAGGGAGGCATAGGAAGAGGAGACAGGAACGTTCTAAGAAATGCTGTGTAAATGGTAAGCTTTCTGAGTTCTTGTAAGTTACACACACACACACACACACACACACACACACACACACAGCCTTGGTAGCTTGGCTGGGTATCATTCTCAATCGAATGTCATGTTCCTTGGAACCTCACCGCATAGTCACCTAGTGCCTGTGCTGCCTTCTGAGAGGCCCACTGCCACTTGGAGCCTCATTTCTTTTCTGGTGACTTGTTTTTCTTGGAGAGATTTGGGGATCTTCTCTTCCTCCTTGGCGTTCTGAAATTTCATGATGATCTATTAGATGCACCTGTCTTTTGGTTCATTGTTCTGCTGGTTTGGCTCTTTTAATATGGACTCTCGAGTCTTGCAGCTTGGGAATCTTCTTTGGATTCTTGCTTAGTTAATCCCCTCTCCCATTTTTTCTGTTCTATCTTTCTGAAACTCCCCTTTTCCTTTTTGTTTTCCATGCTGTGGCTTTTCAGCTTTACCTTCTGACCCTCTATTGAATTTTGCTTTTAATTTTGGCATCGTGTTTTAATTTCCTACAGCTCCTCCTTCTTTGTTACTTTTTCACTGCATTCTGGTAATTTTTAAGGAATCCAATACCTTCTCTATGTCTCCATGGATTTAATTTTCTTTCTTTTGGCTCCTCTAGAGTCGTTTGTTTCTTATCTTGGCACCTCTTTTGGTTTTCTACTCGTCCAGCTATAGATTTGCAGTCCTGCTATTTTTCACCCCTACCTGCTCTCTGATGCACCTGGGATTTCTGAGTTCTGAATCTTTCTGTGCCTGTACTGGCCACCTGGACCCCTGTGTGCTGTCTGTCCTTCATTACATCCCTCAGAGATCCCCTGGGCTCTGGTTCTCCTGCCTGTGGAACTGTGCGTCTGTTGACTTGCTTCCTTCTATAAATTTGTGGCGCTCTCTCATCTCCTGTGACCTTTCTCTTGTTCTGTATGTGGTTATGGGTTTGTACCTTATTTTATTTCATTCCTATTCTTTTGTGGGGCTTTTAGAAAGGAAAACAGAAAAGCATGCGGTCAATCCAACATTTTTTCACTGCTGGATATAATAATTTGAGAAGCACTGCAATAGGCCTTTTCCTATTTTCTGCTGGCTCTTAAAATAAGAAAATTAACCAGTTACTTTCTTAAGGGCACTTGGAAATTCTTTAAAAGTGTTTACATTTCTACACCTCTGTCCTGTGGCTTGAGAGCATTACTGGGATTTCTTCATACGCTTCTTATTGCCAGATGCTTGTTGCTTCTGATTGAGTCAAATTCTTGTCCATTTAAAAAATTGGTATAGAGGCTGGCCCTGTGGCCGAGTGGTTAAGTTTGCATGCCCTACTTTGGCAGTCTGGGGTTTACCAGTTCGGATCCTGGGTGCAGACCTACACATTGCTCATCAAGCCATGCTGTGGCGGCACCCCACAGAGAAGAGCTAGAATGACTTACAAGTAGGATATACAACTATGTACTGGGGCTTTGGGGAGAAAAAGAAAAAAGAGGAAGATTGGCAATAGATGTTAGCTCAGGGCCAATCTTCCTCACCAAAAAAGCCATAGTTTTAAAATAAATTAATTAATTAAAAAAATTGGTATCAACAAAAATATGAAAGCACTTGGAGAATATCTTCAGACATTTCACTGACAGCATCGCATGCTGAAATTGGAGTAGACATGGGCTTACGCACTGCCATGGGGACCCGTAGCTGGGTGCGCTAACCAAAAAAATGCCTTTTAAAGTTAGAGGAAGTAATAAAATAATACATCCATTTATTAAACATTGTGTTCAACTTAAATCATATAAATGTCTGTGAATTCACCAGTCTTTTGATGTAGGCCAAGGTGTTACAGTGAAGGTCACCTGATAGAGGCCCCAGTTGTCTTTTTTGCATAAACTGCATCCAGGGTTTTCAGTTTTGCTTTTTTAGAGATGGAAAGAAAATTGAAAGAAACTTGTAAAGCAGGCCAAGGTCAGACGTGTATAATATTTTTTAATCATTTACAGTTTTATGTCCCACCCTTCATTCTAACACAGTTTTTTTTCATTATGTTGAGTCTTTTCAAAGCCAACTTAGTTTTCCTAGAGAGAACTCTTTCACCCTCATATTTTCTCATAAATGTTACATATTTAGATATTTAGTTTTATAATTTGATTACTGTAATAAGTGCCACTGGCATAAACAGGTTTGGGAACAGATGTGGTTGTGTCCTGGTGAGCCTGTGCGTCACTTCACGGACAGGAGTGAAGAGTGTGGACTTGCCGTGATTCGTCAGTGCATTTGACGGGGGCCACGAAGAGCCTAGCGTAACCGGAGGAGCTGGTTGAGTCGAAGTTGGTTGGGAGCCTTTTGCTGGAATAATTTTGCTCTGAAGCAGACTGAGTTGCCCACCATCCGAGTCGAAATAAAGGATCTTCTCTCTTTCCCTGAGTGCGAGCCCAATTTTAAGGGCTCCTGGAGGCCCCTTCTGGGAGGCAGGCTTTGTCAGTCCCCTTCCAGGTGGCTGCTGTCATTTCCCCCTGACCTAACTTGATTCTTATGGACAGACACTGAATTACATGCTGCAGGTCATCCTCGAAGCAAAAGAAACCCGCTCCCCCAGCCAATTCAGCAGACCACCAGACGGAAGGGCCTTTAATGTACTCCTTTCGATGCTCTCCTTTTAAAGTCTATCTCCAAGGAGAAGTGAAATGAAAGTTAATTTGTCAAAGGTAATTTACAGCCTGAATTTTCAGGGGAGAAAAAGTTTCCCTGAAGGCACCTCTTTATGGAAGAATCTTGATGTAGGACGAGGCGTTGGACTCTGGGATTCAGCTGCTTGGCACTGGATAAATTACAGTGCTGTCAACGCACCGATATATTTTGCCTGGCTGGGTACAGAACGTTACTGTAGAGGTGCTGTGCGCACTGCCCTGGCTGAAATGCACTTCAGATGTCCGTGAAATGGCAACGGGGGGCCTGTTGCACCCTGTCTTCCCTCTGGTGGTATTTAGTCTTCTTGCTGGAGAGTGCTTCTTCCAGTGGTTGACTTGGGTGTGTGGGCCAGATGCACACAAGCAGTCAGTGGTAAATGAGTTGACGTGCAGTTATTTAAGTGGAAGTGGTGGGATGGGGGCAGCGTGAGGAGCGGGTAAAAAACAACCCTTATGTTGTTTCATCCAGAAGAAGGAACCAGACCCATGGGGCCAGAGCGTAAGAGTGGGGACAAGCCTTAGCCCACAGCTGTCAGAATTGGAGGGAAGTATGATGGTGACAACAATGATGATAACATGAAAAAGTTGAGTCTCCATGAACTTTAATAAATTTCAGAGGAACTATACCCAGGTTCTTCTGCAGAGTCAAAGATGTAAGTCATGCCACAGTCAAGGGGACACTGGGCCTGTAGATCTGTGTAGGTCTTGTTCTTTAGTTATATGCAAAGCACACCAAGGTGCCTTTAATTTTTCTCAGTGTGAACAGGACCGCAGTGTCCAGGTCCTTCTCTGCTTCCCAGCATGTGTCGTTACTTTGGCTGTGAGCCATGCCTTCCTAATTTACACTGAGGAGCTGCTAAAGGAGTTCTTATTCTGCGTATTTTTATATTTCTAGCCCAGCCTCCTGGGTTACATAGTAAAATGCATGCCCTGTGTTTTGGCAGTCAACAGTGCTGCCTACTGAGCCATGTGTAGGATGAGGGGCTGCACTGAGGACCTTGCCCTTTAAGCACACCAGCCCTAAGTGGGAGTTCGGGAATACTGAGATGAAAGAAGAGTTAAGTTTCTAGTAACCATACAAAAATCCGTGCTGACAGTAATAGGGTTGATTTCGGTCTAGTAGAAACCCTGCCTGATGCCTCCTCAAGGCTGAGCAGGAGAGTGAGGAGGAGTTGTTGGACATATTGGAAATCTTGGGGATTGCTGACATCTGTTGAGAGAGAATAGCAGCTTCCCTTGGGTTGTGTAATTATTCATAGTCAAAATGACAAGATGGATCAAAGGGCCAACAGTGCCAGCCTGAGGTCATGGCTCTAAATGCGTTTGTCTGAGGGACCCGGGTCAGAGCATTTCCCGGGAGTTGTAGACATGGTGTGACTGTACCAAAGGTGGGGAGTCTCTTTTATGCTGTTTTCCAGAAAGCACAAAAAGAAACAGAAAAAAGGCAAATGAGGTTGAATAAATAATGTAAACGTCTTTATTTAGAATTATTTATGGAGAGAGTGAAATTCCTCTACAGATCTGTTTTGGTTATCTATTGCTGTGTAATAAAACAGTTCACGACTTGGAGGTTTAAAATGATAATTTGTCATTATGTCCCCCAGTTCTATGGGTCAGCAGGGTTCCTACTTGGGGTCTCTCATGTGGTTGGTGGTAAGATGTTGGCTGGGGCTTCATTCTCACCTGAAGGCTGGTCTGGGATGGATGCTAAGATGATGCACTGACGTGGCTGGTGGTTGATATTGACTGTTGGCTTGGAGCTCAGGGGGTCCTTCCACCTGAGAACCCATACGAGGCCTCTCCACGTGCTTGGCCTTCTCAGGGCATGCCACCTGGGTTCCAAGGAATCTCCCAAGAGTGAGTGTTCTAAGGGTAGAAAGTGAAATCTGGCCAGTTATGGGCTTCATCCTGAACTGGCGCATGGTCACGTCCTTTATATTCTATGGGTCAAAGCAATCCCAGGGCCCACCCTGATCCTGGAGGGTGGGAGATAGACCCCAACTCTTGATGGGGGTCTGCCAGGGTCACCTTGCAGAAGAGCATGTGAAATGGGAGGTTTTATTGTTGCAACCTTCTTTGGAATATATAACCTGTCACAAGATTTTAAAATCAAAATTGGATATAAAATCCCTTTAAAATAGGCATGTGCACTTTTGTATTCTTACAGCACATGAGCACATTCTTCTAATCTGCAGGTCAATTCACTCATTCGTTCAAAAGACTTTTATCTAGTGCGTGCTGTGTGATGCATCATGGCCAATAAATGATGAGACGGGGAGGAATGCTAGAAACAGAGAGTAAAAGACACAGATAATGGTTTAGATAGAGAAAGACAAACAACAGAGTGATATATATATCAGACAGCTGCTCTGCAGTTGGAGGGAGCCCAGTGTATAAACAGAGAAAGTGAGACTCTCACGAGGGGAGAGGGAGAGGAGAGCTGCATGTTGGAGCTGATGAGGGGCAGCATAGGACCGACCCCCTCAGTGGTCCTTTCTCAGCTCTGGAGAAAGTGGTGGACTCTCACCCTGTGGGCCATGTTAAAACAAACAGAAATTTCTGTGGCCCAGAGAGTCCCTAAACCTGGATGTTAGTGCTTCTTTCTTTAAAGAGTAATTTGATTGAGTCGTAGACCAATACTGCTTTTAATGTTGGTGTTAAGCATTCTTTGTGATTGTACTTAATACAAACTCTTCTCGTAGCATTCTGGAAACGAAAGGATGGTCATGCCTCTAGTTCTCTTGCCTCTGTGAGTGTCATTAGAATATTTTCCCCAGGTATGTAAAAATATCATACACACTTGCTCAGACTCTCCTTAAAATCAGTTCTGAATCTGTGCCTTAGGGCCATTTGCAGGCTGCGTGAAATAATGCAGTCCAGATTTGTTGAAATATGAGGGCTTTTTTTTCCCTTCTGACATCTGTGCTTTCAGCATTTAGTGTTTTAGTCAACATTAAAAAATTACTTTTGATCCTGAGTTGCTTTCAACATCACAAGTATAGATAGATTTGTGTAACCACCAAAAAAATCAAGATGCAGAACAGTTCCAGTACCCTCCCAAACTTGCTTGCGGTGCTCCTTTATAGTTGGCCCCCCCACCCCAATAAGCCTTGGCAACCACTGATCGGTTCTCTTTCCTATGGTTCTGTCTTCTCAAGAATGTCATCTAGTAGAATCATAAAATATTTAACCTTCTGAGTCAGCATAATTAATACCTTTGTGATTCACCCATACGTTGTTTCAGGTATCAATAGTCCATTCCATTTTACTGCTGAGCAGTAGTCCATTGTATGGACAAACCACAATTTGCTTGTCCATTCAGCTGTCAAAGGGCATTTGGGTTATTTCTGATTTTTGATGATTATAAATAGAGCTGCTTTAATATTTGTGTATGGATTCTTGTGAGAATATGGGTTTTCATTTCTCTATGGTAAATACTTAGGAGTGGGATTGCTGTGTCACATGGTAAGTGTGTGTTCAACTTTATAAGAAACCGCGAAACTGTTTTCCAGAGTGGCCGCACCATTTTGCATTCCTGTCAGCAATGTAGGAGGGTTCCTTTTCACCATTTTTGTTCTTCTTTCATTCCTGATCATGGAAGTTTTTCTGATATTAATTCCGTTCTGTATAAAGTGCTTTCTTTAGCAGTTCTATTACTGCAAGTCTGCTGACAATGAATTCTGTTAGTTTTGCTTCATTTGAAAATGTCACCTTCATGCCTTAAGGCTGTTTTCACTGGATGGGTATGGAATTCTGGGTTGATATTTTGTTTCTTTGAGCGCTTTAAATATTCTGTTCCACATCCTCTGACCTTCATTATTTTTAATGAGAAATCTGCAGCCATTAAAATAGTTTTTCCTCTATAAATAATTTGTTGTTTTTCTGTGATTGCTTTTTAGGTTTTTTTCTTTGTCCTTGTCTTTAGTTTTTTGGCAGTTTGATTATTATATGTTTGGGTGTAGATTTTTTTGTGTTTAGCTTCTTAGGGATTCACTGAGTTTCTTTATTTTGTGGGTTTATATTTTTTGCAACATTTAAGAAGTTCTTGGCCATTACTTCTTCACTTTTTTCCCTTCTCCTGGAGCTCTGATGATACAAATGTCAGACCAGTTAATTTTGCCCCATAAGTCTTTGAGACTCTGTTCATTTTGTTTTCAGCCTTTTTGTCTCTTTTGTTCAGATTCTGTAATTTTTATTGACACCTCTCTATCATCTCCATGCTAGTATCAATCCCATCCAATGAGATTTTTCTTTCATCTACTACTATATGTTTTCATTGAAAATTTCTGTTCTTTTCTTTTTTATATCTTCAGTTTCTTTGCTGAGACATTCCATTTTTCTGTAGGTTTCCAGAGTGCTTATCCTTCCTTGGAGCATTTTTATAGTAATTGTATTAAAATTTCTGTCAGATAATTCCAACATCTGTGTCATCTTGTTTTTAATGTCTGCGGATTGTTTGAGATTTTCCTGGTTCTCTGTATGTTGGGTAATTTTGGATTGTATTGTAGAGACTTAACACATTATATTTTGGCTGTGAGACTCGAGTGTTGTTGAACCCTTATGAGGAATGCTAATTTTCTTTTGGCAGGCAGTTGATCCATTTGGGTTCAGCCACAAGTTCCAAACAGCCTTCTGTATTTGTGGTTCCAATGTCAGTCATGCTTTCGAAACCTTTGTAGTGCTCTTTGGATCTGTCCCATGTTGCACCACGCTCTGGCCAGTCTGGGACCTGGGTGGTGTTCCAGTTTTCAGTTCTATTCTCAGGGTCTGTTTGGGGTCAGATCCACACATGCACAGCTCATGGTGGGGGGTCCTCAGGAATTTATAAAGAACTTTAAGGAATCGCTTTTCTGAATTTCTCCCTCCCCACGATCTCCCCTGTACTTTCTGGTTCCCTGGGGCTCTTGTTTTCAATCCCCTGGCACAAAACCTTTGGCTTTAGCTACCTGTTCTGCTACATACTCAGCTTGACTGTGCCCGTGTCCAGGGCTAACCAGCTGGAGGACAGAAAGAGCAAAAGGCAATGGGGTTTTACCACCTCTGGACTCCAGCTCCTCTGACGGCAGAGGTAAGTTCTTCTGCCTCAGAAGTTTACGCTTCTGCAGTCACCTGTTGCCATCTCCAGCACCACCTCCATAGCACCCCCTAGGGCTAGGGACAAGAGAATGAAGAAAATGAATTGGGTGCTCCCTACGCTTTTAATAAGGAAAGGCGTACCTATCTTTACACCCCACAAGCAGAGCTAGAAGTCTTCTCCAGGCACTCTCCCTTCCATGCTGGTGTCTACGCGTTTTGGGCTGTGTTAAGTTCAGGTCTCGGGGCATTGCCGAAGCCCCAAGTAGCTGCTCCCTGCGTTCGTTCAGTGGGAGAGATGGGCAGAGTGTGCTTACTCCAGAACCACAACCCTCAAGGTGTTTTGATCATGGTAGATAATTTGCAAATTTTATTTTCTATTTTGCCGTAAAACACAATAGCCCCAACCTCAATTTGAAAAGGATTGGCAGATTTCAAGTTGTTTCAAGATCCTATCCATTTTTTCTCCCAAGCAAAAACATCTACCTGCAGTGGTTTATTAGATTCCTTCATCAGTTATGTTCCACAGAACTTTGGGGGATGATGGAAATGTTCCACATCTGTGTGTGATAGCCACTTGCCTCATGTGTCCCTTTAGCACTTGAAATGTGGTTGGTGGGCCTGAGTACCCAAATTTTAAATCCTCTTTAATTTTAATTAACTTAAATTTCTGTAGCCCCGTGTGTCTAATGGCCCCCTTACAGTACAGTGCAGCTCGAAAACGTGCAGCTGCCCAGCTTGGATTCGGGGTGAGGGAAAGAACATCTCAATTTCTCCCTTTGCTAGTTCACACAGAAGTGTTTTCGCTGTAACTCCAGCGTTGTAACACGACACCTAGGTGCAGTGTTTTGATTTAGGTAATTCAGGAAGTGGCTCTTTTTCAATATGTGTTGCTAACTTTGGATAGCGTCCTGTGTTAGAGGCATATCCTCTGGGGCAGTTGAAAGAAAACGTCTTCGTATTACATTTTTGGCGGGGGTGGCGGGGGTTGGGGGAGCCCTATTGAACATCTCTGGCAACTCTGATTAAGCTGTTTAAGAAATGGCCTTGGGCAGGTTGACGTGGCCTCGGAAGAAGCCAACATTTTTTCACTGTTTCCTCCACCCATGCTTCTAGCTGAAAACCAAAGGAGGATTTATTCCACAATCTCATAATTGCGCGTTTAACATAAACTCATGTCTCAGGCCCATATTTGGAAAATGAAACGTTATCATGCCCTTGTCTAATTTTTTAAGGAATGGTGAAGGACTGATCTCCAAAAGGATGTCTCCTTCTTGCTTAGAATAGGATATTTACCTAATTGCTTTTCGTTGCTGTGTGTGCTTTTAAAAATGAGAGGACTCTGCCGCCCTCCCTAATATTACTCCTGCAAAGTTAGCACTTGGATATCCTAATCTGTCAAGAGGAGGAAAGTTAATGTGATTAAAGTCACATTATTTTCTAGTTATATTAGGAAAAAAAAATCCGGTTTCACAATTGAGTCATTTGATTCCTCCAGTCTCTAATCTGGGGACTGTTTTCCTAGGCTGAGGTGTCACTTACAGAGAGGTGTCACTGTCAGTCACAGGAAGAACCTGTTAGTTGGAAGTGTGCAAACTGCCTGTTTACTTCGAGTGATGGGCTTAAGAACAGGGAGTACCTTCATGTGGTTTCTCCCTTTGTTGTCCTAGGAAAGAACTGGTGGAGATCTTTTAAGCCTTTTATTGCCGTATAGAATTACCGTATTTGAAAACTATACTGAAAAAAAGTTTTAGCCTTAGCTTTTACTTTGGAGATTTTGTAGGTCACAGAGAACCGAGTCAAAGACTTGGCTGTTTGGGGGAGAGTATTTTGCAAAGCACAAAAATTCCTGGCTAAGGGAAATACTGTGGCTATTTAAATTTCCCTTTTGAGGAAGGCTGTCCGTGAGAGCAGTGTGAGGGAACTTGATCGTCATGATTCACCCTCGCGCCTGCAGAGCAGACAGAAGGAAGACATAACAGCGTGTGGAACATCAGCACAAGTGAAACATATGGTGCACTTGGATTTACCAAGATCTGATTTATCTGTTCCTTTATGCATGCTCCGTTATGGTGAAAATAATCTATCTTTGAAATAAGTTGTTGTCTAAAACGAGCACGTTCTGAACACATGCTGGCCTCATTGACTCCTCTGGCGTGGCCTCATGGACGTTGGAAACAGTAGATTTGGGACTTCTGCTTGGAAGGGGAGCCAGTTTACCGCAGACCCTCTTGATTCCTGTGACTCTTGCAGTCCAGGCTGGGCGTCCTCCGCGTGCTTTGATGTACGGCGGCGTTTTCCTGCAAAGCTTGGCACGAGAATCGTACCGTCTCTAAGTCGTAATTGAGACTGGATGATGGGGCTGGAATAGCGTCCCCTTTGCAGTGTGTGCATTGACGCTGCTTCCTGTTCCATGCTCCTTCTCCTCCTCGTGTCCGGGGCCGTATTCTCAGCTCCCAGGAGAGGGCTGGATAGGGGACCGAGAGTGGGTTCATTGATGCGGAGTGGAACGTGGGTTTTGCTCCATTGCAAGAACCAGGCCCAAACCACAGACGAGTGTGTCAGAAACTGGCGGACCTGTTTCCCAGGGTGATGTCTGGTAATCTAACCAGTCGTGGGTCCTTTCCGGTTGAGTTTAAATTTTAGGGGACATGGATGAGGAAGTTAGTCTGCCTACGAGGATAAGGATGGGAACCTTGTGTGTTGAAGTGGGTCCAAGAGTTCATCTCCCAAACGGAGGCCACCTCCTGCTTTCCCTGAAACCACTCTATTTTCCACTTTGTTCCTGCTTCCTTGCCTTTGTTCTAGCTTTTACATGCCGGAGCCTGTCCCCTTTCCCTTCCCAATTCCAGTGTCTCCAAATTTTATCGAGATTATAATTTACATACAAATGCAATTCAGCATTTAAAGTGTGCAATTCAGCAATTTTTAGTATATTCATAGAGTTGCGCAACCATCTCCACCGTCACTTTTAAAACATTTTCATGACCTCAGAAAGAAACCCATTCCCTTCAGCCACCATCCCATCTCCCCGTCCCCCACCGCTCAGCCCAGTCCTTCACGAATGTGCTTCTGTCTCTAGGGATTTGTCTCTGCTGAGCATTTCATGTAAATGGAATCATCCATATGTGGTCTCTGTGGCCAGCTGTTTTCTCACTTAGCTTAATGTCCTCACGGTTCATCCATGTGGTAGCATGTGTCAGACTTCATTCCTTTTAATGGCCAAGTAGTATTCTATTGTATGGCTAGACCACATTTTATTTGTTTATTTATCGGTGTGTGGACATTTAGGTGGTTTTTACTTTTTGACTCTTACGAACAATGCTGCTGTGAACATTTCTGTGCAAGTTTTTGTGTGGACATGCATTTTAATTTCTTTTGGGTATATGGGCATACCTTGGAGATATTTTGGGTTCTCTTCCAGACCACCACAATAAAGTGAATGTTGCCATAAATCCTGTCACATGAACTTCTTGGTTTCCCAGCATATAAAAGTTATGTTTACACTATACTGTAGTCTTTTAAGTATGCCAATAGCATTATGTCTAAAACAACAATGTGCCTACCTTAATTCAAAAATACTTTATTGCTAAAAATTGCTAACCGTCATCTGAGCCTTCGATGAGTCATAATCTTTTTGCTGGTGTAGGATCTTGTAAAAAATGCAATATCTGCAAAGCTCAATAAAGCAAAGTGCAATAAAACGAGGGATAACATCTGAGAATGGAATTGTTGCGTCATATAACTGTATGCCTAACATTTTGAGGAGCTGCCAGACTGTTTCCCAAAGCAACTGTACCCCTTTATATTCCCACCAGCAGTTGTGTGAGGGTCCCATCTTCCCTGTATCCTTGCCCACAGTTGTTATTATGTATCTATTTGATTGTAACTATCTTATAAGGTGTGAAGTAGTATCTCATTGTGATTTTGATTTGCGTTTCATGGATGGCAATGATGTTGAACATCTTTTCATGTGCTTATTTGCCATTTGTGTATCATCGTTAGAGAAATGACTATTCAGATCCTTGGGCCATATTTTTATTATTTGTCTTTTTTGTTATTTAGTTGTGTTTGTCTTAGTCACTTGGGCTGCCATAACAGAATACCATAGACTGGCTGGCTTCAAAAACAGAAATTTATTTCTCGCAGTTCTGGAGGCTGGAAGCCCAAGATCAAGGTGCCAGCACAGTGGGTTCCTAGTGAGAGCTCTCTTCCTGGCTTGCAGACGGTCCCTTCTCGCTGTCCTCACGTGGCGGAGAGACAGTATGAGCTCTCGTCTCTTCCTCTTCTTATAAGGGCACTAATCCCATCATGGGGCCCCCACCCTGATGACCTCATCTAAATCTAATTACTTCCCAGAAGCCCCAGCTCTAAATACCATTACCTTGGGTGTTAGGGCTTCAACACACGAATTTTAGGGGGACATATCATTCAGTCTGTAACAGTGTTCTTCATATATTCTAGATACAAGTCCCTCAACAAAATGTCATTTGCAGAGTTTTTCCCCCATTCTGTAGATGTCTTTTAACTTTCTTGGTGATATTCACTGAAGCACAAAAGTTTTTAATATTGATGAAGCCCAATTTATGTATTTGTTTCTTGCCTTCTGTTTTGTCGTCATAGCTTAGAGAGCATCATCTAACTCAAGGTCATGAAGACTTACAGCCATGTTTTCTTCTAAGTATTTTATAGTTTTAGCTCTTGCATTTAGGTCTATGATCTATTTTGAGTTAATTTTTGTGTATTTTGTGAGGAAGATCCCAGCATCAGTTGAATTGTCTTGGCAGCCTTGGCAAAAATCAGTTGACGTAAATGTGAGGGTTTATTTCTGGGCTTTGAGTTCTGTTCTGTTGATCTATATGTCTATTCTGTTTTAGTACCATGCTGTCTCAGTTACTGGGAAGTGTGAGGCCTCTAACTTTGTTGTTCTATTTCAATATTCTTTTGGCTCTTCTGGGTCTCTTGCATTTCCATATCAATTTTAGGAGAAGCTGGTCAATTTCTGCAAAAAAAATCCAGTTGAGATTTTGGTAGGATTCATGTTTAACCTATAGAAAAATTTGGGGAGTTTTGCCATCTTAACAATATTAAATCTTCCAATCCATGAGCATAGGATGTTTTTTCATTTACTTAGATCTGTATTTCTTTCAACAATGTTTTGTATTTTTCAGACTTTAAGTTTTTTCTTTTTTGGCTGAAATTTATTCCTAAATTGTTCATTTTTTGGGTACTATTATAGTGGAATTATTTTCTTGATTTCATTTTCAGATTGTCCATTGCTAGTGCATAGAAATACAGTTGCTTTTTGTATGTTAATTTTTGTATTTATATTTTGTATATTGATCATCCATATGCTCACAGGTGGATTAAATATCTCCCCTGTGAAGCTGGTCCTTCTTCCTGACTCCTCTGTTCCTGATAAGGTCCCTGTCTTCTTCCAGAGAGCAGGAGACAACCTTGGGTTGGATTCGATGTTTTTCACAATCAGGGATGTCCCCTGTGTCCTGCCTTGCTTCTTCACAAACCCCACAGCCCCCTTCTCACAGTGGAGGAGAGTGGGCTTGCCTCCTTGCTCTCTCCCCTCCCAGAGGTGGAAGGTCTCTGTAAGCTGGTCATGGGCTCACCTTTCCAGAAGTCCCTGCTAGGAAGGGCCTGAGACCTTGAGCCCTTCCTGTGGGTCTCCTGTTTCCTCCTGTGCCTTCCTCAAACTGCCCAACTGGAAACTCCGCTTGCCTCCCGGAGAAAGGCCTCCTGCCCTGCAGCTTTTCCAGAAGGAGCCCCATCACCTATCTGGATAGCATCCTGGGCCTGCAGGACCACACCCTCCCTAGTGCCCCTCTGAGTGGGTCGGGGATGGGGGTGGCTGGGTCTTCTCGCTGCAGTTTTCTTTGTGATGCTCCCACCAGCTGGAGCTGCGCACACCCGTTGTGGCTCAAGCACATGTCAAAGGACAGACTGTAGTTCTTAGGAACTTTCTACAACACTCCAGAAAATACCCTTGCCTTCATCAGAATCTTTATTGGGTGTTTGGGAGAAAGACTTTCAAATGTTAGGTCTAATCAGGGCTGAGTTACCCCCGCTGGGACTTTCATGATCCTCACCCTTCATTTGGGGCAGAGTCAGTGCTGGCATCTCCTCGTGGGTCCCCAAAGTTCTCATTGACTGGCCTGCCCTGGCTGGGCCTTGCTCTTGGCTGGATCCATAGGCTCCTGAGCCCTCTGCCCCATTGGCCTTTCTAGCATCTGTGCTTCATCACTCCTCAGCGGGGGCTCTGGAAGGCCAGACTGGGTCCCATGTGATGACTGACATGGTGTGTTTAGGAGGTGGATACTGGGACCTGATTCACTGGCCCTGATACGTCACTAGCTGTGTGACCTTGGGCAAGTTACTCACCCTTTCTGTGCTCCAGTTTCCTTACCTGTGAGGCGAGCTGCTGGTGCTAGCCTCCAAGGTGAGTGCCCTTGTTATTACTGCCTGAGAGTCCATAAAGTGTTAAGTGGACTTGTAAAATTACTCTTTTTTAAAAAAGCATGTAAATGGACCTTATTTGTAGGGCAGATTTTGATTCACAGATAATTTGGGTGGAAGGCACGGAGGTTTCCCATATACCCCTGCCCCGCACACGCGTGGCCTCTGCCTCCATCAGCATCCTCATCATCGTGGGTTTGTTACAGTCGATGGACCTGCACTGAGACATCCGCAGCACCCAGAGCCCAGAGGAGCTTTAACTTAGGGCGCACTCTTGGTGCGTAGTCTGTGGATTTGGACAGACGTCTAATGACGTGAATCCACCCTCGGAGTGTCACGCAGAGTAGCTTCACTGCCCTAAAAGTCCTTTGTGCTTCCCTTGTTCATCCCTCCCTCCCCCTGCCCCCCGGCAACACTGAGCTTAGTGTCTCCGTGGTTTGCCTTTTCCAGAATGTCATACAGTTGGAATCACACAGCATGTGGCCTTTTCACATTGGATTCTGTCACTTAGTGATAATGCATTTCAGGTTCCTCCGGGTCCTTTCATGGCTGGCTATCTCGTTTCTCTTCAGTGCTGAGTAATACTCCAACTCCTCTGAATGGCTCTCTTATTTTAAAGCCAGTATTTGGCCTCTGTGAACTCAGACCTGTGCTAGGGAGCTGCGGTTCTCCACCGTTAGCCTGGGGGGCTTGTTACACAGATTGCAGCCCCACCCTCAGGTGCTTGATGCTATAGGTCTGGGGTGGGGCCTGAGAGTCTGCATTTCTAAGGACTTCCCAGGGCTGCTACTGACCACTAGGCACTTCGGGAACCACTGTTCTGTAGGGTATGTGCACACACGTGTATGCATGTGCATATGTGCACATGTGTGCATTCATACGAGCACGTGTATACCTGTGCATGCATGCACAAGTGTATGTGTGTACCTGTAAGCACGTGTCCGTCCTTGTGTACCTGTGCGTGCATGTGTATACTTGTGTATGTGTGTTCACGTGCACACACATATGTGTGAGTGTGCATTTGCATTTGTTTATGTGTGTATATCCGTGTGCATCTTTCCATTGCCCAGGTGGGCTGCTGATGGTCACCACCCTCCCCAGGTCAGCCCTGGGGTGGGACAGAGGAGCCCAGGTTGGGGGCTGCAGGAACATGGGCCCCCGGGACAGCCCAGGTGGGCATTGTCTTTATTCCCCAGTGTTGTAGTCAGGCGGGGCCGGGCAGCCTCTGCCCCCGGCCGGATTCTGAGTGGGACCCGGCCTGGGTTTTCATTTCCTGGGCTGGCTTCCTCCTAGAGCCAGAGGACCTGTGGGCGTAGTTTCCACCCTTCTTCACATTCACCCCTTTATTTTCTCATGTTCGTTTCAACAGGATTTATGCTCGATTAAGTTACTCTCTTTTATCATAATTAAAGAAAAATGTGGTGGGAGAGCACTCCAAACTCGGCTCAATGAAAACCAGATTGTTGAACCTGCAGGCAGACAAGCACGGCCTGTCGCGCCTGCACTGGCGTGTCCCCGGCCTCCGGGGAGACTGAGGGGCCGTGGGCACGGCCGCCTGCCCCCCCAGCCCTGGGCCTGCCGAGGTGCTGGGCCCACAGTTGGCTTGAGTGCAGCCACAGCCCGGCTCACGGAGGCCCTTCCTGGAGGCCTGCGAGCCCCTCCTGCACAGCCCGCGTGACGTCTGTGGAGAGTGCCTCTGCTGGCTCAGTCCCCCAGAGAGGTCGCTTTCGCTCATAAAGGCGACACTGTGTCCGCGTCCCGATGCCACCCTGCTGGTCTCAAAGCCCTCACTCCTCGCCAGGGCCAGGGAGGTGAGGGCCCTGGAGGACGTGACTCAGCGAGGTCGAGGCTGGCGGCGGGGAGGGTCTGGATGCAGAACAAAGACTAACAGGCTGGTGCTTGTGAAATTGCTTCTGTGGTGTACGTGGGAGGTTTCGAATGCTCAGGGACGGAGCTCCGAGGTCACAGACCTGCAGAGCTGGACGGGGAGGGGAGGAAAGGGTGCTGAGGAGGGGCGACGGCCACCAGTGAAGTCAGGAGCTGTTGTCCAGTCCCTGTTCTGCTGCCCCCCTCCCACCCCCCACAAGTGTGCACTGGGTGCCCTGGTTAAGGGGCCGTTAGCGGTGTGGGTGTGAGCATGGATTCTGGAACCTCGCAGCCCGGCTCCCAGTCCTGGCCCTGCTGCCTACCAGTAGGGTGAGCCTGGGAGAGCGACTTCTGCAGAGGATGGCCACGTTTGTTCCTCTGTCCATTGTGGATAATAAAAATAATACCCATTGTATGGGGTCGTCGTGGCGACTGAATGAAATCACACACCTGAAGCATCCAGAACAGCCGGCATCCAGCAAGCGTCGGGAATCGTCGCTGTTGTTATGGGCTGTCTGTCTCAGGAGGCAGGCCTCGGACCACGGCATTGTCCCGGTCAGTCGGGCTGCCGTAACAGAGCACCACAGACTCGGGGCTTGAGCCACAGACATTTATCATCCCTTAGTTCTGGGGGCTGGAAGTCTGAGATCGGGGTGTCAGCAGGGCGGCTCCTTCCGAGGCCTCTCTCCTTGGCTTGCAGAGGGCCGTCTTCTCCCTGTGTCCTTGCCTGGCCTTCCCTCTGTGTAAAGAGAGACTGCCCCCTGGACTGTGGAGGAGGCCAGTGTCCAGGGAAGGTGATGCAGGGAGATGGAGGGAGGTCAGGTTTGTCACTCAGCTGGTGCTCACTGAGCCCTTCGTGTGCTGGCACCGGGCACGCAGCGCCTCTGCCCTGACGAGGCTGACAGTTCTGGGGTCTGTCCTCAGTCCTGTCTGCCTCTTAGACCCTCACCTACCACCTGGTTGCAGGAAGCTCATGGGGATGCACTCGTAGAAATATCACCGACTTTGGCTAAGGCATTCTTTGTTCAGCCACATTTCATGAATCCTTGTTTTGCTGACAGTTCGCCCTTTCCTCTCGTCTTCTGTGTCTCTACCATTTTACGCAGTCCGTATGGGCCCCACGGCACTGTCAGACCGCGTTGGACATTCATACATGGAATATGACAGAACTCAGCTGTTCATGCTTTACTGTCATGGTATCAGCCCTGTGCATCGTCAATTCACGTAGCAGGATGTCACGCGGGATATGTCTTGTTGTCTTGAATTGGCAACCAAGACTCAAGCTGAGGAGAGCTGGGTGAAGTGTTCCTAGGGGTGGTCCCCACTCTGCAACTCTCCCGAGCAGGCCCTGCCACCTCCAACGCTGGGTCCACCTGAATCTCCTGCTCATGACGATTGGAGGGTAGTGAAGGGAAGGAACCTGGACAGTGGTCCTCCTAGCCACCTCAGTTTTGTCACAGTGTCTTGCATGACCACAAAGTTGATCCATGTCGATGGCTCATGTGATGTCCTGGGCTTCCTCATCTCCAGGCACTTCTCCTTCCCCCCGCGCCTACACCCAAAGCTCTGTTATCTGGGAAAACCTCCCCTCCTTCCACGTTGTGGGAGCCGCCAGCCCACTTGACCTGTTCACAGTGTGGTCACCACCCTGCCTATTCACCGCGCACGCACCTTTTCTGGTACTCTTTCTTCAGGTCTTTAAACTTGGTGCCTTCTGGTCATTTAGTCCTGGCACCATCTGGTAAGGCCCAGCCCTGGAGAAGTCCACCTGGCTGTGGTCTTTGAGTCTGGGCCTGGGCAGCTGTGCACAGCTGGAGGGCATCCCATCCTGTTCGAGTGGTCCCATCCTGTTCACTTGTGATCAGGACCCCCTGTGGGGTCTCTCACTGTTTGGCCGACTCATCACCTCGCTTGGGGGGCTTGTCGTCTTCAGCTCCACAATGATTATTTTCATCCGTTCACTCAACCGGGATTTCTTGAGTGCATTCATGGAGCTTAGGTTCAAGAGGGAGCAGAAAAGCAATAAGCAAGCAGACAAAGCTGGATAGTGTTAAGTGATGTGCCGCACATCAAACAGGATGTTGCGCTGGGTGACTGAGACCTGCTTCACTTGCCCAGTTAGAAACCTCCCTTCCTTTCACCTCCTCGCATGTTCCTGCCTTTTGAGTGACAGAGAAGAAAGACGGCTTCAGAAGGGAAATCCCTCATGTTCCTGGCCTGCATCCTACCAGCATCCTTGCCTTCTCCCTTCCTGCTAGGATGGAAAAGATGTCTTTCTTTTTGAAGGCCGTTCCTTGACTTACTTTGTGGACCTCATTCTTTTCCAGCTTATTATGGGCTCACATCGTCTTGCATTGATTTCGTTTGTTTGTTACCCTGACCTGTCAGCTGGATTCTTCTCGTCTCGCTTTAGATGGCTCAGATTTCCTGCATTTGGGGATACAGTTCTGCCCACCACACCTCTTGAAGGAAGTCGCCCTGTATTACATCTCGAATGCACCCCCTGGAATGGAATGGAGTGGGGTGGAATTAGTTGCTTTATTTCCCCTCACACACTGGGTAGTTGTATTGTAGTCATAGCCAATATTAGGAGAGGCGAAAGCAGTCCCGAGAACACTAGGAGGTCGTAAAGAGCCAGATGAGTTTATTTGATACAACAAAGTTTCTCCAAGACAGAGTTAAATGAGGCAAACAAAAGGTATATATTTTTTAAAGTGGTGAAACTATTATTAATTGCAGTTGGTTCAGATTGTCTGTGTATAAAAAATGCAGGGAACTCAAGTTAAACATTTTAGAACTGAGAAGGAGACATGGCGAGTTGGCTGGATTCAGGGTCAACTTAGACACATCAGTATCGTTTTTCTATCCCTGTAATAAACTATGAGAACAAGCAATGGAGAATAGTCCTGTGCACAGTAGGAACAAAACCCATCAGATACCCAGGAGTAACCTTCGTAAGGTGTGTGCAGCAGCTCTGTGACTTACTGAAGGATGTAAAAGAAGGTTGGATTAACCCGGGAGGGAAACCGAATTGTTGGCTGGGAAAGCAGTATGTGAAAGATACCAGTTCTCCTGACATTAACGTATAAATTTAATACAGTTCCATTTAGTACCCCAGTAAGTGATTTTATAGAACTTGGCTTGCTGTTTCTAAAATCCGTGTAGAATTGAAAATTAGCAAAAAGAACCAAGGTAATTTTGAAAAAGAAAAACTACTGTGGTCTTTGTTCTATCTGATATCAAAATATGTTATAATAATGAAATCGACAAATAGATCGAAGGAATAGAATAGGTAGTGCATTAACAGACCCACAGAATATATGGGAATTTATTAAATGATAAATATCCCCTTTCAAGTGAGTGGGGGAAATATTGAAGTTTTTAATAAATAGTGTTGGAATAATTTAAGTGTGCTTTTGGGAGAATATCATATTAGACATCTGCTTTCTACCAGTCATCAAAAAAAAAAAAAAGAAGGATATAAGAATTTGTTTATGACCTTGGAGTAGGGAATTCATTCTTAAATAAGTCACCAAACTCCATAATAGAGATGATAAATCTTAGAAGCTCTGTTGGGCAAAGGATATTAAAAAAGGAATTTACAGAAAAGAGTAAAAAAATAGACAGTAAAATTAGAAAAAATACTCATCTTTAGTAGTTGTGCAGTTTCTCAGTCTGTTGTAACAAATACCATAAACTTAATTGCTCAAAACAACACAAATGTGTTCTCTTACACTTCTGGGGGTCAGAAGTCTAAAATGGGTCGTGGGGCTGTGCTGCTGCTGGAGACTCAGGGGAGAATTGTTTCTGTGCCTTTTTTAGCTTCTGGAGGTGCCCACATTCCTTGGCTCCTGGTCCCTTCCTCCGTCTTCAGAGCCCGCAGTGGAGCGTCTTCCAGGCTCTCTCCCTCTGCTTCGTTGTCACATCGCCTCTTCTTACCCTCCTGTCTCCCTTTTATAAGGACCCTGGTGATGACATGGGACCCACTGGGATAATCCGGGATAATCTCCCATCTCAAGGTCCTTCACCTAATCACGTCTGCAAAGTCCCTTTTGCCATGTAAAGTAACAGAACAGTAGGTTCTGGAGATCAGGACATGGACATCCTTGGTGGCCTGTGATTCTGTCTACCACACTAGTATTAGGAAACAAAATGAGTTATGATTTTTAGCCATCATTTTGTCAGGGTTTGAGGAGTTCGTTAAGGGCTGGTGAGGGTGTGGGGAAATGGGCATTTTCGTAGACTGTGGATTGTAGATCGTGCATCCGTTTTGGAGGGCAATTAGCCATCTTTCTTAGAATCAGCCACGCGTGCCCCGTGGACCTGGTGATTGCGTGGCTTGGGCTTGCGTTCCAGACTCCCTGAGTGTGGGGTGCCTGGTGTAGGAGGTATTCCTGGCAGTGTTGTTTGCGAAAGAGAAAGAGAAGCATTAACTCTTCATTGCCTTGGAAATGGCCAAAAAACCCCCAAAACAAACTCACAAGCATGGCATATTCATTCTAAGGAATATTATACATTTTCTGTGAATGAAATGAAAAAAATGAGGTGGCTCTGATTTCAAAGATCATGGCTCGGTGAACAAAAGTCATTTGTAAAATAACATGCGTACGGTGATGCTATTTAGGGAAAAAGATACACTCAAAACAACATATTTCTGTGGCGGAGAAAGATTTGGAAGCATAAATGACACAGTACGAACTGGTTGTGTCCGGGGAGGAGGAGCTAAGTCAGAGGGAACCTCAGCTGTGTGTACGCGTGGCTCAAAGTGGGCAGTGCTTTCACCTCCCTTATGCACAGTGTAAAAGAAGGGTGGAAAAGCAGGGGCAGCTTACTTGAAACAAAAGGTCAGATATTGGGTGGTGAGCCCCTAGCAGTGTGGGTTCTTTGGGAACGTGAATGGGATTCCTGGGCTGTGGGTTCCGTGTGAGCTTGGCCGTGTGGCTGGGTCGGAGGCTCAGGCAGGAGCCTCGGCTTTTGGCAGTGGGCTTCCTTGCGAATGTTAGTCCTCACGGCAAGTTGAAGAGCAGAACCCGGAAGCACACGTCAGAGGTTGCGTTTTCTCACCACTGGGGCCACCTGGCTCGTCCGTGTGGCAGTTTATCTCCACCTCTGGGGCCCCTTTGGCTGGTCTCTTGTTCTCTGTTGCTGCCCCGGGACTCTCAGTGTTGAGATAAGAGAAGCCTGGGAATGCTATGTGACGGTGGCTGGGATGTACAGTGGAGTTCACGGGCACAGTTCCTATGAGGCGCCTGAAATCACAGAACCACACAAACGAGTTTGGTCCCACATTACAGTTGACCAAGATGATCTCGCACAGCAAGCAGCCGTCCTGTCGTCGGCTCCGGAATGACACAGTGTGAATATGGACACTTCGATGGGCTTGTGGATGGTGATGGCAGAGGTCTTGGGCTCTCAGTTCTCTCTGGTGGAGTGTTAAGAATCCTCATTTTCCTAGAGAAGAGTACTTCTGAGAGTTGAGATTGCTTTAAACGTCTTTGAACACAAAAGTATTGCATGTGTTTCTTTCCTTCATGTATTAGCTGAAGATTATTATAAGAATGTCCCCAACTGTAGGCCAGCAAGAGTCTGGCATGATAGTATGTACTAAAGCCTTATGTCCTGCTGTTTATTGAAAAAGTAATGCTTCAGGCAAACTGGGCAAGAAAGTGGACAGCCCTGTGCGCCGAAGTCATGCCTCCTTGCGTCTCTGGGTGGGTGGACACGCAGATGTCCAGCCCTTTCTGAAAAACCAGCAGGGCTTAGATCAACCTCCCTCCCTTGCTTTAATGACCTTAGAACCTCTCTCTGAATCCTGACCTTTGGGGACCTTCTCAGGAAAGTGTCCTTCATCTGGCTCATGGAGTGGCCTTTTCCCCTGATTGATGAGAACCAGTGTGCATCCCTTATTGGGAATAGAAATCAAGAAACAGAATCAAACCAACACATTTCCTTGTCTGGTTTTCCATAAAGCACATCCCCCGCTCGGGTGCGAGAAGACTCGGGTATCATTAGTTTTGTGCCCCAGGTAAGAAACCCCTTCAAGTTTCTGCTTGCTCTGAAAGATTCCACAATATAAATAACTTTTTCTGTAAAAGGCTCATCTGTTTTACATTTCGAGGCCGTTTCGACACCGCTGGGTGGGGGATGCTAGCCTGGGAGTTCTGTGGAAGCTGGTGTGTGCATACTTCCCAGCCTGGAGAATGAGCCTCTGTGCTTCTTATAAGATCAAAGACGGATCGCGTCCAGCCGAGCAGAACTTCCGCTCTGGGGAGTGTAATTTTTGGGGGCGGTGAAGACAGGAAGGATGCCTTCTTGCTCGGCAGCACCCTCTTGGATGCAAAGAGCAGGGTCCACCGTATGCTGGGGGTGTTCTCACCTGATCTCCTGCCTCACCCAACACAGAAATGAGAAGAACAGCGATTTAGCGGATAGTTGCATCTTACCTGTTAAGACTTATTTTTAAAGGTTGGAATTGTTGCATTGTTTGTTGCCTCTCCTGTCATCTCCTCTGGCGTCCTTGGAGCCTGCCTACGTTGGGGGCTGCTGGGGACTGAATATCTGTGTCCCCCAAATCCATATGTTGAATCCCCAACTCCCAGTGTGATGATATCTGGAGGTGGGCTTGGGGAGGTGATTATGTTTAGATGAGGTCATGAGGGTGGGCCCTGTGATGGGATTGGTGCCCTTATAAGCAGAGAATCAGACCAGAGCTCGATCTCTGGACCATCTGAGGACAGGGAGAAGGCAGCCGTCTGCAAGCCAGGGAGAGAGTCCTCACCAGGAACTGAATCTGCCGGCAACTTGACCTTGGACTTCCAGCGTCCAGAACTGTGAGAAATAAAGGTCTGTTGTTTTAGCTGCCCGTCTGCAGTGTTTTGTTCCAGCAGCCCAGCTGACTGAGGCAGGGGCGTTAGGTTTGGGAGCCCTACGGGGTGTATTCAGGCTGCTGTGTGGCATGTGAATGCAACCTTCTGTGTTTCCGTGCATTGCACAGAGAAGCAGGGGGATAAGTAAGTACTCAGTAGGAAATGTGACCTTGAAGGGACCTCTGGGAGCTCAGAGAGGCATAGCCCTGCCTGCTATAATTAACACAGGCCTCTGCCGGATGAGAGGACCCAGGAGAGGGATGGAAGGTGACCTCACTCAGGAGTCAGGTACTGTGCCCTCTCCCCCAGCCCTCGGCTTAGAGCCTGTTGGGATTGGGGTGCAGTGCTCCTTTCCAGACCCCAGCCTGTCCCAGCTATTTGTGGAGCTGGTGCATGCTGATATCTTGAATCTCATCTCATTCCTCTGTTGAGTTTTCTGAAAGTGGGACAGGGTTCTATCCTGGGCTCCAGGGCTATTGTGAATGGCTGCCCATACAGTAGCCCCAGGATACTTTTGAGAAGGATGGGGTCATGCTCACTTCAAGCCCAGACTCCTCTGTGCAGCTGCTGCCTCCCACCCTCTTCGTTCCCCACTTCCACCCCACATCGTTTTGTGCCTTGGCGCCTTTGCACATGCTGTTCCCACAGCTTGCCATGTCCTGCCCTCCATTTCCTGGGAGATCCACTCATCTTTGAGCCTCGGCTCTGCCCATGGCATCTCCACACTGTGTGCTCTGGTTGGCCTGGTATCTGATGGGCACAGCTTCTTACGCATGTCTTTATGCACTTAGACACACAGTTTCTGGACGCACAGTTCTGTCCCTGAAGTCATTGATATTTGGATCATGGGCTTTTCCAGGGTCACGTGTCCCATCTTTCTTGGAAGGCAAGGGAGCAATAAATAGAAAGACAGTCTCCAGCCCCGCAGCCTTCCAAGGGTGCTCTCCAGGGCACTGGATTCAAAGGAAGTTCACCCACTGAGGGGGCAGCGAGACCCCAAACCCCAAACCCCTCACACACTTGAACAAGGTAGATCCCTGATGTGTTGAGCTGTGAGGTTTCACCTGAGATTTCCTTCAAGGAAATGGTTCGGCTGCTGAGCTGAAGACTGTCGTGGTCAGCTTGGGCTGCCGCAACTGAACAGCACAGACTGGGGGCTTACACGACTGACACTGACTTCTCACAGCTCTGGAGGCTGGCAGTCCAAGAGCAGGGTGCCGGCACGGTTGGTTCTGGTGAGGGCTCTCTTCCTGCTTGCAGACTGCCTTCTTGCTGTGTCCTCACATGAGAGAGAGTGCTCTTGGATCTCTTCCCCTTCTTATAAGGATACCAGTCCTGTGGGATCAGGGCCCTACCCTCACGACCTCACTTTACCTTTGTCACCTCCTCATAGTCCCCATCGCCAAATATAGTCATATTAGGCGTTAGGGCCTCAACGTATGGATTTGGGGGGACACTGGCCAGTCTAGAGCAAAGTCCAGATCCACTGTACAGCATCTGAGTTTTAAGATGAAGAGTTTGAGGCTTAGCTTGATCAAGGTCATCCAGATTCGACCAGCAGGCCTGGGACCAGGCCCCCGTCACCCCCACCACCCTGTTGGGCTGTTGGTGTAATCACCTAGCCCACAGGAGTTCTCGGAGGCGGCATGCCCTCCTCTTGTATCACAGCCGTCTCTGACCATGCCGGCTCACTGCGGTCAGTTCTGCCAGCTGCTGCTTAGAGCTTCTCGTGGCCGTGCTCACATCGGTGTCTGTATTTGTCAGCACTCACCAAGATGTACACCTAAAATGGGTGCATTTTACTGTCTGTGACTTATACCCCAGTGTAGTTGATTGAGTCGTTCTTTGGTGGGACGGCGTGCTGTGGGTGTACGCCCCTTTGAGTCTACCCCAGAAGAATGGTGGGTCAGTGTTGGAAGCGCGCTCATCAGGAATTCCCATGTGTTTGTTGAGTGGGCGAGTTTTGTGTAAGAATTAAATGGTGATGAGAAGGACGGTGGTTTTCCAGGATGGATGTTTCGTGAATGTCCTTTGGGTTCAACACCTCTTTCAGCAGAGTTGGCCAGGGATTCTCAGCTTTGGGGGGGAGACCTGACCTTGCGGCAGCCTCAGAAGAAATGACGACCCCCCCGGCTGTGAGTCAGGGCCTGGCAGCCCAGGCTGGACACTGGGGGTAAGGGATGCTGGAGGGAGGGGTCCAGAGGCCCCACTGTGTCCTGTGTTGCTGGACAGAGGGCCATTTCTGAGAAAGTGCTCCCCGTCCCGCTGGGGGCACCTGGGGGTGGGGAGGGCAGGGAATCGGGACCCGTCCGTACACCATCTGACCACTGTAACTTCTCCTATTTTTTTTTTTTTTAAAGATTTTATTTTTTTTTCCTTTTTCTCCCCAAAGCCCCCAAGTACATAGTTGTATATTCTTCGTTGTGGGTCCTTCTAGTTGTGGCACGTGGGACGCTGCCTCAGCGTGGTTTGATGAGCAGTGCCATATCCGCGCCCAGGATTCGAACCAGCGAAACACTGGGCCGCCTGCAGCAGAGCGCGCGAACTTAACCACTCAGCCACGGGGCCAGCCCCAACTTCTCCTATTTTTGATTGGACTCAATTTTGAACTGTGTCAAGAATGCATTTTGCTTTATTTAGCAGCATTTTGCAAACCGTGAAAGGGTTGCTTTAATCAGGACACGTGTGGAGAATGCAGGAATTATTCCTCCCTGCTTTCTCCCTTCAGCCCTGACCCGCAGGACGACAGCTGAGATTATGGAAAAGAATTACTAAATGGGGCCTTTTTTGCCCCAGTGAATTCATCCAGGTTCTGGCTTTCCTTTCAACCCTGCCAAGCGTGTAGGTTCTGGAGGCATCATGGTGTTCCCCAGCCACAGAGGGAACCTGCTCTGTTGCAGACTGCCGAAAGATCGTGAGTAAAACCACAGTGTGTGTGACAGCGATTGGCAGAGAAGTCAGTCGTGGCAGCGTCCTTGGGTCTGTCTTCCTGCCCCAGGCGAGGAACAAGTGCCTGTCTGTGGAAGGAGCCAGAGCGCAGAGCCCACTGCGCCTTCCTGGAGGAGGCCCCGGGACCAGTCAACAGTGTTTCTTTGTGCTCCCGGCTCCCAGGACGCACGGCCTGAAGCTGGTAGCTGGAAGTCTAGCCACCAGGCAGCGGTTTAAATCAAAATAATCACTTTAAGAAACGGTAGGGAGCTTAGCTGGAGAACCATTTCCTCTGCCCGAAATGCACACATTCTGATTTATGCTGCTGGCTCTGAGTGGCTTGCTGAAATTCAGTTATGATGACGCCTCCCTCCTTCCTCCCCCACTCCCGGGATGAAAAGCATTTCAGAAGGAGAGTTCACGGAGGGCCTTCAGTGCCAGCGAGTGGCTGTTGGAAGGACGCAGGTCTGCAGGGAAGTGGTGATGGGACGAGATGCGTGGACAGTGGCTGGGCCAGCTGGCCAGGGAGTGCCTGCCGAGGCTTGTTTCATTTCGTTCTGACTTGAGATTTTTAGGAAAGCTGTGCTCTGCCCCTCTAACTAAACAGGGTCACTTGAATTCGCTGTTGGAGACTCCCCTTCCTCAAAGAGAAGCAGGGACAGTGCCAGCCGTCTGTTGCATTGTCCAGTTGTGGGCCTGACACGCCACTGTGGAGTTACATCATGACGTCACGTAGCTCACCCTGAGGGTGACGTCACGAAGTCACGTGGCTTCTCTCTACAGGTGCCCTGGCTGCCTCAGTTCTCCCCTTAAGCAGATGTGGGTCTGGGGCTGGATGCCCATTTCCTCCCCTTGGCAGCAGGTGGGCAGGTGAGGAGAGCGCTACCCTGATGGGGTGAACGGGCCATGCTGCCTGGCACCCAGACCTCCCGGCTGGCTCTCGCGTCTCCTCCTTGGTCCAGGGAGGAGCGTTGCACTCTCCTGCCCTCAGGGGGGTCTAGTCTGTTGGCTTTTGGTTTTCATCCAGGAACACGTGCTACCTGTGTTTGGGGTGAGTCCGATCTGGTCCCTCCTCTCAGGCAGCTCTGTTGGCAGGCAGGGACAACCTCCGGGGACAAGCGGACTCTGCCAGGTATCTGGGGAGGCCTGAGTTCCAGGAAGAAGAGGAGGAAGAGAGAGGAAGGATGGCGGCAGGTGTTCCAGGCTCCCGTCTGCCCCAGTGATTTCTTACATAGAGACACTGATGTTCATGTAGATGGACAGACTGTCGTGTAGGGTCTAGACATACCGTAATTGCTAAGTGGGAGCAAGCTCGTGGGAATGGGCAGAGAGCCCTGTTGGGAAAGTCCATCTTCTCCCAAGAAATTGGGAAATTGAAGTAATAATGATCTCTCCAGCCCAGCCGAGGTCAGCATTTCTTACAGATGGCTGTGGGCTGTCAGGATATATTATGTGGGGGATTAAGAACGTTTTTGCAACAATCAGTAATTTTAGGATAAACAGGTCGTCTTGGTGGGGCCATGTGGGTCTTTGACCTGCTCCTGTGCCTCCCCTGGGGGGAGTGTGGCGTGCCCACCGGGGACACGAACCAGCTGCATCCCTGTGCCCCTGGTGGTCTTCCCACCAGCCCGCTGGCCCCTCCCGAGGCCCCCAGACATCCTCTGTTCCGAAATTCCCTGGAAAACCAGCCCCCAGCGGTGCATCGAGTGAGGAGATTGGGAGCACTTAGAAACCTGAGGGAGGGCAGAGGACAGAGGTGCCAGACTCTCAGCCACCCAACTCCTCAAGCCCCTGCAACCCCCGCACCACCAGCCGTGCGTCTGCTAGGTCTGTAGGACCCTGAGCTACCCAGCAAGCAGCTGGAGGCAAAAGGACAGACGTCATCTCAGGCTGCTGACCCCCCGGGGCAGCAGGGGCAGCATCCTCCCATGGGCCATCCCATGGACCAAGGTGCCTGCACACCCCACTGGTGGAGCCCCCGAGGAGCACACCCACCTTGTGACATCACCAGGTTTATTCTTAATCTCCTGTGACACCGTGTCTGTGTCGTGAGCCTGGCCCGTGGGCGCATGTGGCCACGCAGAGGGCCCTGCGCCTTGTGGAGCGCGGGCCCTGAGTATCTTCATTTCAGTGTCCTTTGGACTCCTTGCCAAGTGCTCTTTGGACTTGGGACCCGTCCCTCTGGTGGGTTTTCCTCTCTACTGAAGTGAGATGTGTCCAGTTTCCCCGCAGAGTTCATGAAGAAACCTCTCCAGTTTCTGCTGAAGTAGACTTCCACTGTGTGCCAAAAGATGATTTTCTTGTTCTTTGTGCTCTTTTAGTTAAAACTCCAGAGTGGAGCATTTGCTTTTGTGAATGTCGGATTTCGCAAAAGTTCATAACATCTGGAATGGTGAAATGCATAAACACACAATACCTGTTTTGCTACATTAAAAGGGCCTGGCAGGATAGATCACATTTTCTGACTGCTTGGGGTCCCCAGGATCCCAGCCCACACACATCCGGGGAGGACACAGCCAAGCTGTGGGTGTCCCCCTGTGTGCTCTGTGGGGCAATGGGGGCCCTGGCTGCTGCACACTGGCTCAGAAATGGAGGATTTTTGAATGTGAGAGACCCTAAGTCACAGTGGAAACCCCTGGGTTTGATCCCTGAGTGTTTTTGTGTCCTGTTTTATTTAAAGGTGATTTACGATGAAGGGAGACAAGGTAGAGGGCTGCCCTGCAGGCGGGACATAGCTGGTGGTTCTGGAATGTTCCAGGTGAGAGGGGGGAGGGAAGTAACTGCAGGTATGTGCGTGGGGCAAGGACAGTTGCAGCCCCACCCATGGCCGGAAGGCACACTTGGGGACCGAGGTGCCTTTCCAGGTGGGCTTGGAGGAGAGGCCTTGCAGCTCAATTCTGCACGGCCTGGGCCTCTGACCAGTGGGAGCCGGGCCGCGGCAGGCACGATGGGCAGCGTGGAGCTCCCGACGGGCTGGACCCGGATCCCGTCTCTCTGGGTCGTCAGGTTTATGCAATCTCAAACTTGCGGTTTGGGTGGCTTGCTTTGTCCCCGAATGGCCTTGTATCGCCTGGTTTAATTTGCTCGTACAAGCCATCAGGCGTAGTTGAGCTTTGAAAGGAATTCTATTTCCCTCTTCTGTCAATTACAGCAGACTCATCTTTCAGGACTCAAAGGGAGAATGATGCACATCGGATGTGCCCAGATTAAGGCATAGGCTGAAGATGTTAACTGCCCAATCAACTCTAAATCCTAGAATAAACTCCTGGACAAGGCAGGAAAAGCTCGAAGCTGAGATGCAAACATGAAACTAGTTTTGTGAGGGTAGTGGGAATATGGGGGGGGGGGGGTTTCTGTTTTTCCCCAAATATGTATTTAATGTGCAGTTTGGCAATGAAAACTATCATTTAAGACTTTTTTCTTTTATGTGTTCCAGTTAGTGTGTGTGAGCGAGTGGCACTCCGGTCTCCATCTCTTATTTTTTACTCCTGCTTTGTAGTTTAAAGTCAAGATATGGGGGAAATACACTGAACCTACAACAGCACTTAAAAAAATACTCTTTTTCTACTTGCTAGATTTGTGTGGATCAATCTAAGAACGCTGGGCCTTAAGACGTTTTCTTGTGCACAGTTGGAATTTTTCTTCTCCTTTTAAAACACTTTAAGCATCTTGAAAATGAGACAACTGGGAAATGAACAATTTATGAGAAGCCTTTGAGAATAACAGCCGACCCTTTAATTGGCCGGCCCCCTCTCCAGATCCCCTCAAGACCTATCGCCTTTGGGTCGTGTTCATCAAACGTGCGGGGTGAGGGCTTGCTGTAATGCAGCCAGGTTGTCCCCTTCCCCTCTTAAAATAGTTAAGTCTCAGCTTATAATATTTGGTGATTTTTTTTTATTGCTACAGTTTTTGGTTTCGTTATAGTGGATGTGATCTCATTACATTTTTTATTTTTTTTTTTTGGTTTTAAGACTAGGAAACACTGCAGAACAGAAATTCTTAAGGAAAGATTTAATAATGAACACATAGGTAGTTTTTAAAATCTGAAATGAACTTTTTAAAGATTTTTATTTTTTTCCTTTTTCTCCCCAAAGCCCCCTAGTACATAGTTGTGCATTTTTAGTTGTAGGTCCTTCCAGTTGTGGCATGTGGGACACCGCCTCAGCATGGCCTGATGAGGGGTGCTATGTCTGTGCCCAGAATTCGAACTGGCAAAACCCTGGGCCACCGAAGCAGAGCACGCGGACTTAACCACTCGGCCATGGGGCCGGCACCCCGAAATGAACTTTTTAAATAGTTTTCCTTGGATATATATTCCTTAGAGAAAAACGATTTCATGGATTTTATTCTGATGGTTCTCAAATCCAATAATCTTAAACTATTGTAACTTCTTTCCTCTGGAAACCAGATACTGTATACCATTGACTGGAGGACTGGAATTGCGAACAAAAATCACCCCGATTTTAAGTGTTGTGGTTAGTCCAGTGCGTTGGAGCAGATAGATGGAATGAGGGACAGGGCTCAGGTGGCCTGAGGTCTTGTCATCTGGCACCTGGGCTGGGAAGCTGGAATCCTGGGCTGGCAGAGGTCACTCTTCTCTTTCCAGGTGTGTGGGACCCAGGGCAGGTGGTGTCTCACCTGGAGGTTCAGGCTCCCCAGGGAGTGCTCTGGGAGACTGGAAGCAGAGGTGGCCAGGCCCGTGAGACCTGGGCCCTAGAGCTGGCACCACATCACTTCTACCTTACTCTTCTGGTTAGTGCAGCCATGGAGCCCGCCCAGGTTCAAGGGGAGGTGGGAGAGGACCAAGGCATTGGGCCGTCTTCCGTCTGCTGTGCTGCCCCACCGTGGACGCCCCTTTGGGCCATCTCAATAAACAGTGAAGCCCACGCGCATGCCCGGAGACTCTGAGTTCATTGGTCCGGGGTGTGGCCTGGGAGTATGTATTTTTAAGAGTGCCCTCAGGTAGGTCTAAAGTGTGGCCAAGGTTAAGAGCCAGTCATGATTGAATGGAATTAGGTGTTTGGTGTGCAAGTTGGCACACGCGGAGGGCCTCAGCTAATACTTATTTAGTAGAGTGAGTTCCCCTAAGGTGCCTGCTTAGGCAGGACACGGATTGTTACGGAGATGACCATCAGACCCCGAAGGTCTGGATGCGCCAGGGGCTGCAGAAGGACGTCGGTCCGGAGACTGTTGCTCCCCAACCTCTGCAGGAGAGTCCCAGCACCAAGCATGAGCACCGAGTGTGTCACAGACACGTGCATGGTTTAGTCCTTGGCACGAGTGTGACTCCTGATGGGACAGGCTGGGAAGACCACGGCTCTAGGAAGTTCCGGAACTTGCTGTGAGGTAGACAGCCTGTGAGCAGCAGCTGCGCAGCCCCCAGACCCTGGCTGGGGTGGTCCCTGCATCTTCCCAGCATGGACACAGGAGACCTGGTCCCGAACATTCCCTCTTAAATGAGCAATGGCTCCATGAGTTGGGACCTTTTCAGACGCTGGAGTTGCACAGGCCAGTACAAACGCAAGCTTTGAGCCACATGCCACGCCGTGGGTGAACCCCCACCAGGATGTCAAACCAGAGAGGGCAGCCATGGGCGAGTGTGTGGGATTCCACAGGCACAGTCGTTTTCACCCGGGCAAGCAGGGTAGGTGGAGGAAGTATACAGAAAATCGGGGAGGCAATTCCCACAAAGGCATTGTTGTAGTGTCGAGAAGTTGAGAGGCGGTCTCCTTCGGGAGAGTAAGGAGGACAGGGAGCAGGAAGGACACTTGGAGGAGACGTGTGTCATGTCTTCTTGACAGACAGGCCTCACAAGGTGTCCTTCCCAGGCTGGGGGGCGGCTTAGCCTCACTGGGTCAGCACCCAGTGTCCGCTGTGGGTGCAGGTGCGCATGTCATTGGCTGCTGGCCTGTCTGCCGCCTTCCTCTGCGGGTCTTCCTGCAGACTCCCTGCATGTTAGGTCATGGATCTTATCGAAAGATGCCCAGCGCTGCTGCTGCGGGCTCCTCAGTCCTTGGCTGCGAGGTAGGAGCATTACTGGGAACGTCTTTCCTCGTAGATGACGGGGGCCGGGAATGGGGCAGCGGGGCCCGGAGAGACCTGTCTCAACATACACTGGACTTGAAGCAGGCCAAGCCACTGGGGACTGGGCCTGCTGCTCTTGCCGCGGCCACCTTTTCAGCATGTGGCATGGGGGCTGGGCGGGGGTGTGGGGACAGCGATGGCGCCCTTAGACCAACGGGAGGTCACAGTGCAGATGTCTCCTTAAAGAGGCCACCGAAATGGGAGGGTTTGAAGAAGGGGAGACAAGGCTGGCTCTTGGGCACGGTTGGTAAGGGAGGCCCCTCCTTGCTTTCATTGGCCTGCGGCCTCTCTGAGCTGGCTGGCAGTGAAGCCACAGGGCATGGAGGGGGGCGGTCGCCGAGCCAGGCCTCGCCAGCCCCTTCCATCCTGGAGCTTCCAGCAGGAGGGCAGCACGACGAAGGCCGAGGGGGCCGTGTTTCTGGAGCGTCCTCGGGCACCTTCGGTTCCGTCGCCGCGTCTTCAGACTCAGGCAGGCCCCTGGCCCCCGTCCCCGGCGGCCCAGTCACAGGCCGTTTGTGCTCAGAGACAGAAGGCAGAGCGCATTCCTGCGCCCGACTGGAGAAGCAGCCATTTCCTGCCGAGGGCTTGGTGGAGCTGCACAGGGCCTCGCTGGAGCGGCGCCCGCGCCCTCGCGTTTTACGAGGCCTGTGTTTGTCTTGAGCCCCGCGGGAGTCAGGCCGCTGCTCGCTCGGAGCTTGTGGGTGACCCTGCGGGCTGCGACTGTGGGCCACGCCTTCCTCCTCGCAGGACGCACAACCGTTTTCCTCGGCTTGAAAATCGCAAGAGCTTTCGCTTGGGACCCATACCTTTTGAGAAGGCCTTAAAAATTCGATTCCACGTCGGGTTGTCATTTTGAAGCTGTGTTTGGATAGATGGGTCCATTCCAGTGACGTGTTTGTGTTTGGGCTGGAGCATAAGTCCCACGCTATGCGTGGCCTTGAAGGAGCAGCCCTGCTGACCACGTGCTGGGTCGCTCCCTCCCCGTCATTCCACATGTGTGGCGCGGAGGGGGCGTCTGCCACTGCCGCTAGAGTTAGATGTAATGAAAATTCACACGGAGCACACACTACCCAGTTCAGGATTCCCGTTGCTCTGTGGCTGGATTGAAAAATAAACCACAAAACACAGTTGTCCTTCAAGCAGGGCTGAAGAGCTAGCAGCTGTTGAATGACCTGTGGGTGGTAGATTTGAATGGTGGGAAGCTGTCCTGGTGGCTCCCTGGAGCTGGTGAAGTGAGGGGGAGAGGGGCGACCCCAGGGATCCCCGGGGTTTGTCCCATGGGAGGCACACCCTGCTCCAGCTCCCTGACCCATGGCTCCCAGTCCTGTCCCCTGAGTCAGGGATGTGCCTTTCTCTCTGGGTAACAAGATTTACTAGTCTTCGTCACAGAGATCAATTTGCAACCTGAGACACATTTTTACTTTCCACTCAGCAGCTGGAACAGAACTTGGGTGAGCTTTACAGCCCTGTGGCCCAGGAGGATAGGCCAGCCCTTCTCCATACCCTCTTGGATCATGCCTGATCTCAGGCATGGCTGCCTGAGGCTGGGGGCAGGACCACTGGAAGAAATCAAGTTTCTCATAAACACCTTGGATTTTTCCCAAAAGCTGAGCTGGGAGAAAGTGTTTCTGATCAGTGCATTCAAGCCACCCCTCACAGAGGGCCCAAGGAGCTCACTCTCATCGCTGGGGGGGGGGGGGGGGGGGGGGGGGAATACAAGCCTGTCCCCTGCGTGGGGGCCCAGCAGAGTGGAGAGGGGAAGGCTGGCAGGACAAGAGTCGCTAAGGGTGGTCGGGTCACATGGGGTCCACAGGCTGGGGCAGGATCTAGGCTGTTCTCCTAGTGAGGGGAAGAGGCCCAGAGATGGTGCATGGAGCTGGGATGTGTGGATCCTGGTGGGGGGCCAGGGACCCTGAGCACCTGGAGGATGTGGCTGCCATGTGCTGGGAGGTGGGCAGTGGTGGGTGGGGGCAGAGCTTGGTGCACTTCCCCATCTCCATGTTCCTCTCTGGGGCTCTTGGGGGTCTGGGGAGAGTCCACCTGCGCCTGCCCACCTACTTGTAGTTTTCAAGCCTGGCAGTGCTGGGGGGCTTCTTCCAGGGAGAGCTGTGCGGGGTGGGGCCCCAAGGGCTGTCACTGCAGCCTCTCCTCTGGGACCTCTCCTCACCCACACCTGGAGCCCTCTCCTCCACTGAGATGCGGGCCTGCGGGAGTCTCCTGGTCCCCCCCAAGATGGAGATTGCATTTCTGTTTCTCCCTTGTTTTGGGGTGCTTGGGGAGTGTTTCAGTTGGGGGTCAACAAGAGAAACAACCAGCAGGAGATACGGATGAAGAGATTTATCGTGAGGAACTGGCTGGTGGGGCAGCTGAGCAAGTGGAGACCCAAGGAGGGGTGGGCCAGGGTGGACCTTGAGGACGGGCTGGACTCCTGCTGGCCTGAGGCTGCTGCTCACAGCCGGAATCCTTCCTCCTCAGGAGAGCCTCCACCCTGATCAGTCAGGCCTGCCCGCGTCTTCTGGGATGACCCTTCCTTGATGCCAGCTGGTGATGGATGTGAATGACATACAGCATATACCTTCGTCTTTGATTGGGTGCTGGACTGTAGCCAGACACGTGAACCCGGCCATCAGAGCGGGGAGCACATCTTTTCTCTGCTGTCTTAATGCTTAATTTAACATCTTGCTGATGTTTTAAACAAGCAATCAGTGCTTTCTTCTGTAGCTAATTACTATGTTTAAATTTTAAAGTAGAAAAATGTACCAATGTCTCCCCACTGCCCGGAATGACATGGACTGGACAGCCCCTGTGTCCTGGGCACTATGACTGCCTCCCTTGGGCTCTCTCCATTCCTTGCACCAGTTCTATGAGGTCAGCCTTGCCATGTCTGGTCAAGATGATCAAATAGTCAGTTGGGAAGTCCAAACAGGGCAGGACACTGTGCGGAGCCTGACGTGCCAGGTCTTTGGTTTGGGGATTCCTGGTCTGGATTCCTCTTCTCAAGTCAAGGACATTGTAGGCTAGCACTTGGCCTCACACAGAGTGTCTTTTTATGGGGGTGGGAGATGGGGCAGCCTCTCCTGGCCGCGCAAGCCCCTTGCAGCCGCTCTCCTGCTGTTCTTCAAGGGAACGATGCTGTGCGCACAGCTGCCTCTAAGAAATGGCAGCACCAAGTCTTTGTTGCTTTCCAACTAAATTCTACGGATCCCTTCAAGGAAGTCATTTGATTCATCCATCCCCAAAACTTTTTTCTTAAAAACAACAAACTTACGTTGCAAAAGTAATGATATGAATTTTGTTAAAAAATTCAAATCATAAACAGCATGTCATGTCAACTTCTAACTTCCCATTTCTCAAAGGCCAAATGTAGTTACTGGTAACAGTATGGTGTCTATCTTTCCAACTTTTTTCTCTACATATACAAAAACAACTTTTTCTTTTTGGTAAGAAATGTTCATATTAAATGTTTTTTGAAAAACTTGGTTTTTTCTCTTAATATGGCTACACAAACATCGTTTACTTCAAGGACTGGATGTATAGTTCTTTCTTATTCTTTTCAATGGCTGCAAAATAAACTAGAAGCTCCCTTCCCTCTGTGAATAAACCGACAGTCACCCACAGCACAGCAGCACGGGAGGCTGCTGGGTCCCTCTCCCCCTAAGGCTCCACATTTCTGCTTCCACGCTGGGGCTGTTTGTTGTTAGCTGTGTGTGTCCCCAAACCTGCTTCCAGGAGCTGTGCTTGTCATCGCACATGAATAACTTACTTATATAACCTATTAAGTCCAAGGGGATACAGTATAAAAGGAATGGAAAACTCAAGTTGAATGCTTTGAAAATGCAGAATGAAGGAAAACTTGTTAAAACAGTTGCTGTTGAATTAGCTCTGAGTCATAATGAAAATTGATCAGAGTTTTGTGTTCAGGTTTGTAGGTATATGTAAACACGTCACATTAAGGAAACAAACCCAGGAAATCGATGATATAATATATGTGGTTTGTGAAGAAATTAATGTAAATAGAAATGAATAGCTTTTTGCTCAAAGAAAGAGTCTGGGCTCTCTATCAGTATGCTGATTAAATGATGGTTCATTTATGTGTTTTAGGTTAAAGTTAAAATAAAATCTTTATTGTAGGTATACGTCATTTTTTAGGATTTCACATCTTTATATGATGGACTTCCATCAGTCAACCATCTATGAATCCCAGTCATGTTGGTAAGAAGGTGCCCACTGACCTGGATTCCAGAACACGGCTGTGCCTTCTTCTCATCACTCCTTGCTCTAATTATTTCAAATTTTCTTTCGTGTGGTTCAAGATAATGTGTAAATACTCACAGATTACACCTGAGCTTGCTGCCTGCTGTGGGATGTCTATTTAATTACAAATGTGCATGCTCATGTGGCCCTATGTTTATGAGAATGGCATCGTGTGTTAACTCATTTGTCTTACTCTCAGTGCCCATCAGGGAGGGGACTGCACGTGCAGGTTGTTAGAGGTGCGACAGTGTGACCATGGCTAGTTAGTGTTTGTTTAAGCTATTCCTTGAGGTCTTTTGAAAATAGAATTCTCCCTCATTCTCAGCTAGTGTTTACTTTTTGATATCTGAAATCATTTTTTTTTCTGCTTTTTCTCCTCAAATCCCCCCAGTACATAGTTGTATATTTTAGTTTTGGGTCCTTCTAGTTGTGGCATGTGGGATGCCGCCGCAGCGTGGCCTGGTGAGCAGTGCCATGTCCGCGCCCAGGATCTGAACCGGCAAAACCCTGGACCGCCGATGCGGAGTGCACGAACTTGACCAGTTGGTCACAGGGCCGGCCCCTGTAATCATTTTTAATGATTAAGAAAATTAATCACACATTTCTCCTTAAAAAAATCATAAACTAGAGAAAGAAGGATAACTTTTTATAATGTTAATTAATGTCTATGCGAAACTAAAAACAAATATTAGTGGCATAACCCAGATATTCCCATTCATAACGAGGCCAATTAAAAAAAGCTTTATGTGGCGCTGAAGTCTTGACAATGTAGTAAGACATGAAACAGAAACAAGGGGGGATTGTACAAGATGCAGTTATTGCTTTTATGAGACTGTGTGCCTTAAAAACCCAAGTGAATAGACTAAAAACTTTTAAAAGTAATTAGTAAATTTATTCATATATTTGGATAAAATATATATTGGAAAAGCTTTCCTATATATTACCAATAATCAGAAGCTGTATAGGGGAAAAATCCATGGCAAAAATCAAAAACAGATAAACCAGAGGCTGGCCCAGTGGTGCAGTGGTTAAGTTTGCACATTCTTCTTCGGTGGCCTGGGGTTCGCCAGTTTGGATCCTGGGTGCAGACTTATGCACCACTTGTCAAGCCATGCTGTGGCAGGCGTTCCACATATAAAGTAGAGGAGGATGGGTGTGGATGTTCGCTCAGTGTCAGTTTTCCTCAGCAAAAAGAGGAGGATTGGCAGCAGATGTTAGCTCAGGGCTAATCTTCCTCAAAAAAAAAAAAAAAACCACAAAAAACCAACAGATAAACCATACCACCATATCATCAAAGATGTGTACTTCTATTGAAGTAACTTAAAAACTATACCACAGGATATGAGAGCATGTTATAATAATGAAATTTTTAAGAAGGACAATAATTGATTCATGCTCTGGAAGGCTCAATGTTATAAAGATGTCAGTTCTTTCCAGGGTAACAAACACTTAAAATAATCTCAATCCACATCCCAGGAGGACTTTTGGGGGATGCTGGACAGAATGACCCTGGGGCCCATCTGGAAGAATAAACAAATGATGAATGGTAAGAGAATTTTGAGTAGGAAAAGTGGTAAAAGGAGATCATTGCTGTGTTTTAAAAGATATTGTAAAGCTGCAGATGCTAATATGATTCTGCCCCGAATGCCGACCGGCCAATAGGAGAAAAGGCAAAGGAGACGAGTGAATTAGCAGGAGAAAAAGACTAATGGGCGGTACAGAAATTTAAAAAGTCCTCAGAATCCTTCAAAATCCAGAAATAGAAATGAAGCTTCATGATGGACTACTTTTTGGCTGTCAGATTGCAGAGTTTTACAAAGTTCTCCCCTTACACACAGCTGGTGGATGTGTGCATTGGAGCAGCCTTTCTGCCCCGTGCTTTCCCTTGTAGGAATCCGTCCTGGGACCATGAGGAGACAAACAGACAAAGATTTACAGACAGGGCTGTGTATCGCAGCTTCATCTGGTGCAGTTCACGATGAGGGGACAGTCTGAGTGTTCAGTCGTTGTGGAATAGTTAAGTCAGCTTTATGGGCTACATAGAGAAGTATTTTGTAGACATTTGAAAAATCACATTTTCAAAGCATAATCATACAGTGAAATCTTCATAGTGTGATGTTATCTATAATGATATGGGAAAATGTTTACAATATAATATTTATCTGTTTAATGATGACAGACTGAGTGCTTACTATGCAACAGGCAGTGCCCCAAACTCCGGGCATCCCTTTCAACTATTGGCTGAGCCGGGATTTGAACCCAGGGAGCAAAACCATAGGACATCTACAACGATGGCGTCGGCATTCCCTCCTGGAAAAGCAGTTATTTCCCCCACAGCCGGGGGCCAGAACTGCCCTGTGCACCTTCCCATTTTCCCACCCAATTCGGTTTTCATAGAAGCCACAAGGGAGAGTGCCTAAAAGCCTCTGTCCCTGGCACCTGGGGATCCTAGCGGACTTAATGAGCCATAATGCCTTTCATTGATGCATTTGCTACAGGGAGGACCTTCTCTTTCTTTTCCCTGCTGGAAAGTCAGAGTGTTTGCCCCAGTCAGCAGTTTGTGGCAATGGAGAAATTCTGAGGATTCTCTCTGCGGTTTTGCTAAATTGATGGCTCTTCTTTCACAGTTCAATTCAGAGCTGAATCAAAAGTCCTGTGATTTAGAAAGAGAGGACATGTGATTGCTGTCCCCATTATTGCGGGGGGGGGGGGGGGGGCCCTGTCCCTCAGGGCATCCCAAAAGATGGGAGCTGGGGTGTTTCCTCAAAGCTGCCTTCTCCCTCTGTCCTGGGTCTCAGGCTGGGTATTCCTGTAGAAATCATAAACAATTCGGGCAGTGGCGGCTCTCCAGGTCTTCCTAGGATAAGATCTCAAGGTGGTTTCTCAGATACTTTGCTCCCTGTGTCACCTTTTCACCCTAGACTGATTAGAGGCCCAGTTAAATGTGAGCAGGACCTACTGGTTGTCCGGCAGTAGGAAACTTTCCAACTTTGGAAAGTTCCTGGCCCCTCAGCATGAATTATCCAGGCTGGGCATGTGGCCTGGGCCCGTCCTGAACGCCCCGTCTCGCACCTCGGAGCATCCGCTTTTGTGTGGGGACAAGTGGCCGAGTGGAGGTTTTCCTCTCTTGCTGGTGACTAGTCTTCCAGGACTCCCAAAAGCTTTCTTCCACATCCGGGGAGGGGCTGGTTTTAAGGGCTTCTGTGTATTACGGACTCATTGCCAGTGGTGGAAACAGATGTGTGTGTTTTTCTTATTGTCCCCTCAGTCTGAAAGACACATGTTATTTGTCACTGGCTTCCTTGAGGCCACAAAGAAACATTCAGGGCCCCAGCCATGTGGCCTGTCTGACTTGGGGCGCATGACTGGAGGCCTGAGGACTGGGGGTGCCCTGTGGGCAGTGCTGTTCCCTGGGTTAAGGGGGCCTTGTTTTGGCAGAGAAGAAATTAGGGCTGGCAAGGGGCCTGGCTGGGCCCTCCCCTCCTGCCGGGGCGGGCTGCTGCCTAATTGCAAACACATGGGCTGGTTCCAGAGCACGGGGATGGATTTCACGGCCCGCCCGGTGAGAGCCGTGTGTGTTTCACCCCGATGCCCTGTTTCTCGTCAAGGAAACTGGGGGGCCACGTCCCAGGACCACAGTACAGCTGCCTCAGCTCGGGCAGGCCCCCAAATGTGCCTACCTCCAACATTTTTTGTGTAAGTTGGCGAACATCGGGATTTGGTTCCATTTCAGTCATCCTCGGTTTCCTCCTGCATTTTTGGCAAATGATTTTGAAGTCTTTCTCTCTTTTCCTTTCTCTTCCTCTGGACGTGTTTGCTCTTATAAATACACTCCTTAAACGGGGTGCCCTTCACACGGCCCCACCTCCTGTGCACACGATTCCCCAGGGCATGCTGTGGCTGCCCTGCCGGAGGCCTCCCTTAGAGTGGGAGGGCCCTGCCTAGACAGCAGAGTGGGTGGGGTTGTGGAGAGCTCATGGTCTTGGAGCAGACCGATCTGTATTCAGTGCCCAGCTGCTCACTTCCTTGTGGCCCTGACACCTGTTGACCTTCCTGAGGTCCAGTCTCGATCTGTAGAATGCCGGCAGCAGTCTCTCCTGCAGGGCGGTCATGATGATGACTGAGAACGTGTGAAGGAGGGCCTGGCAAATGCGCGGTCAGGAGACCCCATTCTTATTTTCTCCCTGAGAGATGCATTGCATTGCTTTGAGCTAATGGCTCACTGTGAAAGACCTGCCTCCTGAGAGCTCAGCTTGTGGAGCTGTGTGGGAAGAGCGGCAAAAGCTCTGAGGCCCTTAGAGGGACCACCCTGGATACAGCAGGTCGACATTTCAAGGAATTTGGGAGACTGAGAAGCCTCATGTGTCAGGAACTTTGTGGGTGCTGCATATCAGCACCCTCCCTGGGAACCTAGCCGACTAGTTGTAACCCTGTTATTCTGCAGCACCCTGCCAGCGTGGGCCTCTTTGTTTCCCCTCATCTTTTGATCATGAAAGTTTTCAAGTATGTAAAAAAGTTGAAGGTGTGTGCAGCAGACACATATAAACTCTCCACCGAGTCTTGACAGTCGTTAATGCTTCTTGTTCTCTCTCTCTGCCGCCTACACACACATTTTCTAAAACTGTTTGTTGAGTAGTTTGAAAATAAGTTGTTGACATCGCGACATTTCCGCCCACTCAATACTTGAGCACCCGTCTTGTAAGAATGTCTTTCTTCTAAGAATGTCTTTCTTCTACATAGCGGCAGTGTGGTTCTTGCACAGAGGACATCAATCATCAATGTTTGCCGGATAGTCACTCTTCTCCAGGTCTCTCCAAAGTGTGCTGGATTCCTTTCTTCTCCCCAAACCAGGATCCACTCAAGGTTCGCTCATTGATTTGGTTGTTATAACCGTTTGGTCTCTTGAATCCAGAACCTCCACAACCGCCACCACCACCCTTTCTCTCGTCTCCATGACATGGACGATTTGGAGCGCACAGGCTCGTTTGCTTGTGGAAGGTCACACGTTCTGAATCTGTCGGACTCCTTCCTCCCAGTGATGCTGTGCTGGTTCCTCTCTCCCTTGTGCTTGCTCTTAGGCCGACGCTTGAATGTCTGTGGCCGGAATCCTGAATGGGTGAAGCTGTGTGCTCCCTGCCTTATTGTACGTGGAGGTCAAATGGTCCCACTGGCAGGGATGCTAATGCTGACCATGTGTGGTGACCACCCTCCTTTCCTGTGTCAAGGCGCATCGTTTTCCTGTCTGTGAAGACACTTGGACATCTTGCATAGATCCTGTTACCCAAAGAGGCTTCCGCTCAGTGCTTTTGCCTGAATCAGCTGTTACAGAGCAGGTTGCAAAATGACGACGTTCTCATTTAGTCATTTCTACTGAAAGGTGTCTCCCCACCCCAATTTTTGAGAATTGTTAAGGACTGATGATTTTTTAAAGGAACTCAATGTAGCATGATTACTTAAAGTCGTTTCTGTCTTTCCTGATACTCGCAGTTGGTCAAGGGGCTGCATTAAGCTGGTGCCTGAGTCCTTCACTTGACCCTGCAGTGTTCGCTGCTTCCTTGCTGTCTGGCACAGTGGTGTCCTGGCTCACCTTTGCATCCCCTGTCCCAGACTGACGATCAGCCATTTTCCCAAGGAGGCTTGTGGTAGAGAAACCAGCGTGTGGGCACTGGGGTGCCCATAGCACCTGGGCTCTCTCTGCTTCCAGGCCCTTTCCGTGATTAGCACCAGGAAACATATGTTTTAAAAAATTGTGACTTTGTCTAGATACTTCCAATCCAAAGTTGATATTGGAATGCAGGCCTCTACATTTCTATCACTTTCCTGAATTCCCCAGGTCCCCCTTTTGGTTAGCTGTTTGTTTGCCATTTGAAGGGTCTTTGCTTGGTTTGTGTTGAGTAGTGAGTTTTTTAAGCTACCTTCCTTCCATCTCTTCTTTGCTCACGTCCACCCTTTACTAAGTTAAGCACCAGTTTCACGTGACATGCCCAGGAAGTATAAAGAGAGGGACCCTAGGTCCTGGGCACAGGGACGATTTGGTCTTATGTTTTTCAGCCGATTTCTGCTTCATCCCCTTAGAGAAATGTACATTTCTGGGAGAGGGAGAGTCTCACAGCTTGAAAGAATTTGTCCAGTTTTGCTGTATCGTTCCTAATGAGTTCAGTGTGTGTTAGACACCCGTAGGACTGTACTCCTGCCCCCGTGGGATATTGCCGTGGGAGGATTATCCTTGCTCCCGTGGCCTTTAGGATAGCATACCATCTCTTTACAGTGGCCTGCTGGCCCCTCCTTGTGGGGGGCCTTTTCAGCTTTCCTCACACCGTGGACGTCTTTAAACCCGTTTCTGTTCTCACGAGCGTTGTGACCCCCTCAGTTCCCTCAATGAAGCTAGACCTGCTGACCCTGTGCCCCGTGGCCAGAGCTTGGCTGGGCTGGCCGTCCCAGGAGCACCTTAGGAGCAGGTGCCACCGCTAGTGACCCGCTTAAGAACATGCAAGTGGATGACTCCTAGACAGGCTGGGTGGGTATGGGTCTCCTCTTGTCCTGGGATGTGGGGTGAGTGGCTGCTGTCTCCATGGCGAAGGTGGGTTGCTTTGCTGCCCGGCCTCAGGGTTCAGCAGCACTTTGCCTCGGTCCTGTTAGACTTCTGCTTCACCTCTGAGTGACCCCCGCGTAGCCCTGCAGGCCTGGATGACGGCGGCCCGGGGAAGAGAGGTCTTACCTTTGTAAAACGATATGTTGAAGCATTCCCCTTTGTGTAGAGATTCACGATAGCCAAGTGTTTCACTTGATGTGGATTTGTTGTTGGTGTTGCTATTTTGTTCTATTGCAAGAATCAGTTATCCAATCTCTGGGTTTTCTCTGAGGGTATCTGAAGCTTCTGGATCTGGAAGACCCCAGCTTAGGTCCTGCCGCCTGGTCTGCTCAGAAGGGCAGAGCCCAGGTGCTCGCCTGTGGCGGGTCACTTATCTGCAGCCCACCTTGCTGTGCCCGCCACGGGCTACGAGCCCACACAGAGTTTCTGGGACCCTGCCATCCTACCCTGGCTTGGCCAGGGCCACCCATACTTTCTGGTGGAGCAAGGTGATGGAATTAGGGGGGCAGCTGTGACAGGAGGGGTAGCTGTTCTTACAGAGACCCGTGTGTGCGTGAGTGTGAGTGTGTGTGTGTTCTCTGATGACTGGAGACTTGCTCTGCCCTGAGGGAGGGAATTGCCTTGTGCCCACGGATGGGATCTAATGGGTTTCATGAGCATCTAGTTTGTGCATGGCCCTTGGCTTTGTTCTCCGGGGGGATGTAGGAGAAATATAAGCCCTGGCCTTGCTCACTGGAGCATCCAGTCCAATTCCTGCTGGGTTTTTTGTGTCTTTGTTTTGGTGAGGAACATTGGCCCTGAGCTAACATCTGTTGCTAATTTTCCTCTTTTTGTTTGAAGAAGATTTGCCCTGAGCTAACACTGTGCCAGTCTTCCTCTATTTTGTATGTGGGATGCTGACACAGCGTGGCTTGATGAGCAGTGCATAAGTCCTTGCCTAAGATTGGAACCTGTGAACCTCAGGCTGCCAAAGTGGAGTGTGCGAACTTAACCACTATGCCACCGGGCTGGCCTCTGATTGTTTGTTTTGTTTTTTGGTTTATAAAGTTTTTATTTTCCCTCTGTTACTTTTATGGCTTGTCTGTTTTCTTTCTCAGTCATTTCATAGATTAGATTTGAGCAAAGCCACAATATGTTTTCTCATGTGGTCCGTCATCACACCTTGGTGAAACTCAGATCGGGTAATTCTGTGACAAGATCTCACGGGTAGCTTGATGCAGTCCTGCTCTTGAGGACATCTCGAAGGGAGCCTGTTCCACCAGTCCTGCCTCACTTGCTCCCAGGGACTGAAGCTTCCAGTGCACTGAGCAAGGGACCTTTGATTTCCGATTTCCTGAGCCAAGATCCACATGCCTTCTGTCTTGGAGATGAGGCTTCAAGAGCTCATATCCCACGCCTGGAATGAGATGAGAACCGGGCTCCTTGAGAACCGGGCTCCTCCAGTGACTGGGGTTTCTAGTGGCCTACCCTATTGAGTTGTCATGGGGTGGTGTGCACATGTGGCATTCACCACAGGGCTGGGAAATGCCAAGTGATGATGCTGAATGTGCCAGTGTGGTAGGATGGCAGAGCTACTGGGGTCCTTGCCCTGACAGCAAGATGGTCTTTCCTGGCGGAAATGTTTATGTCCTGGAGTGAGCGTCTGAGCCAAGCCTGTGCTTGAGGGAGTGGGAGACACAGGTCGGCCTGTGTCTGAGTGAGTGGAACGGGGTGACTGAGCAGCACTCTGGCTGTGGAGGGTGGGGTGACAGGAGCCGTGACCAGAGGGGCTGCCCTGGGGGGGGCAGCAGGTGGACCTGTGGGTGTCACTGAGGGAGTGGGCTGCAGTGGGTGTGGAAAGGAGAGCAGGATGGTGTGGAGAGCAGAGTGGTGGCTCTGTGGTGGAGGGGAACATTCCGTCACTAAAGAGGAAGCTGGTCAACAACAACAAAGCAGCCTGAGTGCCTGTCACACACCGTCCAAGTCAGCTGGGGCCGCTGTGACAAAGCCTGGCCCACTGGCGGCTCCACCAGCAGACCTTTACCATCTCACGGTCTGGAGGCTGGAAGTCCCAGATCAAGGCGTCGGCGGGGTTGGTTCCTTCTGGGGGCTCTCTCCTGGGCTTGCGGACGGCCCTCTCTTTCCCGTGTCCTCACATTGTTTTCCCTCTGTGTGTGTCTTGTCCACATTTCCCCTGTTTATAAGGACGCTGGTCATACTGGATAGGGCCCACCCTAATAACCTCGTTTTAACTTGATGACCTCTGTATAGGTCCTCTTCCAAATAGGGTTGCATTCTGAGCTGCTGGGGGCTAGGACTTAAGCCTTTGAGTTTTGGGGGATGCTATTCAACCCCTGCAGGTACATAGATTGTGAAGCTCTGGGCTACATAGTAACCAATGGTGCTTTGGAAAAATCAGTGCCTACAGGTGTAGGACGGGGCAGGGAAAGGAGCTTGGGGACAGACCCTCCCCGTGAATGGTTTGCAGCTGCTTTTGTGACTGTCAGTCTTGGGACTATGTTGAAGCCACTGTGCCTGTTCTCTGTTCTGGGCTGGGGACGGGACCTCCTGGCTCTTCGTAGGGTCCCCAGGACACCTCCCTGCAGAAAGTTCTGGGCATTCCTCTTTACTTGTGGCATGCTACGCCGTTTCTAGGGCAAACCTCCAAATTTGGTTTTTCAACAGTTTTCACCTGCTGTGGCCACAAACAAGTAGGCAAGTGGACACTCTGCTTTTCTTGGATGAGTAGAGGCGGATGGTGGAAGGAGGGCTGCGCGGCTACGTGGGCACCTTCTGCGGTTGGAATTTCTAGACTGTTGCTTCTTACTCTCTTCTGCACCAGTTATTGGTAGATTTTTCTTGCATAACTATTAACAAGTGGCAAAATCTAATGAAAAAGTGCATCTGACCCTGATCTGAGGTCTTCTTTGTTTCGAGGTCATCCCCCTTGTTAATGGCAGTCGTTTCTCTTCTGCTTCTCTGTGGGCAGATCCACTGGGCGTTCTTTTACAGGTGACCTCCACTTGGAAACATTCTCTGTCCTTCTCTCTTGTTGCCATCACCTGTGTGTCCTCTCCTGGCTTTTCTTTCTGTGACCATCCTCTAAATGCCAAGGGCTGGGGCCAGTCCGCACCCTTCCCCCCGTGCCCCCTGCCTCAGCTTTCAGGCTCTTGTGGAAGCTGCAAGCTCCCAGATACTCATCTCTGGTCCAGACACGGCCACAACAAGGTTCTCCTTTCCCTTGGAGACACTCCCGCGGTCATCTTGACATCTCCAGGCAGCTTCTCTCAAATTGCTGTTGCTGCCCAGGAGGGGTTATGTGGCCTTCGTAGGTGCCAGGGAGCTGGAGCCTGAGGACCAGGGACTCTGGCCTCTCTGAGGGAAGGACAGGAACCTGCACCATCCCAGGTTCTATCCGGAAGGGAAGAGGCGGAGGGAAGGGGGGGTGGGTTTGGGGATGGGTTCCCAGGGGAGCCAGGGTCAATCTGGAAGCCTGGAGCATTGGTGCAAACGCTCCAAAGGGAAAGATAATAAGCGTTCCAGCCCTGGCACCTCCAGGTAGGTCACAAATCCTCAGCAGCCACAAATGGCCCGGTGTGTGCAGCATGATGGAGGTAGCCTTGCTGAAACACCGGCTGCTCTACCCCGGGAAGCGTAACCTCAGAGGACAGAACCCCAGCGAGGGGATCATGGCAGCAGCTTATATTGCCTGGTGTGATCTCATTTGCACGGAGCACTTTCAAGTCTGTTTATTCTTCTGTCTTTTCAACCCTGGCTGCATGTGCTGGAATTTCCTGGGGTCCCAGTCCCGGGGTTCTGATTGCATTGGTCTCTGTGAGGCCCTGGCATCCATCTTGCTCAAATTCCCCAGCTGATTGCCATGTGCAGGCAGCACTCCTCTGATCTAGTCTGCCCCCTGCCTTTTTCAGAAGGACTTGGGGCTTAGGCAGCTCATGAGCCCCGCCTGGAGCCATCCTCTTACTCTGGGGCTGGTACAGCCTGGCTGGAGGAGGTCCCTGACTCCCCAAAGATGAGGCGACGGTGGTGAGCTCACACAGGGGAGCCTGGATCAGGCACGCAGACCTGAAGATGACAGCTGTCTTTGAAATCTTTTTTTCTTTTTACTTAAAAATTAATATGAATTTTGATTCTTCTCTATTACAAATCCATGTTTGTTTTGATTTTTTAGATTTCCCCTCGAATTTTCAGTTAATAAAAAAAACCCACTGCCTGGGAAGATGGACAGGTTTCCCCTGTGGCTCCTGACTCATCTAGCTCCAGTCACACACACATGCATACAGGCAAAGACACACAGACACACAGACACACACACACACACACACATAGATGTGCACAGAGACATATACACAGACACACACACTCACACACAGACTTCTCCCCCTGCCTCGGGACCTCACGGGGAGGAGAGTAAGAAGCGTGTGCATTCTCTGTGTGGCTGCGAGGTGCCCCGGAGGTGGAGGAATCAGAAGCCTGGGGAGAAGATGGAAGCAGACGGGTGGCGGCTGAGCTTCTGTGGTGTGATTGTTTTGTTCCTGTGCTTTATCAGTTCTTGCCCCATTAAAGGCGTAAACTGTGCTTCATCGGAACTAAGTCCTGGGCTGGTGCATCGTGAGTCCCCAGCGCCCCGGTGCTCTGCTCCTTGCCCCTGGCCCACCCCTCCGTGGGCTGCATTGGAAGCTTCCCTCGCATCCCCGAAGCCCACCTGGCCCAGGTGATTCCCGGTGGTAGGCATGTCCCTGAAGCTGGACCACCAGGCTCCTCGCTGGTGTCGACGCTGGGAAGGAGGGGTGACGTCTTCCAGGTCTGCTTGGGCAGAGCTGTGGGAGCAGTGGGGATATATTTTCTTCATGGAGCAGAAAGGAGGGTGCCATTTTCCAGAACAGAGAAGGTGACGTGGACACACAGAGAAGAGCAGAAAGGAGAGGCAGAGAGCGGATTCTGCAGGCCCGAGAGGTCCTGTTTCAGAACGTCCGCAGCTCCGCCGGTCAGAGGCAGGGAAGTGACCCAGGGTCCAGGGTCAGAGTTTGCTGGTGTTGATTCCCGGTGAGTTGGTTGCATCTGTTCCAACTCAGAGAGGCTGAAGTGCTTACTCCTGGAGCTCTGGGGGCGTCTCTTCCCCACTCTGGGTGGTGTTTTGTGTTTCTAGGCTGCCTTAGTCCTTCGGGCTGCTGTAATACAATGCCACGGACTGGGGTGCTGACAGACGACCGACATTAATTTCTGGCAGTTCTGGGGGCTGGGAGCCCGAGACCCTGAGATCAGGGTGCCGGCGGCGTCGGGTTCTGGCGAGAGCCCTCTGCCAGGTTGCAGATGGCCACCTTCTCCGTGTCCTCACTTGGTGGAAGGGGCGAGGGAGCTCCCTGGGCCTCTTGTATAAGGCCACTGATCTCATTCCTGAGGGCCCCACCCTCGTGACCTAGTCACCTCCTGAAGGTCCCATCTTCTGATACCATCACATTGGGGATTAGGTTTCAAATGTGAATTTTGAGGGGTCGCAAGCATTCAGACCATAGCACGAGTCCACCGGGGCGGCTGCAAAGTGCCCCTAAGTTCTGCCCCCATTCTTTCTGTTTTCTCTTGTATAAAAGGGTTAAACTTATCTACAACCAGCTCAGGCAGTTGTTCCAGTTCCTTCTACAGAGAGCCACGGGGGTTTCCTCTGTAACAAGTTCTTCCCCCCTCCACCCCAGAGGGCTCTGTTAGGAACGATTTAGTGTACTCGGTATCTGGTGTCCAGGCAGCATGAGGTGCTCAGCGGGGGAGGGCTGGCAAAGCCACTTAGGGGAAGTGAGTGGCTGTGGTGGGGTTGAGGAAGAGGACTCGTGGGGACGTGTGGCCTTTTGTTCTGGTTAAAGATATTACAAGCGATACTAGTGCATGGAGAGTGTTCTTAAGAAAAGTTGAGTGTTTCTGCCCAACTTGAATGAAAGAAAGGCATTTAGCTGTGCATATCAAAGAATAGAAATCTGTCATCTTAGAGGTCACTAATTTACAGTTATGTGACACAGATTTGAGTAATCAGAGGATTTGATCACCAGGCATGTGAAACCTATACAAATGTTGGTCGACGTTCTTGGAAAGAAGTCAAACTTTGAGACTGTTTGAGCAAGTCATGACTCTTTAAAGGTTGCCACAAACTGAATTGATTTAGTTTGGCAGAAACTACAAAAACAAACATGGAGTTTAGAAAAGCAGAGGCTCATGTGATCACAACTCTGGCCCCGGAGAAAAGGAAATGCTTCATAAATTGCACCGTGGACCAGCTTGCTAGGCTCCCTCCCCCCACCTGATAATTTTAAGATCGTCTGGAACAGCTATAAACAAAAGCTGGAGACGCTGAAACAGCCTCATCGGCCCCTCCCCCCTCTCCTGCTTTCTTTCCCCTCCTTCCATTAATAACCCGCTGGGCTTGTGGTTTCTTTCTGCTTTTACTCCCTAAGTAAATCTTCATCATGGTAGTTAAACCTGGCCTTGACTGTTCCTCTGTTTCCATGGATACCAGATGGGGCCTGGGCTTTGCAAGATGGCTGCAGCACTCCCAGATCCAGAGGGGCCGTGGTGCTGCGTCCCTGGGCATCAGCACCTAGACCAGGGGGACTGAGGGAGGCCCCTTCTTGGGGCCAGGCTCGTGCCTGCCAGGTATGAAAAGGTGGGATGACAGCCGTCAGGGTGCAAACCCCCTTCTCTGGCTCCTTGTAGTAGACAGTCTCTTCTCAGATGCGTCCACACACTCTGAGGCCACAGTTACGCTGGTCCTGACTTGGCCTTGCTCATTTATGGTGACCATGTGATCCCATCATTTAGCCATAGGGCTGGCATAGAGGTCTAGGCAGCCACCTCTATCTCTGGACACCATGGAAGGCCTCCCCAACTGTTGGAGACAGTTCACTGTCCTGGAACGACCTCGGGGAGTGGGGGCTACACCCACCACGTCTGCCCCCAAGCTGGGTCCAAACCTTCCTCCCCCAGCTCAACCGCAGAAGTGAAGCAGAAGTGAAGTTGGCCAAGACTGAGGCCAAGGGCCTCGCCAGCATCGAGCTTCCAGGATGAGTTGCCTGTTGTGTTTGAAGTGGGGGTCAGTGCTCCCCCTTGCCTATGGGAGGGAGGGGAGCGCCTGGGAGGCAGGCAGAGCTGGGGGGTGCCAGAGGCCATGGGGCTCCCTCCCAAGAATCTTCATCTCTCTTTCTTCAGAAATGCATGGTGGCTTCAAAGTAATCCAGATGCATTGGCGGTCAGTTAAAATACATTTTGTCACATTTTTAGGAAAGTCAAAAAAATAATGTCAACTTAAAATAAAAAGTACAATTTGCTAGTGAGTGGTTATAAGTGTTTCATAAATCCCATTTATAAGTGTCTTTTCTTTTTGAAGTTGGGTTCAAAACCAGTAACAAATGGTAAATCATGGTCATTGACTTACTGTGCTGTGTTCTTGCTTCTTTGTCTCATCTTTAAATTCCCTGTGGGTTGTCATGTCATTTCCCTTGAATATACACAACCCACCAATTCTCGAGGGGAGTAGAGGCCATAAACAGCTAAAAAAACATACAAAGGATTGAGGACAGAGGTGAGGCAATGAAGATGGACTGTGAGGGGATGTGACAGAGTGATGGGGCCTGGGGACCGGGGGATGCTTTCAAGGAGGTGGCATGGAAGGCTAAGCAGGGGCTCATGTATGGAAAGCAGGCCAGCGTCTTCTGGCAGGAAAGGGTAGACCAGGGCCAGCAAGGAGGGCAGGCAGCTGCTCTGGAAGGAGAGGAGGCCTGCCACAGTGAGGACTGGCCTTTGCAGCGGGTGGTGAGGACGGGCTGCAGTTGAAGTGGGGTGGGCGGCTCCTTGGAGGGTTGGAAGCAAGGAAGTGACATGATGGGATTTATCTTTTGAAAGGACCCCTCTGGCTATGTGCTAACAGATGGGTTAGGGTGGTTGAGTGTGGAAGTAGGGAGCCTGTGTGGAGGCCATGTTGGTGGGCCAGAACAACGATGGTGGGGTAGGGGAGAAGGAGAGAAGGAACTGGCTTTCGGACCTGTCCTGGGGGTGGAACTGGACTCCTGACACACTGGTGGCTAGGAGTTAGGGGAGGTTAGAGCAAGATGATGGCTGGTGTTTGCCTTGAACAACTGGACCAAAGGTGAGACTGTTCATCAGTTATTAAGAAGGTTTTTAAGAGAGGGAAGCCGTGCGCTCTTAGAGTTCTACAAGGCTGTCTGTTATCAGTGGCCTGTGACTGTGAGCCTACCGAGAGAAGGGCCGTGGAGAGCAGGTGTAAGGGCAGCCTGTCCCCTGTTGGTGGTTATTGCTTTTGTGTTGTTGCTGTTGGACTTTTGAAACATACCCATCTTTCAGACATCTGGGTGTTGCCTAGGGATTTGGTGATTTCCTCCTAATCAATTAAAAAGGGCCCCCAGAGCTACTCTGCCTTGCAAAGTGGTCCTTTTTGATTTCTTTGGCATCCCATCAAAATAGTTTTGGTTTGCAGGGAATTTACATGATGTTTACATGAAGTTTACATCAGTTTCTCAAAGGCTGACAGTCGAGGTGCTGTCACATTTTCCGTCAGGAATACCCCTCGATAGCCAGCAGGCAATTTCTGAGCTAAGAACAGTATTTACACTGTTTATTTGAGGATTAGTAGAAATCCTGTAATTCTCTATGAGCCTGTCAGAGGCAAGAGGAGCTTGATTTAAGGCCTCAGTCTTGAGCAGAATGCATTCATTTCACCTATAAATAGTTAATGTTCTCTTTTAAGCACCTTTTCTGACCCTTGTATTCTAATTGCCTTAAAGTTTATTTTTCAAACCGTGTGATAACTTTTATTATGAAGGAAAATGCCTGTGGTTTCTTTGCGACTGAGAGGGAGCTGTAGGACTCTGCAATAACCGCTCATCAGAGAGCAGTCCTTTTCTGTACGCCATGAATCTGTAATGTGGCATCTTGGAAGCCATAGATCATTTTCAAATGTAATGCGTATCATTTATTATGGAAAAGGGTAGTTGACATTATTGGATTTCCTCCTTGAAAGTTAATCTATATACCCATGAAGTTTTTCTTAAACCCATTACACAAATAGCCTTTCACAATTCACTGGAAGAATTAAATTGCTTGCATTCGCCAATCCTGACTTAGAACCGTTGTCATTTTTCTGTGCTCTGTTTTCTGAACAGGTGCTGAGAGAGAACTTTGCTGGGTGGCACACACTTGACCAGGCACTCTGCAAGAACAGTTTATTTCTCATCCTTTCCTGTGACTGCAGGAAGCGGGGAGGACTGTCACCGAACAGATGAGCCCCGTGGGTGATGAGGAAGGGTGCTCAGTGAGTTGAGCTGTGGAAACCAGCAGGGCCTGGGTTTGAAATCACTGTTCTTTGTTTTGTTTTTCAAATTCCAAAGCCTCAGTTCTTATTTTACAATCAAGCTTCGGTTAATCGGTAAACACCCTATCTCCTTTTCCTCGGAGTTCCATTGTATTCCCACCATCGTCCAGATCCTTGAGCTGCAGGAAGGAACCCTGTCACTTTTAGCTTACAGGGAAGGAATTAGGAGCACTGATGGAGTTCCTAAACCTCAGGGGAACGGAAGTGAACTTTTTTTTAATGTGATCCAAAGTGTGGTCCTTAGGAGCTGGTCTGCTTTAGCAGTATTGCTTATAGCGATGTTCTCCTTTTGTTTTCTGTCTAGAAGTCAGGCTTGTTGGCGGTGCTGTGGTCACTGAGGGAGAACCCTAGAAGGTGACTAGAATCTGGGATGACTGCCATACCGTCGCCTTCAGGAAGCCCCTGGAGCCTGTCATATCTGCAGGGCTGGTGCCCCTCCTCGGCAGAGCGCGCACAGGGCTGCGGTGGAGGCCAGAGGATGTGTGCATGGGAGTGGTTTTCTGTTCTCTGGGTGCTGACAAAGCTGGGCTGTTGCCCTCCAGACATGGGAGATGACTTCCAAGGGTAGAACTATACCAAGGTTTCTTTTACTTTAATTTCTTTCCCCTTGAACATTTTTCTTCTTGACAGAACACCTCATTTTGCAATTTCTTCTCTTTTGGAGAGAAAATTCAGTGCCATTCAGGATTACTATTGAGCACCCATAGTGCCCACCAGGTCCTCAGCTCTGCTGTTCTGCCATCTTTAAGTTTTCTCAGTGGATTTTGCTTATGTCCTTGTGTCCAAGGGCCTTGTCTTAACTGGGCTTGAGGAGTCCTCACAGTCCTGGGTCGTCAGCACTCTCTCCCGTGGCCTGCATGGTTACGATGGGATGCATCATAGGGAGGGTCAGAAGGGCCTATTCAGAGAACTTTCTAGAGTGGGCCCTGACTTCATACTGAGTGGTGCATTGCAGCCAAGGGGACAGAATCTTCTAGAAGACTGCTCTGGGCTCCGGGCAGGGACGAGTTGGGTTTCTGCGGTTGGATGTTTTTTGATATCCCATTGCTGTGTGGTTACTCAAGGATCTAGAAAGCAGGCCTCACAATGTGGGCCTATTTACAATTCACAAAGACCCTCTCTCACGTCATAATTTCCCCTCTGCCCATTTATTTGGCTCCTTTAAGCGTGTGGGTTCTGAGTGGTGTTCCACAGACGGCAAACCCGCCCCGACCCAGACGCGCCAGCCCCAAACAATCTGGTTACTGTTTAAACAACCGGTGTAAATAATGAGTCCCTCCATTCCTGGGAGTATAAATACATTTAGACAAGTAGGAGTTCTGTCGAGTGAAAGTTTAGGTTATGCAAAAACAGCAGCAGCTGTAATTTGTAGGCCCTTGTAGAGAGAGGGGTGTGAGTGATGTAAACTGGAGAAAGCCTGCGTTCCGTTTATGTATATTTTGTCATTGTGCCAAGAGGCTAACTTTGCTATATTCCCTTTGCTGTGAATTAATCTTGAGAGGGCAGCACCTGCCAGAAATTCTTTTTTTTTAGCCAAAAGTCAATTTCGTACGGGTGGCTGGTGTTAACGAGCACCCTGGCAGGCCTGGTTTGGGTATGACCGTTGACTTTGTGCGGGGAGCTGAGTTGGTTAGCTGCTCTTTTCCTAGCGCTGAGAAAATAATTAAAGGCAAACCCCAAAGGCGTGTGATTAAGGTGAACTCAGCAGCAAGGAGACAGAGGCGCACGCACAGAAGAGCCGGTGGTGGCGCTGGGCCGGAGCCCCGTGCTTCCCGACTCTCGCAGCCACGGAGGCGGCTCAGCCAGCGGCGGCTCTGGTGGGGCCCTCCTGGGGAACGGGCAGAGCAAAGGGCCCCTCTTTTTATTTTTTTGGCCAAGGTAGGAACTGTCTGAAGACCTATAAAATTAAGTGTTCTTCTTTACAGGGAGAAACCGGCGAGGCGAGGGTCGCTGGTCGTGGGGGTTTACTGGGCCTTCTCCCCACGATGTACCCGTCACGCCTTCCCGGCTCCGATCCAAGGCCTGTTTGAGAGGGTCCCAGTGTGCGAGACGGCCACACACGTGTGTGTGCCTGACCCTCAGAGGCACAGATCCCGCTTTATGTTTCAAAATAACATTTCTGTCGATTTTCACAGTCACTGTGGATTTGTGGATTAGCTTCTGAGGCCCCCGCCCAACGTTGCCTCCCACCCAGATGCTCAGCCCAGCCTGGGGGCTGAGGACATCTTTGCTTTAAGATGACCTACTAGGGAAGGTGTCCGGGTCACGTGATCTAAGCTAGCTGTTTGCTAATTCTGCTCATTTTCTTCCACGGCTCCACTTTCAGGAGACACGAGCTGCTGATTCCACACGCACACACGAGGCACTGAAGGGGTGGTATAGGTTTTAGTAGTCAGGTGAACTGAAGCCCAGGGCAGGCCAAACCTGAGTCTAGAGTCAGAGGGAGGCAGGCGCTTGCTGTGGGGGGCCTTCCCCTGACAGCCAGGCCCTCTTCTAAAGTGTGCCGGGGATTTGTGTCCATCAGGTAGGGTGAACGCCCTGATGTCGAAATGACTGTCCTGAAGAGAGAAGTTCATATCCTTGTGGATTCCTCGAAACAGGAGGCAGGGCCTGCAGGGCCTTGTGGGGAGCACCAGGGTCAGGCAGAAGGCAGAGGGGACATGTGGGCAGGAGTCTTTGTTATGGGTTTTGTGGGAAGAAATGGGTGAGGCCCAGTGAGCAGGCTGAGCAGCTTAGGGTGAGGGCCTGCCCTTGTTGTCTGGTCCCTGGCCCTGGTGATGAGGGCAGGGCAATGGGTGTGGGAGCCTGGGTTGGTTTGCGTATTGGCCAGCCCTGTGGGGGCGGGGGGGCAGTCTCTCCAGGGTCTGCAGGCTCCACATGTCAAAACATCAAAAATACCAAAGATGAAAAGGAGTAATTCATACAGCCCCTTCCTCAGGGAGGCCTCTGCTGGAAAACAGCTGGACGGGGCACTTAGGGGAAGTGGTCAACTTTCCTCAGCAGGCTGAACACAGACTGCCCCCAGTCACATCCAGGAGAAGGCTGTTCTCCCACGGGCCTGGGCTTTTCCTTGGTCCCTGTATGTGGGCCCAGGTGCCCCGGAAGGACATCTCAGGGCCAGCATTCCCACTGCTCCCATGTGACAGCCCCACAGGGGAGGGCTGCTAGCCCGTGGTCTGGTTGGGGAGCTGACAGCGCTGCAGGGCAGGGCAGGGGTTCTGTAGGTTCTTCCTGGGGGCAGTGCAGGATGAGGGGGCTCAGTGTGGGTGAATTCCATGCAGAAGCCACTGCCCGCCAGCATCCCCCATCCTCCCAGCCACCCCTCCTTGGCCCCTTAGGCAACAGGGAATGGGAGCTCTCCTCTCTGTTTGTCACTGTGCTTGGGTGAACTTTACCCCCTCCCTAGTTCTTTGTGTGAGACCGCACATTGTACTTCTGCTGGGGAAAGAGTCCAGAGGCACACAACACTGAATCAGCACCATTCCCCCACCTTCCCCGAGAAGCTCTAAGAAGCATGTTGGGTGTTTGTTCTGGAAATGCTCCTCCACGACAAGACAGCCCTTTCCTATCATTCCTAGTCTGTTAACTATTAAATTGCCAAATCATAAGGACATTTGCTTGTAGTAGCAACAACAACGTAGACACAGTGACTGCAGAGCCCCAGGGGAGAGCAGGGTGCGTCCTGTGCATTCATGCCATGGACTGTGCTGCTGCTGCTAAGAAGAGTGGGGTCGAGCGTTGTCAGTATCGAGAATACTTTTGGAGAAAAGAATGGAAGGATGCTTGGCAGGCTGTACAGTGGTTACCAGATTATTTGGAATCAAAATGTGATCCAGGGGTTGGCCCCGTGGCCTAGTGGTTAAGTTCAGTGCGCTCTGCTTCGGTGGCCCGGGTTCACGGGTTGGGACCCTGAGTGTGGACCTACACCACTTGTCAGCCATACTGTGGTGGCAACCCATGTATAAAGTAGAGGAAAATTGGCATAGATGTTAGCTCAGGGCCAGTCTTCCTCAAGCAAAAACAAAAATAAAAAAATGTGGTCCAAGGAGAAGGTGAGGTATGTATGTCCCCAGGGAGATAGTCCAAGACTGTCTTAGACTATATGGATAGCTTAGAATATATATATGTGTGTATGTATGTGTCTATCAGAGAAATCATTTTGTTTGGCTTTTTTGGATCACAGAAATGTATTAGGATCCTGGGCATCAGAGTTCATTTCCTTCACAAATATGTGATACTTATATGAAGAAAAAACGAACTAAATCATTGTGAGAAGAATTTCAAACCACAGGTGGCCGGCCGACCCTTTCCTTGTGCTGCCCAGCTCGCCGTAAACAAGGCAGAGAGCGGTTCCGGGCAGTTGCGAGATTGCAAAGCTCCTCGTGTGTTGGTGTATCTATCGCCTTACCTTCTCCACTCATGCAGTTCTGGAAAGATAAGTCACCTGGGCATGTGGTGCTTCTCTCTTCTTGAACCTGAGGCGTCATCATTTCACATTTCTGTGTGCTGGAATCTAGCCACTTGAAGGTGGGCCTCAGCCTGCAGCCCTGTTCAGCTCTGCCGTTTGCTTCCTGTGGGTCGTGCTCCTGAGCCTCCCAGGCTGGTGAAGACCAAGTCCATATCCGATCAGGAAATGTGCTTTGGGATTCACTAGGCAGATGGTTTCGATGATGTTGTCATGAAGATCCTTGACTTCTTCTAACTATTCGCTGTTCCTTTCAAGGATACATAGGGATTCTAGTTGGACTCCAGAAATTTATTACCTGACGGGGCCTCAGAGTTCATTTATTGTCCTCTGTCCTCATCCCAAAAAGGAGCTGATGGCCATGGCGTGAAGAGTTGGGGCTGTTGGTTCTGCTTCTGGCAGGACTGGGGATTTGCCCTGACGCTGCTTCTCATTGACGTTTTAGTAAATGGCAGTGGAGTGAGCAGCTGCGGGGAGCTTGGGGTTCAGCCCGGCATCGTCCTTCTTCACTGTGGACATCCTCCTCATCCAGTTCAGGCCCCTGCATCCTCGCCATCTTGTCCCGCTGCAGACCACCCTCACTGCCCTGCTCAGTTTCCTGACTCTCTGGCATCTTCTCCTTCAGCCCGGCTGCCTCGTCCTCCTGGTTCCCCTCACAGCTTGCCCCTTCCAGGGCCCTGGAGGGCCTCCTCCTGGCCGCACTCGCCTGTCTCCCCAGCTTCTCACCCTCAGCCCGACCCCTGCAGGGGACCGGCCACCTCCGTTGGCACGTGGCAGGGTTTGTGGCCTCTCGCTGCTAGGTGTGAGCTGCAGGAGGGCTGGTGGGATCGTAGGATTCTTGGAGTCTTTCCTTGCAGGTGCCTGTGAGTTGTCCTTGTCTGCATAGGTGGCCACACCTGAAGGCTGGCAGGTGTGTGGAGGCCCAGCTCTGATGTTGAGCAGCCCAGAAAAGAGGATGCCTTTTTACACTGGGAGAGATGACTAAAAGCGGATTATAAATTGTTGCAGGAACAACAGCAGGTAAAAGCGGCAACAGCAGGGAGCCGGAGAGGGCTGGCCTGCTGTTTGACTCCTATGGGAGACGAGCACCACCCCGGGCTGCTGCAGTGGCCTTCGCTCTGCTCCTCCACCCTGTCAGCACTTAGCGAGGGCTCTTCTTTTCAAAAGATGCTGTATTCGTTTGCCAGGGCTGCTGCAACAAAGTGCTGCAGCCGGGGAGGGTTAAACAGCTGGCATTCATGGTCTCAGTGCTGGAGGCTGGAAGGCCGAGGTGGGGCGTGGGCAGGGCTGGATCCTGCTGGGGCCTCTCTCCTTGGCTTGCGGATGGCTGTCTCCTCCCCGAGTCTTTGTGTGGTCTTCCCTCTGTGTGTGTCTGTGTCCTAACCTCTCTTGTAAGGACATTTGTCATAAGGGATTCAGACCTACCCTAGTGACCTCATTTTACCTTAATAACCTCTTTAAAGGCCCTGCCTCTAAACACACTCCCATTCTGGAGTACTAGGGTTTAGCACTTCAACACATGGATTTTGGGGGACACACTTCGGCCCATAACAGATGCCAACCTGAGAAAGCAGGAAAGTGAAGCTCATTCTATCCACGGGGCAGACTGAACACCAGTCAGTGGTGGGAATCCCTGCTGGGCTTCTGGGACCTCACCTTCTGTTGTCCCCATCACTGGCACCTTTGGGAGGTCTCTGGTCAAGGTGGGGAGCCACCCCCTCCCTGTGCAAAGTGACCAGGCCATGTGCAAGTCAAACACACCATTGTTCCCCTCTGGGCCCCTCGTCCTGGCAGGAGAAGTGATGTCATTGCCAAGGCCTGTCCTCACAGGGGCTACATTCCGTGTGTGTGACCCGCATGGCAAACAGTACCGGTCAGTGACTCCTGGCCTTCCTGGACGTCCCTAGTCCTGCTGTGCCCTCCATCACCTCCCAAGCCAGAGCTGTGAGCAGAGACAGCCTCGTCCCTGCTTCCCAGGCCATCTCCGTGACCCAGGCTGCAGGGCTCACCATGCTGCACTCAGTGAACCATGTGGCACCTTCTTTCTTGAGCATGCAGGCTTCTGTCGGGAGTACCTGGGAGGCGCCCTGTGTTAACACCCTGTTTGAGGGTGAATTTATCCTGTGTTCGCCATCTGTGGGCTGCAGGGTGTCATGTGTTGTGGCCTCCTCCTCCCAGTGTGGCCGCACGCTGCAGCCCTGGGCCGGGCTCCACACAGCTGACAGCGAGGAGTGCAGGGGCCTGGAACCGGGCGTGCCTCCACTCATCCCAGCCAGAAGCACAGAGGCAGGGCCAGCTTCCCAGCTTGGCTGATGTGTTTTGGCTCCTCCCATGGGACTCTGTGACCGTGTATCACAGGATCACAGGTAAGCAATACCTGCAAAAACATCTGCTTAAGCACAGTGCAAAACCACACCTGTCAACCTGGCATGCCTTGGGGTCTTGACAGTCACTTCTAAGAAGGCGTTTGCTGGCTGCTGCAGACATCCTTGTACACGAATGCTTTAGAATGAGCTTGTTTCCACCGTGAAGTAGTAGGATCGCTGTGAAAGCTTTCCCAGAGGCATGGGCAGGTGCGAGAACACTCTGGAAATTCAGGAAGTCCTTATGCCCCCTTCCAGATTCTGTCGCCGGGGCAGCCTCAGGCTTGGCGGAAACCAGCTCAGCCCAGTGTTGTGAGCGCGGTACCTGGCCTGGTGGCAGGCTGTCGCCTCCTGTCACTCTCTTGTGCTTGGTCGTTTCAGAGGGTGGAACCTAGCCGCCTACACGGCAGAGTGTTGCTGGCTATTAACAACACAGTTTGGCTGGCGTTTTTCCTCTTGGCGCATATTATCAGTTTTATTAAATCGCCACAATTTTGTGTCTGAGAGAGGCACTCGTGTCCAGTCACGGCTGCCCTTACTCTAGACACTGTGATTGGGTCAGGAATGTGTTCAAGCCAGTTCCTAGAGATGTCATTCCCATCCCGTTAAAGGTTGACATGAACCCTTAGAACGTGCTCAGTGGGGTTCATGGAAACTCTGGGCCTGGACTGGGGGCACGTGTGCTTATGGACACACGAAGTAGTGAGGGCGCCCACTCCCTTTGTCCTCCCTTGCTGCCCACCAGTCCCCAGAAACCACCAGGAGACGTTGCCACATGTCAGTGAAATGCTAAAAGTGAATCACCCTGGGGAGTGCTGGCAGGCCGCTCACTGGGATTGGAGTTTGGCCCAGGACCTGCCCCTTTAGTACAAGCTGCAAACAGCTAGGAGGCAGGCCTCCTCCCCCCCTTCATAGCTCCACCTCCTTCTCCCCTTTGCTCCCTCACCTCCTCCGTCTCCTTCTTCCCC